>NC_142772.1:12160860-12484198 GCF_988280905.1 Pimephales promelas | reverse complement strand
GCACGAGGTATAGATGAAACGATGAGATCAACATGTGTACCGAGTTTCATATTATTACATGCAAGCGTGTTTGATTTATGGACCAAGTGTTCGGACCCCGTTCCAGGGGGCGCTGTCTAGCCCCCCTGCCACGCCCGGGTACCATCTTCAGCCTGGCCCTGATGGCCGCGGGTTCTGACCCGTGTGCAAAGTTTCAAGAGTTTTTGAGCATGTTAAGGGCCCCAAAAGTGCCCGAATAGTCGTATAAATAATAATAATAATAATAATAATAATAATCCTAAGGAAAACAATAGGGCCTTCGCCCTTTCAGGGCTTGGGCCCTAATAATAATAATAATAATAATAAATATAGCTGCGAGCAGCGATTGCGGGCCCAAGCCGGTGGCACCGCAACCCCGATGCCTTTAGTTACCCAAAGGCACCGGGATGGTGGTACCGCCGGCTTTGGCCCTTTATCGCTGCTCACAGCTATATTTATATTTAATCTAAAGCCGGTGGCACCGCCACCTTGGTGCCTTTAGGGTTATTCTGTACGACGTGTAAAAACGTAACCCCCGCTTTGACTATCAAAAAGAAGTGTATTGTAGAGCTTGCATCAATGCGGACTCGATGCGCTGTGCGCTGTAACTCCATGTGGCTTTAAGCGCATCATTCTCCACTCGGGATGCGCATAAGCGTTTTGTGCCACACTGTACTGAGCCTTTCATATCATAATGCAGTGACGCAATGACAGATTATTAATTGCCTTTCTTGTTCTGTTCCATCTATTATATGTTGATAATAGATAGGACAGAGCACTAAAAACCTCAAACAAAGCACTAAAAACTTAAGCTGTTTGCTGTGTAGTCTGAGAATGAGCTGTTTGATTTGCACCCTCTTCCTCTTCACTGTCCTCCATAAAAACCAGCTATTCAGGTCCATGTTGTTCTAGAAAGTTTGTATGTTGCTGCCTCAATTAACATCTCTGCTATACATTTAAAACATGGCTATATCTAAAATAATTTATCTTTTTGATTTTTGTTATCTTGTTTTTCATGAATATTTTACAACAATACAAAGAGCAATGTGTATTTTCCAATAATATAGTTTGTAATGGCTTTTTTTGTCATAGATTATAATCATATATTTTTTGGATTTGTTATTTATCTTTATAATGAAGTTGTCTGTATTAAGTAGATTATGTTTAACACACACAAGAGTGATTTATTAGTTCAACACATAGTTATAGAAATTCTACTTTATCTAAAAAAAACCCTGCACTTTATACACACACACAGATAAATACATGTAAATAAAAATACCAAAAAAAATACATCAAATGTGTTTTTAGTCAGAGTATTATTTTATACAGAAACAAATATTTGTAATTCAGATAAGAATGAAGTTAGTGTTTTAAAATCTTAAGGAAAACAAATATATTGAAATATAGCACATGAATTTTAAATTCATTCAACTTCAATTACAAATACAATCTTACTTTTATTTAAAGCAATCTATACATTTAAAAGATGGGGGTTATATGCCTATTTTGTCATTTAAAAATATTGTTATGCAAAATTGTTATGCAAAAAGACAAGGACTTAGAGACAAGGACTTGTAGGAAAAATCACAGCCAGCCACACACACACACATAAACACAGACAACAGCCCTCCCCTCCCCACACACACACCCACACACCCACACACACACACACACACACACACAGAGAGAGAGAGAGAGAGAGAGAGAATCGCAGGGGAAATAAATCCATTCAAACTACAATATCTGACTTTCTGTTGCTCAGAGCGAATGACTTTAAATTGGAAAGTTGATCGGCTTGACGAGAACAATATACGTGGAAAGTTTTGTAACTGTAGGTAAAATGAGCAAAGTTATAACACACTTTATGTGTCCTTTTTTAGTCATAAAATTCATTTCCTCGTCACGGCCAGACCGTTCGAGATATCAAAAATCCGTCCGGAATTGAGCATCCTCAATGTCTTGACTTCATGCACACCGAGTTTGGTTGTGATTGGTAAACACATGCGTTGTAATTTGATGTATTTCTCCTAGGAGAATTATTCAAACAACCCATAATTCCCAACTTCCTTCTCTAAACTTAGAGCACGAAAGTTGTTTGGCCTGATGTGATCTTTAATTGTACCGAGTTTCATATTAATTCATGCAAGTGTGTTTGATTTATGGACAAATTTTCGAATCCCAGTCCAGGGGGCGCTGTCGAGCCGCCCTGCCACGCCCGGTTACCAGCTTCAGCCCGGCCCTGATGGCCATGGGTTCTGACCCGTGTGCAAAGTTTCAAGAGTTTTAGAGGATGTTAAGGCCCCCGAAAATGCCAGAGAAGTTGCACACAGCAAATAAAGGGTTAAAATTAACCTGACAGGCGCCCCTCCTCTCACTCACACAGAGAGACACTGAGAGACTGGCAAAATTCTGAGATTTTCTCTACATTCAAACAAACATATCTGACTTTCTGTGGGTCCTAGCTAATGAGTGTCAATTAGAAAGTTGTCCGGCTCGAGAAGTACAATATACATACTGATTTTTGTAACTGTAGATAAAACTAACAACCCCACTTTTCTCAAAAGGTGGCGCTACTGAGCCCTCACCACACCCGTTTCTGAAACATTGCACGTCTACTGGCTAATAAATGTGATGTGTCTGTCGAGTTTCATGCATTTTGAAGCATGCTAAGGGTCTCAAAAGCATCCTAAAAGCATCCTAAAATAAGGGTAAAGTTTGATGCGTCGCCACGGCAACAGTTTCAAAGATATCAAGAATCCATTCACAGGTCTACATCTGCCGTATGTTTACATTATACATATGAAGTTTGAAGCAAATCGGGTAAAAATAAAAGGGTGATATCAAAGCATTTTGAAAGTGACACACTTCCTGCTGCCAGTTGGTGGCGCTATAACTTTGACTCACAATAGTCACATCCATGTGATCGTCCTCTTACAGCGAACACACTGCTGAAGTTTCATCAAGATCAGTTAATACATGCTGAAGTTATAACACACTTCCTGTTTCACGTTTCTCGCCATGATTTTGTTTCCTCGCCACGGCCAAACCGTTCGAGATATCAAAAATCCCCTCGCAAACTTTCATCCTCAATGCCTTGACTTCATGCTGACCGAGTTTCGTGCCGTGTGTTTGAATTCTCTAGGAGGAGTACTTCAAATTCCATTGCGAGTGTTTTATGAACAACCCTAAATAACCGACTTCCTGTTGGGCTGGGGTAAAAAGTAATAGTATGAGGTATAGATGAAACGATGAGATCAACATGTGTACCGAGTTTCATATTATTACATACAAGCGTGTTTGAGTTATGGACCAAGTTTTCGGACCCCGTTCCAGGGGGCGCTGCCTAGCCCCCCTGCCACGCCCGGGTACCATCTTCAGCCCGGCCCTGATGGCCGCGGGTTCTGACCCGTGTGCAAAGTTTCAAGAGTTTTTGAGCATGTTAAGGGCCCCAAAAGTGCCCGAATAGTCGTATAAATAATAATAATAATAATAAATATAGCTGCGAGCAGCGATTGCGGGCCCAAGCCGGTGGCACCGCAACCCCGATGCCTTTAGTTACCCAAAGGCACGGGGATGGTGGTACCGCCGGCTTTGGCCCTTTATCGCTGCTCACAGCTATATTTATATTTAATATAAAGCCGGTGGCACCGCCACCTTGGTGCCTTTAGGGTTATTCTGTACGACGTGTAAAAACGTAACCCCCGCTTTGACTATCAAAAAGAAGTGTATTGTAGAGCTTGCATCAATGCGGACTCGATGCGCTGTGCGCTGTAACTCCATGTGGCTTTAAGCGCATCATTCTCCACTCGGGATGCGCATAAGCGTTTTATGCCACACTGTACTGAGCCTTTCATATCATAATGCAGTGACGCAATGACAGATTATTAATTGCCTTTCTTGTTCTGTTCCATCTATTATATGTTGATAATAGATAGGACAGAGCACTAAAAACCTCAAACAAAGCACTAAAAACTTAAGCTGTTTGCTGTGTAGTCTGAGAATGAGCTGTTTGATTTGCACCCTCTTCCTCTTCACTGTCCTCCATAAAAACCAGCTATCCAGGTCCATGTTGTTCTAGAAAGTTTGTATGTTGCTGCCTCAATTAACATCTCTGCTATACATTTAAAACATGGCTATATCTAAAATAATTTATCTTTTTGATTTTTGTTATCTTGTTTTTCATGAATATTTTACAACAATACAAAGAGCAATGTGTATTTTCCAATAATATAGTTTGTAATGGCTTTTTTTGTCATAGATTATAATCATATATTTTTTGGATTTGTTATTTATCTTTATAATGAAGTTGTCTGTATTAAGTAGATTGTGTTTAACACACACAAGAGTGATTTATTAGTTCAACACATAGTTATAGAAATTCTACTTTATCTAAAAAAACCCTGCACTTTAGACACACACACACACACACACACACATAAATACATGTAAATAAAAATACCAAAAAAAAACATCAAATGTGTTTTTAGTCAGAGTATTATTTTATACAGAAACAAATATTTGTAATTCAGATAAGAATGAAGTTAGTGTTTTAAAATCTTAAGGAAAACAAATATATTGAAATATAGCACACTAATTTTAAATTCATTCAACTTCAATTACAAATACAATCTTACTTTTATTTAAAGCAATCTATACATTTAAAAGATGGGGGTTATATGCCTATTTTGTCATTTAAAAATATTGTTATGCAAAATTGTTATGCAAAAAGACAAGGACTTAGAAACAAGGACTTGTAGGAAAAATCACAGCCAGCCACACACACACACACACACACATAAACACAGACAACAGCCCTCCCCTCCCCACACACACACACACACCCCCACACACACACACACACAGAGAGAGAGAGAGAGAGAGAGAGAGAGAGAGAGAGAGAGAGAGATAGAGAGAGAGAGAGAGAGAGAGAGAGAGAGAGAGAGAGAGAGAGAGAGAGGGAGAGAATCGCAGGGGAAATAAATCCATTCAAACTACAATATCTGACTTTCTGTTGCTCAGAGCGAATTACTTTAAATTGGAAAGTTGATCGGCTTGACGAGAACAATATACGTGGTAAGTTTTGTAACTGTAGGTAAATTGAGCAAAGTTATAGCACACTTTATGTGTCCTTTTTTAGTCATAAAATTCATTTCCTCGCCACGGCCAGACCGTTCGAGATATCAAAAAACCGTCTGGAATTGAGCATCCTCAATGTCTTGACTTCATGCACACCGAGTTTGGTTGTGATTGGTAAACACATGCATTGTGATTTGATGTATTTCTCCTAGGACAATTATTCAAACAACCCATAATTCATAATTCATAAATAACTTCCATTTGAACTGTCATAAAACTTAGAGCACGAAAGTTGTTTGGCCTGATGTGATCTATAATTGTACCGAGTTTCATATTAATTCATGCAAGTGTGTTTGATTTACGGACAAATGTTCGAATCCCAGTCCAGGGGGCGCTGTCGAGCCGCCCTGCCACGCCCGGTTACCAGCTTCAGCCCGGCCCTGATGGCCATGGGTTCTGACCCGTGTGCAAAGTTTCAATTGTTTTCGAGGATGTTAAGGCCCCCGAAAATGCCAGAGAAGTCGCACACAGCAAATAAAGGGTTAAAATTAACCTGACAGGCGCCCCTCCTCTCACTCACACAGAGAGACACTGAGACACTGGCAAAATTCTGAGATTTTCTCTACATTCAAACAAACATATCTGACTTTCTGTGGGTCCTAGCTAATGAGTGTCAATTAGAAAGTTGTCCGGCTCGAGGAGTACAATATACATACTGATTTTTGTAACTGTAGATAAAACTAACAACCCCACTTTTGTCAAAAGGTGGCGCTACTGAGCCCTCACCACACCCGTTTCTGAAACGTTGCACATGTCTACTGGCTAATAAATGTGATGTGTCTGTCGAGTTTCATGCAATTTGAAGCATGCTAAGAGTCTCAAAAGCATCCTAAAAGAATGGTAAAGTTTGATGCGTTGCCATGGCAACAGTTTTAAAGATATCAAGAATGCATTTACAGGTCTTCATCTGCCGTATATTTACATTATACAGATGAAGTTTGAAGCAAATCGGGTAAAAATAAAAGGGTGATTTCAAAGCATTTTGAAAATGACACACTTCCTGCTGCCAGTTGGTGGCGCTATAACTTTGACTCACAATAGTCACATCCATGTGATCGGCCTCTTACAGCGAACACACTGCTGAAGTTTCATCAAGATCAGTTAATGTATGCTGAAGTTATAACACACTTCCTGTTTCACGTTTCTCGCCATAGTTTCGTTTCCTCGCCACGGACAAACCGTTCGAGATATCAAAAATCCCCTCGCAAACTTTCATCCTCAATGTCTTGACTTCACGCTGACTGAGTTTCGTCGAACTTGGATCAAAGCTCTAGGAGGAGTATTTAACATTCCATTGCGAGCATTTTACAAACAAACCTCAATAGCCGACTTCCTGTTGGGCTGGGGTAAAAAGTAAGAGCGCGAGGTATAGATGAAACGATGAGAGCAACATGTGTACCGAGTGTCATATTATTACATACAAGCGTGTTTGAGTTATGGACCAAGTGTTCGGACCCCGTTCCAGGGGGCGCTGACGAGCCGCCCTGCCACGCCCAGGTACCAGCTTCAGCCCGGCTCTGATGGCCACGGGTTCTGACCCGTGTGCAAAGTTTCAAGAGTTTTCGAGCATGTTAAGGGCCCCAAAAGTGCCCGAATAGTCGTTAGAAAAATAAAATAAAAAAAAAAATATAGCTGCGAGCAGCGATGGCGGGCCCAAGCCGGAGGCACCGCAACCCCGGTTCCTTTAGTTACCTAAAGGCACCCTGGTGGCGGTGCCGAAGGCTTTGGCCCTTTCATGATTAAATGTTAAAACGGCTTGCCATACTCTGTCATTTCGACTAGTCACAATTATGTTACAGATATCTTAAATGATAATACAAACTATCCAAAGTGTAACGACTAGACAGAAAGACTTTGTTGATATCTACAATGTTAATTCCGGACAGGCAAACTTAGCTTTTAAATGTTAAAAGGGCTTGCCATACAGGGACGTAGGCTCAGAGAGAGGCTCACCATATTCAGACCAAAATATCTGACTTCCTCTTGGTCCGAGCTAATGACTATGTATTAGAAAGTTGTACGGCTTGAGGAGTACAATGTATATAGCGATTTTTGTAACTGTAGATAAAACTAACAACCCCACTTTTAAGTATATATATGGTGCCTTTAGTGTTATTCTGCACGACGTGCAAAAACTTAACCCCCGCTTTTTTAAGTATATATATATATATATATATATATATATATATATATATATAAAGAGGGTTATTTTGCACGACGTGCAAAAACTTAACCTCCGCATTGACTGTCGAAGAGAAGTGTGCAGAAGAGCTTGCATCAGTGAGGGCTTTGCAAAATATATATACATACAAACACACACACACACACACATATAAATGAGGTTAGTGTTTTACAATATTAAGGAAAGCAAATGTATTGAAATATAGCACATTAATTTTAAATTCATTCAGCTTCAATTACCAATTTGTAGTTTACCAATTTATCTTACTTTTATTTAAAGCAAACTATACATTTAAAAGATTAGGGTTATGTGCATATTTTGTCATTTAAAAAAATACAAAATTGTTATGCAAAAAGATAAGGACTTGCAGAAAAAATCTACAGTCAGCCACACACACACACACACACACATAAACGCAGACACCAGCAACCCCCCCCCCTCCCTCTTCCCCATACAGACACTGATAGAGACAAGATACACATCCAAACTGCAATATCTGACTTTCTTTTGGTCTGAGCTTCTTACTGTTAATTAGAAAGTTGATCGGCTTGACAAGAACAATATACGTGGCATGTTTTGTAACTGTAGGTAAAACGAGCAAAGTTAACACATTTTATGTGTCCTTTTTTAGTCATAAAATTATTTTCCTCGCCACGGCCAAACCGTTCGAGATATCAAAAATCCGTCCGGAATTGAGCATCCTCAATGTCTTGACTTCATGCACACCGAGTATGGTGGTGATTGGTAAACACATGCGTTGTAATTTGATGTATTTCTCCTAGGAGATTTATTCAAACAACACATAATTCCCAACTTCCATTTGAACTGTCTTAAAACTTAGAGCAGAGATGGGCGCAGGTCACGCAAGTCTCAAGTAAGTCTCAAGTCTTAACCGTCAAGTCTCAAGTAAGTCCCAAGTATTTTTTTTTGGGGGGGGGGGGGGGGGGCAAGTCAAGTCAAGTCACAGGCTATGTCAAGTCAAGTCAAGTCTTGTAGTAGGTTAAGTCAAGTGCAAGTCAAGTCACCTTATTATTTTAATTTTACATGCAGAATCTGATCTTAATAAAATGAAAAGACAAGATAAGTATTTGCCAGTAAATTACAATAATTTGCATTGTAAATACTCATGTTCAGTAAAATACACCATGGAATCAAACAAAATTGTAACTTCATAAAATTATTTATTTTTCACTTCTGCCAACAGTGTGTTTGAAATGTTTTAAATTTTCAACATTGAGTCCATAAAACAAATAACAGCTTAACATCCTACAGACTCTCTGAACACCTTCCTCTCTCTCAAACACAGTTTACAAACAATATTAAACTTTGTTACATTTCTCCTCTCTCTCTCTCTCTCTCTCTCTCTCTCTCACACACACACACACACAGTGGCGGTTCTAGACCATTTCAACTGGGGGGGCCAAGCTGGGGCCAGTTGTACTGTTAGAGGGGCCAGTTACATTTAGACCTTATCATTTTCTGCACTGCACTGAATGCATAAATAAGCAAAATACCATGTTTATAATTATCCAACAATTTGCATTTGCATTATATTTTTACATTTGCATTACATATATCAGTCTGTATTTGAATTTCCATTTTATTTTTTTACATTGAATATACAGTATGTATATATATATATATATATATAATTTTTACAAATTAATCTACGATTTTTGTGGGTTTTTTTTTTTTTTTTTGCAAAAAGATCAGCAAATTATCCTCTAAACTGGCCTTTTTAGGGGGCTTTCCTCTCAGGGTGAATGAGCTTTTTTATAATTGTTTTTTTCCTGACATCTTTGAAAGACAGAAGCAATAATTAATGCATCCTTGGCCAGGATATAATTATAAAATATGACATGATTTTAAAAGTGACCTATAATATCGACTATGCAATACACTTTAATTTATCTAGTGCTAATAAAATTATTAAGCCTATTTGGAGAGAGAGATGTTTATAATGTGACAATATGTCAGTCATCGTGATTCGTGTAATAAGATGACTAGGCCTAGACTACTTGTTCTGAGCAGGTGTTGTCAGTGAACAGGCTGTAAAACTGTTGTCTAAGTTACAGACTGATACTAATTAAATGGGAAACGAATCGATTACCTAACGTAACCTCGGTTCTCTCTAGATGAGGGAACGAGCATTGCGTAAGCTAGCTTACGCTACGGGAAAGATTCATCTTACATCAGTCAAGTTGTCATAGTTTTTGTCAAACAAGTTGTGAATTTGTTGTAACATTAAAACAGGAGATCATGACTTACTCCGTGCTCCAAGTGATGTTCGGAGCTCCAGTGATTAGTTTCATCTGTGGGACGGGTGAAGAAACTTTCGGAAGATGTTGTAACAGAATCATATGAACAATTCCAGGATATGCTTTTTTTCATTGGTTGTTGCGTTAAATTTTACCCAGATACAATAGTGCCCTTTTCTGATTGGCTATTAAGTAGCACTTCTCTTTTTTTGATTGGCTGATGCGTAGCAGGGTCGACTGCTGAACTCCAGGCGAGACGCGCTTGATTCTCACGTGAGAGCGGCGCGGCCAGAGAAATTGCGTATATTAAATATATTATTAATAGTTTTTCCGCATGAGAAATACAATGTGTGACGGGAGTGTGAGACAAAAGACTGAAACG
The DNA here is from genome assembly GCF_988280905.1 of Pimephales promelas. Classification (NCBI taxonomy): domain Eukaryota; kingdom Metazoa; phylum Chordata; class Actinopteri; order Cypriniformes; family Leuciscidae; genus Pimephales; species Pimephales promelas. The sequence goes on along the minus strand of NC_142772.1, from coordinate 12,474,219 downwards.
AGTGACTGTCATGCTCAATGCGTGACACACTATAAAAAAAATATTTCACACTGACTCCACATTTAGGGGGGCCACAAGGGGGTCCAAGCTTGTTGTCGCAGGGGCACTGGCCCCCCCAGGCCCCCGCCTAGAACCGCCACTGCTCACACACACGCACACGCACACACACACTTTCTCTCTCTCTCAAGAAGCAAAAACATGACTGCTAAAGGTTGTATCAGCGATGGCGGGGTAACATCACTTAACATCACGAGTGATATTCCCTTAGGCCACGCCCCCTTGTCTCCCCAAAGTATTATAAGCAATCATGCGCATCCCGTGTGCAGAATGATGCACTTGAAGCAACACCAAGTCACAGCACGCAACGCTTCACATTGAAAAGAACATAGCGAAGGGATGGTATCTATAATCTATGCTTAGTAGGGCTGCACGATTTGGGAAAATGTCATATTGCCATTATTGAGCCAATATTGCAATTGCGATTTGCGACTCCGATATAATAAAATGGTTTCATGAGTCCAACTTGCTTGGTTCTAAAGTAAAATGCACACACAGATTAATGTTTATTTCTCAACTCAAACTAAAAACAACAACAACAACAATAAATGATTGATAACACCTATAATGATCAATAAACCATCAACCAAACCAACATTACAGTGATTCCATCAATTGAAAGCCATCAACTTTTTAAAAAATTATTAGGCTTAAAAAAAATATATAACAGCTTTTAAATTAAGTGAACTTCAAACAATCCCCACATAAACCCATAATAAAAAACATATTTACCTGTGCCCTTCCTGTCTTAACAGGTACAGAAATTGAATAAAGTTATCAAACAGTCTGCGCTGCCTGAATCATAAATTATATATATAATAATCCTTATTAAAGCTACAAAAGTTCTTTACTCAAGATCAGTGAGTAATTTTCTAATTTCCCTTTGTTCTTTTAACTTTACTGAAAGAACGCTTTATTCGCTGCTGGCCCTTTAAGAGCACCCGTTGCCGAGACGCGGATCTCACACGCGCCTCATAGCACAACTCACAACTCTCACATTTTGGCATAATTGTGTGTGCTATTGTTCGTTCAAGCTCGAAAGAGAACTGTTTATTCTGGGCTGGCACACGGTCAGTGCATGCGCATTATGCGAGTCTCATCTATTCTAATCTAGGGCACTCACAGGCAGCTTTTCACTTCTTGTCGTGCAAAATGCGAAAAGGCATTTGAACCAATAAGAGGGGGATCTTGTAACACTAGTCAAAGGATGACAAAAAAGAAGAGATGCTGCGCTAATAGCCCTACTTTGTTTATTTCATTTAAAATCGCGGCATTTTGCGTTATATAATTGCATAGGTTTGAGATCGCTATTACGACTGCGATATAATTAATCGTGCAGCACTAATGCTTAGTGTATTCTAAAGGGCAATAAACTCCACTCCAGCAAGATAGTCATTTTATGCAAATCATAGACCTTTATGCCTTATCTACAAATAAAGTATAATATTGGGAACATTGATCTTGAAGAGAGTGTCGTCGTGTTACTGTCGCAACCGAACGCGACGCGCTAATGCTGATGCATGGAGAATGACTGAGGCGAGATGACTTTCCGTTAACTTTAACTTAGAGACTAAAATATTAATTTTACCACACATTAAGCTATTGAATGACTTTAGAAGTCTTGGAATATAGTGTGAAAACTTGATTGTGCTTTACAGTTTTTTATGCCTTTAGTGGGGCTTAACAAAATAACACAATATGCAGAATGTCGGACGTCACTTATAGGCTAAACTGTTTTTATAGATAAAACTAGGCTATTTACATTCGGCAGTCATGAAAACAAATCTCAGATAACGGTTGACTAGGTAACAATGTGTAATTTTGCGCCGGAGTTCTCCTTTAACTTACATTAGCTAGCTAACTACGAACGAGCTAACCAGATAACATTAACAAATTGACAAGCACTTACTGGGCAGAATATGGCTCTTCAAATGACGGACGAAATTGGAGGTTGTCATCTGACTGTCCGCGATCTTAACGTTGCATGTCTTGCAAAGCGCTGTTCTTTTGCCATCTTGTTGTAAGAAATTCTTGAATCCAAAAGCGACGACGACCCTCGTTATCCCTCCGGCTGACATGTTGATGTGATCTGATGTAAGTGGGCGTGGTGTGCGCGTAAGGTATGAGAAGGCATGACTGATGATCTCTGATCCAGTCATGACAGCGCTATTCTCAGCCTGCGCTCCAGCTGGATCAACTTTATTTTTTTTTTTTACATAATTTATATATTTTATATTCAAACTGAAAACATGATGTGATTAACACTCAAGTCATATTATTACATGCAAGTGTGTTTGATTTATGGACCAAATTTTCAGATCAAGTTTATGGACCAAGTTAATTTAATTAATAAACTAATTATATAAAACTATTAATGCACTACAATTAAACTGGTTATATGCCTTTACTTATAAAAAAATAAAAAACTTATTTAAAAAAATACCAGGCTTAAGGCATTTATTTTTTATGCAGGCCATACACACAGGAGTGAAATGGTTAATACCCCTCCCCCTACAAACACACACACATTCACAGACAGGCAAAGACAGCAGGCTCAGATTGAGCAAGACCACATTCAAACAAACATATCTGACTTTCTGTGGGTCCTAGCTAATGAGTGTCAATTAGAAAGTTGTCCGGCTCGAGGAGTACAATATACATACCGATTTTTGTAACTGTAGATAAAACTAACAACCCCACTTTTGTCAAAAGGTGGCGCTACTGAGCCCTCACCACGCCCGTTTCTGAAACTTTGCACGTGTCTACTGGCTAATAAATGTGATGTGTCTGTCGAGTTTCATGCAATTTCAAGCATGCTAAGGGTCTCAAAAGCATCCTAAAAGAATGGTAACGTTTGATGCGTCGCCACGGCAACAGTTTCAAAGATATCAAGAATCCATTCACAGGTCTACATCTGCCGTATGTTTACATTATACAGATGACGTTTGAAGCAAATCGGGTAAAAATAAAAGGGTGATATCAAAGCATTTTGAAAGTGACACACTTCCTGCTGCCAGTTGGTGGCGCTATAACTTTGACTCACAATAGTCACATCCATGTGATCGTCCTCTTACAGCGAACACACTGCTGAAGTTTCATCAAGATCAGTTAATGTATGCTGAAGTTATAACACACTTCCTGGTTCACGTTTCTCGCCATGATTTCGTTTCCTCGCCACAGCCAAACCGTTCGAGATATCAAAAATCCCCTCGCAAACTTTCATCCTCAATGTCTTGACTTCATGCTGACCGAGTTTTGTCGAATTTGGATCAAAGCTCTAGGAGGAGTATTTAACATTCCATTGCGAGCGTTTTACAAACAAACCTCAATAGCCGACTTCCTGTTGGGCTGGGGTAAAAAGTAAAAGCGCGAGGTATAGATGAAACTATGAGATCAACATGTGCACAGAGTTTCATATTATTACATACAAACGTGTTTGAGTTATGGACCAAGTGTTCGTACCCCGTTCCAGGGGGCGCTGACGAGCCGCCCTGCCACGCCCGGGTACAAGCTTCAGGCCGGCTCTGATGGCCGCGGGTTCTGACCCATGTGCAAAGTTTCAAGAGTTTTCGAGCACGTTAAGGGCCCCAAAAATGCCCAAAAGGTTACAAAATAATAATAATAAATAATCCTTAGGAAAACAATAGGGCCTTCGCCCTTTCAGGGCTTGGGCCCTAAAAATAATCGGAAGGAAAACAATAGGGCCTTCGCCCTTTCAGGGCTTGGGCCCTAATAATAATAATCCTAAGGAAAACAATAGGGCCTTCGCCCTTTCAGGGCTTGGGCCCTAATAATCCTAAGGAAAACAATAGGGCCTTCGCCCTTTCAGGGCTTGGGCCCTAATAATAATCCTTAGGAAAACAATAGGGCCTTCGCCCTTTCAGGGCTTGGGCCCTAAATATAGCTGCGAGCAGCGATTGCGGGCCCAAGCCGGTGGCACCGCAACCCCGATGCCTTTAGTTACCCAAAGGCACCGGGATGGTGGTACCGCCGGCTTTGGCGCTTTATCGCTGCTCACATCTATATTTATATTTAATATAAAGCCGGTGGCACCGCCACCTTGGTGCCTTTAGGGTTATTCTGTACGACGTGTAAAAACGTAACCCCCGCTTTGACTATCAAAAAGAAGTGTATTGTAGAGCTTGCATCAATGCGGACTCGATGCGCTGTGCGCTGTAACTCCATGTGGCTTTAAGCGCATCATTCTCCACTCAGGATGCGCATAAGCGTTTTGTGCCACACTGTACTGAGCCTTTCATATCATAATGCAGTGACGCAATGACAGATTATTAAATGCCTTTCTTGTTCTGTTCTATCTATTATATGTTGATAATAGATAGGACAGAGCACTAAAAACCTCAAACAAAGCACTAAAAACTTAAGCTGTTTGCTGTGTAGTCTGAGAATGAGCTGTTTGATTTGCACCCTCTTCCTCTTCACTGTCCTCCATAAAAACCAGCTATCCAGGTCCATGTTGTTCTAGAAAGTTTGTATGTTGCTGCCTCAATTAACATCTCTGCTATACATTTAAAACATGGCTATATCTAAAATAATTTATCTTTTTGATTTTTGTTATCTTGTTTTTCATGAATATTTTACAACAATACAAAGAGCAATGTGTATTTTCCATTAATATAGTTTGTAATGGCTTTTTTTGTCATAGATTATAATCATATATTTTTTGGATTTGTTATTTATCTTTATAATGAAGTTGTCTGTATTAAGTAGATTGTGTTTAACACACACAAGAGTGATTTATTAGTTCAACACATAGTTATAGAAATTCTACTTTATCTAAAACAAACCCTGCACTTTATATACACACACACACACACACACCACACACACACACACACACACACATAAATACATGTAAATAAAAATCCAAAAAAAAACCATCAAATGTGTTTTTAGTCAGAGTATTATTTTATACAGAAACAAATATTTGTAATTCAGATAAGAATGAAGTTAGTGTTTTAAAATCTTAAGGAAAACAAATATATTGAAATATAGCACATGAATTTTAAATTCATTCAACTTCAATTACAAATACAATCTTACTTTTATTTAAAGCAAACTATACATTTAAAAGATGGGGGTTATATGCCTATTTTGTCATTTAAAAATATTGTTATGCAAAATTGTTATGCAAAAAGACAAGGACTTAGAGACAAGGACTTGTAGGAAAAATCGCAGCCAGCCACACACACACACACATAAACACAGACAACAGCCCTCCCCTCCCCACACAGACACACACACCCACACACACACACAGAGAGAGAGAGAGAGAGAGAGAGAGAGAGAGAATCGCAGGGGAAATAAATCCATTCAAACTACAATATCTGACTTTCTGTTGCTCAGAGCGAATGACTTTAAATTGGAAAGTTGATCGGCTTGACGAGAACAATATACGTGGTAAGTTTTGTAACTGTAGGTAAATTGAGCAAAGTTATAACACACTTTATGTGTCCTTTTTTAGTCATAAAATTCATTTCCTCGCCACGGCCAGACCGTTCGAGATATCAAAAATCCGTCTGGAATTGAGCATCCTCAATGTCTTGACTTTATGCACACCGAGTTTGGTTGTGATTGGTAAACACATGCATTGTGATTTGATGTATTTCTCCTAGGACAATTATTCAAACAACCCATAATTCATAATTCATAAATAACTTCCATTTGAACTGTCATAAAACTTAGAGCACGAAAGTTGTTTGGCCTGATGTGATCTTCAATTGTACCGAGTTTCATATTAATTCATGCAAGTGTGTTTGATTTATGGACAAATTTTTGAATCCCAGTCCAGGGGGCGCTGTCGAGCCGCCCTGCCACGCCCGGTTACCAGCTTCAGCCCGGCCCTGATGGCCATGGGTTCTGACCCGTGTGCAAAGTTTCAAGAGTTTTAGAGGATGTTAAGGCCCCCGAAAATGCCAGAGAAGTTGCACACAGCAAATAAAGGGTTAAAATTAACCTGACAGGCGCCCCTCCTCTCACTCACACAGAGAGACACTGAGAGACTGGCAAAATTCTGAGATTTTCTCTACATTCAAACAAACATATCTGACTTTCTGTGGGTCCTAGCTAATGAGTGTCAATTAGAAAGTTGTCCGGCTCGAGGAGTACAATATACATACTGATTTTTGTAACTGTAGATAAAACTAACAACCCCACTTTTGTCAAAAGGTGGCGCTACTGAGCCCTCACCACACCCGTTTCTGAAACGTTGCACATGTCTACTGGCTAATAAATGTGATGTGTCTGTCGAGTTTCATGCAATTTGAAGCATGCTAAGAGTCTCAAAAGCATCCTAAAAGAATGGTAAAGTTTGATGCGTTGCCACGGCAACAGTTTCAAAGATATCAAGAATCCATTTACAGGTCTTCATCTGCCATGTATTTGCATTATACAGATGAAGTTTGAAGCAAATCGAGTTAAAATTAGAGGGTGATTTCAAAGCATTTTGAAAATGACACACTTCCTGCTGCCAGTTGGTGGCGCTATAACTTTGACTCACAATAGTCACATCCATGTGATCGTCCTCTTACAGCGAACACACTGCTGAAGTTTCATCAAGATCGGTTGATGTGTGCTGAAGTTATGATACACTTCCTGTTTCACGTTTCTCGCCATAATTTTGTTTCCTCGCCACGGCCAAACCGTTCGAGATATCAAAAATCCCCTCGCAAACTTTCATCCTCAATGTCTTGACTTCACGCTGACCGAGTTTCGTCGAATTTGGATCAAAGCTCTAGGAGGAGTATTAAAAATTCCATTGCGAGTGTTTTACGAACAACCCTAAATAGCCGACTTCCTGTTGGGCTGGGGTAAAAAGTAAAAGCACGAGGTATAGATGAAACGATGAGATCAACATGTGTACCGAGTTTCATATTATTACATGCAAGCGTGTTTGATTTATGGACCAAGTGTTCGGACCCCGTTCCAGGGGGCGCTGTCTAGCCCCCCTGCCACGCCCGGGTACCATCTTCAGCCCGGCCCTGATGGCCACGGGTTCTGACCCGTGTGCAAAGTTTCAAGAGTTTTTGAGCATGTTAAGGGCCCCAAAAGTGCCCGAATAGTCGTATAAATAATAATAATAATAATAATAAATATAGCTGCGAGCAGCGATGGCGGGCCCAAGCCGGAGGCACCGCAACCCCGGTTCCTTTAGTTACCTAAAGGCACCCGGGTGGCGGTGCCGAAGGCTTTGGCCCTTTCATGATTAAATGTTAAAGCGGCTTGCCATACTCTGTCATTTCGACTAGTCACAATTATGTTACAGATATCTTAAATGATAATACAAACTATCCAAAGTGTAACGACTAGACAGAAAGACGTTGTTGATATCTACAATGTTAATTCCGGACAGGCAAACTTAGCTTTTAAATGTTAAAAGGGCTTGCCATACAGGGACGTAGGCTCAGAGAGAGGCTCACCATATTCAGACCAAAATATCTGACTTCCTCTTGGTCCGAGCTAATGACTATGTATTAGAAAGTTGTACGGCTTGAGGAGTACAATGTATATACCGATTTTTGTAACTGTAGATAAAACTAACAACCAATGTAGTAGCACTTCTCTTTTTTTGATTGGCTGATGCGTAGCAGGGTCGACTGCTGAACTCCAGGCGAGACGCGCTTGATTCTCACGTGAGAGCGGCGCGGCCAGAGAAATTGCGTATATTAAATATATTATTAATAGTTTTTCCGCATGAGAAATACAATGTGTGACGGGAGTGTGAGACAAAAGACTGAAACGAGTGACTGTCATGGTCAATGCGTGACACACTATAAAAAAATATTTCACACTGACTCCACATTTAGGGGGCCACAAGGGGGTCCAAGCTTGTTGTCGCAGGGGCACTGGCCCCCCCAGGCCCCCGCCTAGAACCGCCATTGCTCACACACACACACACACACACACACTTTCTCTCTCTCTCAAGAAGCAAAAACATGACTGCTAAAGGTTGTATCAGCGATGGCGGGGTAACATCACTTAACATCACGAGTGCTATTCCCTTAGGCCACGCCCCCTTGTCTCCCCAAAGTATTATAAGCAATCATGCGCATCCCGTGTGCAGAATGATGCACTTGAAGCAACACCAAGTCACAGCACGCAACGCTTCACATTGAAAAGAACATAGCGAAGGGATGGTATCTATAATCTATGCTTAGTAGGGCTGCACGATTTGGGAAAATGTCATATTTGAGCCAATATTGCAATTGCGATTTGCGACTCCGATATAATAAAATGGTTTCATGAGTCCAACTTGCTTGGTTCTAAAGTAAAATGCACACACAGATTAATGTTTATTTCTCAACTCAAACTAAAAACAACAACAACAATAAATGATTGATAACACCTATAATGATCAATAAACCATCAACCAAACCAACATTACAGTGATTCCATCAATTGAAAGCCATCAACTTTTTAAAAAATTATTACGCTTAAAAAAAATATATAACAGCTTTTAAATTAAGTGAACTTCAAACAATCCCCACATAAACCCATAATAAAAAACATATTTACCTGTGCCCTTCCTGTCTTAACAGGTACAGAAATTGAATAAAGTTATCAAACAGTCTGCGCTGCCTGAATCATAAATTATATATATAATAATCCTTATTAAAGCTACAAAAGTTCTTTACTCAAGATCAGTGAGTAATTTTCTAATTTCCCTTTGTTCTTTTAACTTTACTGAAAGAACGCTTTATTCGCTGCTGGCCCTTTAAGAGCACCCGTTGCCGAGACGCGGATCTCACACGCGCCTCATAGCACAACTCTTTTCATCCATAGACTTTTCTTATGTTATGAAGATACTAGACAAAATCACATTTTGGCATAATTGTGTGTGCTATTGTTCGTTCAAGCTCGAAAGAGAACTGTTTATTCTGGGCTGGCACACGGTCAGTGCATGCGCATTATGCGAGTCTCATCTATTCTAATCTAGGGCACTCACAGGCAGCTTTTCACTTCTTGTCGTGCAAAATGCGAAAAGGCATTTGAACCAATAAGAGGGGGATCTTGTAACACTAGTCAAAGGATGACAAAAAAGAAGAGATGCTGCGCTAATAGCCCTACTTTGTTTATTTCATATAAAATCGCGGCATTTTGCGTTATATAATTGCATAGGTTTGAGATCGCTATTACGACTGCGATATAATTAATCGTGCAGCACTAATGCTTAGTGTATTCTAAAGGGCAATAAACTCCACTCCAGCAAGATAGTCATTTTATGCAAATCATAGACCTTTATGCCTTATCTACAAATAAAGTATAATATTGGGAACATTGATCTTGAAGAGAGTGTCGTCGTGTTACTGTCGCAACCGAACGCGACGCGCTAATGCTGATGCATGGAGAATGACTGAGGCGAGATGACTTTCCGTTAACTTTAACTTAGAGACTAAAATATTAATTTTACCACACATTAAGCTATTGAATGACTTTAGAAGTCTTGGAATATAGTGTGAAAACTTGATTGTGCTTTACAGTTTTTTATGCCTTTAGTGGGGCTTAACAAAATAACACAATATGCAGAATGTCGGACGTCACTTATAGGCTAAACTGTTTTTATAGATAAAACTATTTACATTCGGCAGTCATGAAAACAAATCTCAGATAACGGTTGACTAGGTAACAATGTGTAATTTTGCGCCGGAGTTCTCCTTTAACTTACATTAGCTAGCTAACTACGAACGAGCTAACCAGATAACATTAACAAATTGACAAGCACTTACTGGGCACAGTGGGCAGAATGGCTCTTCAAATGACGGACGAAATTGGAGGTTGTCATCTGACTGTCCGCGATCTTAACGTTGCATGTCTTGCAAAGCGCTGTTCTTTTGCCATCTTGTTGTAAGAAATTCTTGAATCCAAAAGCGACGACGACCCTCGTTATCCCTCCGGCTGACATGTTGATGTGATCTGATGTAAGTGGGCGTGGTGTGCGCGTAAGGTATGAGAGGGCATGACTGATGATCTCGTGATCCAGTCATGACAGCGCTATTCTCAGCCTGCGCTCCAGCTGGATCAACTTTATTTTTTTTACATAATTTATATATTTTATATTCAAACTGAAAACATGATGTGATTAACACTCAAGTCATATTATTACATGCAAGTGTGTTTGATTTATGGACCAAATTTTCAGATCAAGTTTATGGACCAAGTTAATTTAATTAATAAACCTATAAAACTATTAATGCACTACAATTAAACTGGTTATATGCCTTTACTTATAAAAAATAAAAAACTTATTAAAAAAAATACCAGGCTTAAGGCATTTATTTTTTATGCAGGCCATACACACAGGAGTGAAATGGTTAAGACCCCTCCCCCTACAAACACACACACATACACAGACAGGCAAAGACAGAGATGTAGGCTCAGATTAAGCAAGACCACATTCAAACAAACATATCTGACTTTCTGTGGGTCCTAGCTAATGAGTGTCAATTAGAAAGTTGTCCGGCTCGAGGAGTACAATATACATACCGATTTTTGTAACTGTAGATAAAACTAACAACCCTACTTTTGTCAAAAGGTGGCGCTACTGAGCCCTCACCACGCCCGTTTCTGAAACATTGCACGTGTCTACTGGCTAATAAATGTGATGTGTCTGTCGAGTTTCATGCATTTTGAAGCATGCTAAGGGTCTCAAAAGCATCCTAAAAGCATCCTAAAAGAAGGGTAAAGTTTGATGCGTCGCCACGGCAACAGTTTCAAAGATATCAAGAATCCATTCACAGGTCTACATCTGCCGTATGTTTACATTATACATATGAAGTTTGAAGCAAATCGGGTAAAAATAAAAGGGTGATATCAAAGCATTTTGAAAGTGACACACTTCCTGCTGCCAGTTGGTGGCGCTATAACTTTGACTCACAATAGTCACATCCATGTGATCGTCCTCTTACAGCGAACATACTGCTGAAGTTTCATCAAGATCAGTTAATGTATGCTGAAGTTATAACAAACTTCCTGTTTCACATTTCTCGCCATGATTTCGTTTCCTCGCCACGGCCAAACCGTTCGAGATATCAAAAATCCCCACACAAGCTTTCATCCTCAATGTCTTCACTTTACGCTGACCGAGTATCGTCGAATTTGGATCAAAGCTCTAGGAGGAGTATTTAAAAAAACATTGCGAGCGTTTTACAAACAAACCTCAATAGCCGACTTCCTGTTGGGCTGGGGTAAAAAGTAAAAGCGCGAGGTATAGATGAAACGATGAGATCAACATGCGTACCGAGTTTCATATTATTACATGCAAGCGTGTTTGAGTTATGGACCAAGTGTTCGGACCCCATTCCAGGGGGCGCTGACGAGCCCCCCTGCCACGCCCGGGTACCATCTTCAGCCCGGCTCTGATGGCCGCGGGTTCTGACCCGTGTGCAAAGTTTCAAGAGTTTTCGAGCATGTTAAGGGCCCCAAAAGTGCCCGAATAGTCGTAAGAAAAATAATAATAATAATAATAATAATAATAATAATAGAAAAGAATAATCCTAAGGAAAACAATAGGGCCTTCGCCCTTTCAGGGCTTGGGCCCTAATAATCCTAAGGAAAACAATAGGGCCTTCGCCCTTTCAGGGCTTGGGCCCTAATAATCGTTAGGAAAACAATAGGGCCTTCGCCCTTTCAGGGCTTGGGCCCTAATAATAAATAATCGGAAGGAAAACAATAGGGCCTTCGCCCTTTCAGGGCTTGGGCCCTAAATATAGCTGCGAGCAGCGATTGCGGGCCCAAGCCGGTGGCACCACAACCCCGATGCCTTTAGTTACCCAAAGGCACCGGGATGGTGGTACCGCCGGCTTTGGCCCTTTATCGCTGCTCACAGCTATATTTATATTTAATATAAAGCCGGTGGCACCGCCACCTTGGTGCCTTTAGGGTTATTCTGTACGACGTGTAAAAACGTAACCCCCGCTTTGACTATCAAAAAGAAGTGTATTGTAGAGCTTGCATCAATGCGGACTCGATGCGCTGTGCGCTGTAACTCCATGTGGCTTTAAGCGCATCATTCTCCACTCGGGATGCGCATAAGCGTTTTGTGCCACACTGTACTGAGCCTTTCATATCATAATGCAGTGACGCAATGACAGATTATTAATTGCCTTTCTTGTTCTGTTCCATCTATTATATGTTGATAATAGATAGGACAGAGCACTAAAAACCTCAAACAAAGCACTAAAAACTTAAGCTGTTTGCTGTGTAGTCTGAGAATGAGCTGTTTGATTTGTACCCTCTTCCTCTTCACTGTCCTCCATAAAAACCAGCTATTCAGGTCCATGTTGTTCTAGAAAGTTTGTATGTTGCTGCCTCAATTAACATCTCTGCTATACATTTAAAACATGGCTATATCTAAAATAATTTATCTTTTTGATTTTTGTTATCTTGTTTTTCATGAATATTTTACAACAATACAAAGAGCAATGTGTATTTTCCAATAATATAGTTTGTAATGGCTTTTTTTGTCATAGATTATAATCATATATTTTTTGGATTTGTTATTTATAATGAAGTTGTCTGTATTAAGTAGATTGTGTTTAACACACACAAGAGTGATTTATTAGTTCAACACATAGTTATAGAAATTCTACTTTATCTAAAAAAAACCCTGCACTTTATACACACACACACACACACACACACACACACACACACACACACACACACACACACACACACACACACACACACACACACACACACACACACACACACACACACACACATAAATACATGTAAATAAAAATACCAAAAAAAAAACATCAAATGTGTTTTTAGTCAGAGTATTATTTTATACAGAAACAAATATTTGTAATTCAGATAAGAATGAAGTTAGTGTTTTAAAATCTTAAGGAAAACAAATATATTGAAATATAGCACATGAATTTTAAATTCATTCAACTTCAATTACAAATACAATCTTACTTTTATTTAAAGCAATCTATACATTTAAAAGATGGGGGTTATATGCCTATTTTGTCATTTAAAAATATTTTTATGCAAAATTGTTATGCAAAAAGACAAGGACTTAGAGACAAGGACTTGTAGGAAAAATCACAGCCAGCCACACACACACACATAAACACAGACAACAGTACTCCCCTCCCCACACACACCCACACACACACACACACACACACAGAGAGAGAGAGAGAGAGAGAGAGAGAGAGAGAGAGAGAGAGAGAGAATCGCAGGGGAAATAAATCCATTCAAACTACAATATCTGACTTTCTGTTGCTCAGAGCGAATGACTTTAAATTGGAAAGTTGATCGGCTTGACGAGAACAATATACGTGGTAAGTTTTGTAACTGTAGGTAAATTGAGCAAAGTTATAACACACTTTATGTGTCCTTTTTTAGTCATAAAATTAATTTCCTCGCCACGGCCAGACCGTTCGAGATATCAAAAATCCGTCCTGAATTTAGCATCCTCAATGTCTTGACTTCATGCACACCGAGTTTGGTTGTGATTGGTAAACACATGCATTGTGATTTGATGTATTTCTCCCAGGACAATTATTTAAACAACCCATAATTCATAATTCATAAATAACTTGCATTTGAACTGTCATAAAACTTAGAGCACGAAAGTTGTTTGGCCTGATGTGATCTATAATTGTACAGAGTTTCATATTAATTCATGCAAGTGTGTTTGATTTATGGACAAATGTTCGAATCCCAGTCCAGGGGGCGCTGTCGAGCCGCCCTGCCACGCCCGGTTACCAGCTTCAGCCCGGCCCTGATAGCCATGGGTTCTGACCCATGTGCAAAGTTTCAAGAGTTTTCGAGGATGTTAAGGCCCCCGAAAATGCCAGAGAAGTCGCACACAGCAAATAAAGGGTTAAAATTAACCTGACAGGCGCCCCTCCTCTCACTCACACAGAGGGACACTGAGACACTGGCAAAATTCTGAGATTTTCTCTACATTCAAACAAACATATCTGACTTTCTGTGGGTCCTAGCTAATGAGTGTCAATTAGAAAGTTGTCCGGCTCGAGGAGTACAATATACATACCGATTTTTGTAACTGTAGATAAAACTAACAACCCCACTTTTGTCAAAAGGTGGCGCTACTGAGCCCTCACCACGCCCGTTTCTGAAATTTTGCACGTGTCCACTGGCTAATAAATGTGATGTGTCTGTTGAGTTTCATGCAATTTCAAGCATGCTAAGGGTCTCAAAACCATCCTAAAAGAATGGTAAAGTTTGATGCGTCGCCACGGCAACAGTTTCAAAGATATCAAGAATCCATTCACAGGTCTACATCTGCTGTATGTTTACATTATACATATGAAAAATCGGGTAAAAATAAAAGGGTGATATCAAAGCATTTTGAAATTGACACACTTCCTGCTGCCAGTTGGTGGCGCTATAACTTTGACTCACAATAGTCACATCCATGTGATCGTCCTCTTACAGCGAACATACTGCTGAAGTTTCATCAAGATCAGTTAATGTATGCTGAAGTTATAACACACTTCCTGTTTCACGTTTCTCGCCATGATTTCGTTTCCTCGCCACGGCCAAACCGTTCGAGATATCAAAAATCCCCACACAAGCTTTCATCCTCAATGTCTTGACTTCACGCTGACCGAGTATCGTCGAATTTGGATCAAAGCTCTAGGAGGAGTATTTCAAATACCATTGCGAGCGTTTTACAAACAAACCTCAATAGCCGACTTCCTGTTGGGCTGGGGTAAAAAGTAAAAGCGCGAGGTATAGATGAAACGATGAGATCAACATGCGTACCGAGTTTCATATTATTACATGCAAGCGTGTTTGAGTTATGGACCAAGTGTTCGGACCCCATTCCAGGGGGCGCTGACGAGCCCCCCTGCCACGCCCGGGTACCATCTTCAGCCCGGCTCTGATGGCCGCGGGTTCTGACCTGTGTGCAAAGTTTCAAGAGTTTTCGAGCATGTTAAGGGCCCCAAAAGTGCCCGAATAGTCGTAAGAAAAATAATAATAATAATAAATATAGCTGCGAGCAGCGATGGCGGGCCCAAGCCGGTGGCACCGCAACCCCGGTTCCTTTAGTTACCTAAAGGCACCCGGGTGGCGGTGCCAAAGGCTTTGGCCCTTTCATGATTAAATGTTAAAACGGCTTGCCATACTCTGTCATTTCGACTAGTCAAAATTATGTTACAGATATCTTAAATGATAATACAAACTATCCAAAATGTAATTACGACTAGACAGAAAGACGTTGTTGATATCTACAATGTTAATTCCGGATAGGCAAACTTAGCTTTTAAATGTTAAAAGGGCTTGCCATACAGGGACGTAGGCTCAGAGAGAGGCTCACCATATTCAAACCAAAATATCGGACTTCCTCTTGGTCCGAGCTAATGACTATGTAATAGAAAGTTGTCCGGCTTGAGGAGTAAAATGTATATACCGATTTTTGTAACTGTAGATAAAACTAACAACCCCACTTTTGTCAAAAGGTGGCGCTATTTAGTCCTTGCACCATGCCCGTTTCTGAAACTTTGCACGTCTACTGGCTAATAAATGTGATGTATCTGTTGAGTTTCAAGCAATTTCAATTTCAATTTGACTGTTGAAAAGAAGTGAGCCGATTAGATACTCAGGATCGGTATCGGCTCTGACACTGCCATCTTTGACGAGGCTGATTCAAATTCTATATTGTGCATATACTATTCTATGTAAGGCACAAAGGCACAAAAACTTTCTAAAGTACCATAAAGTTTTTGTGTACTGTATTATAAGTGTTCTGAAGCTATTATGTGATATAGAAATTAATATTTAAGTCATTAAATTCAAGAACACGTAAACTTTTCCCTCTCTGCGCCTGTCAGTCATTCTCCATTCAGCATTCAAACAGCACGTCGCATTCGGTTACAGTCAATGATGAAACGATCTTCAAGATGATTCAATGTTAATCCTATTATACTGAGTCTTTAAGATAAAGGTCTAAAGGTCTATATTTTCGAATGAAGAAACTTTTTCTTGCTGGACTTTATTGCTGTAACTTAATCGTGTTACTTTCTACCGGGTGTCAGACGCTGTCGGTTAGATCACAACACTAGAGTCAGAGCACTATAATTGTTCTTCACGCACACAGTAACTGAAATTTAAAACCTTTAAAAGAAAAGGCTCAATAAACTATTGCATAGATAGATAATGTATAATACACTGTTCATAAATATGTATTTCCTTTGTGCTTTGAACTTTTCAATACGGACTCAATGCGCTGTAACTTCATGTGGCTTCAAGCACATCATTCTCCGCTCGGGATGCACATAAGTGCTTTGTGCTGCACCGTATTAGAGCCGTAATATCATAATGCAGTGACGTAATAACAGATTATTAATTGCCTTTCAATTATATGTTGCTGCGTCATTAAACATCTGTCCTATGCATTTCAAACATTTATAGCAGCCATGGCTATATCTTTTTATGATTTTTGTTATCTTGTTTTTCATGAATGTATTTTTTAAAAATAAGAGCAATGTGTATTATCTATTATTAATATAGTTTATAATAGCATTTTTGTCATAGATTATGACAAAGTAATCATATGATCCACCAGCGAGGAACCAGCAGAACAGAGTGAACATTCTTTCTGTTTAGTTCAATCCTACTTAATAGGAATTTATTTAAAATGCTCGCTCTACTCCACACCATTAATGTCTTGTGCGGACATCCGTATTTTGACTTTCGGTTTTAAGTAAGCGATTTAAAAGCTCCCAAGTCCCAGCGGAGTCACACGTTGATTAACCGGTGGGAATATACACAATAGGCCTACCTGATATTGAACACAAGAGGGCAGTATAGCACTACGTATGACTCAGATTATTATTTTTTTCTGAATTTTACAACAATTCTGGCTGTTTTTGAACGTAAACATAATTCTTAAATGAAAAAAGGGAAAAATTGGGGAAGTTATAATATTTGTATAATTTAATTTAGAAACAAATGATGTATAATTACATTTTTAGAAGATATGAGGCTTTTAGTGTTTACTTTTTTGACATTACTTTAATCTTTTGCCATAGTTGCACATGTCTACTGGCTAATAAATGTGATGTATCTGTTGAGTTTCAAGCAATTTCAAGCATGCTAAGAGTCCCAAAAGCATCAAAAGAGAATGTTAAAGTTTGTTTCGTTGCCACGGCAACAGTATCAAAGATATCAAAAATTCATTCACAGGTCTACATCTGCCGTGTATTTACATTATACAGATGAAGTTTGAAGCAAATCGGTTAAAAATAAGAGAGTGATTTCAAAGCATTTTGAAAGTGACACACTTCCTGCTGCCAGTTGGTGGCGCTATAACTTTGACTCACAATAGTCACATCCATGTGATCGGTCTCTTACAGCAAAAACACTGCTGAAGTTTCATCAAGATCAGTTAATGTATGCTGAAGTTATAACACACATCCTGTTTCATGTTTCTCGCCATAATTTCGTTTCCTCGCCACGGCCAAACCGTTCGAGATATCAAAAATCCCGTGGCACTTTTCATCCTTAATGTCTTGACTTCACGCTGATCGAGTTTCGTCGAATTTGGTTCAGTGCTCTAGGAGCAATAATTTAAATTCCATTGCATGTGTTTTAAACACAACCCTAAATAGCCGACTTCCTGTTGGGCTGGGGTAAAAAGTAAGAGTGTGAAGTATATATGAAACGATGAGATCTATATGTGTACCAAGTTTCATATTATTACATGCAAGTGTGTTTGATTTATGGACCAAATTTTCAGACCAAGTTTATTGACCAAGTTAATCTGATTAATAAACTAATTATATAAAACTATTGTCAATTCACTACAATTAAACTAGTTATATGCCTTTACTTATAAAAAATAAAAATAAAAACTTATTTAAAAAATACCAGGCTTGAGAAATTTATTTTCTTTATGCAGGTCATACACACAGCAGTGAAATGGTTAAGCCCCCTCCCCCTGCACACACACACACACACACACACACACACACACACACACACAGACAGCCAGCCAGTCAGCCAGCCAGCCAAAGACACAGAGACACAGAGACATGTAGGCTCAGAGTGGCCATATTCAAACAAAAATATCTGACTTTCTGTGGGTCCTAGCTAATAAGTGTCAATTAGAAAGTTGTCCGGCTCGAGGAGTACAATATACATACCAATTTTTGTAACTCTAGTTAAAACTAACCACCCCACTTTTGTCAAAAGGTGGCGCTACTGAGCCCTCACCACGCCCGTTTCTGCAACTTTGCAGATGTCTACTGGCTAATAAATGTGATGTGTCTGTCGAGTTTCATGCAATTTGAAGCATGCTAAGGGTCTCAAAAGCATCCTAAAAGCATCCTAAAAGAAGGGTAAAGTTTGATGCGTCGCCACGGCAACAGTTTCAAAGATATCAAGAATCCATTCACAGGTCTTCATCTGCCGTATGTTTACATTATACATATGAAGTTTGAAGCAAATCGGGTAAAAATAAAAGGGTGATATCTAAGCATTTTGAAAGTGACACACTTCCTGCTGCCAGTTGGTGGCGCTATAACTGTGACTCACAATAGTCACATCTATGTGATCGTCCTCTTACAGCGAACACACTGCTGAAGTTTCATCAAGATCAGTTAATGTATGCTGAAGTTATAACACACTTCCTGTTTCACGTTTCTCGCCATGATTTCGTTTCCTCGCCACGGACAAACCGTTTGAGATATCAAAAAAAATCCCCTCGCAAACTTTCATCGTCAATGCCTTGACTTCACGCTGACCGAGTTTCGTGCCGTGTGTTTGAATTCTCTAGGAGGAGTACTTCAAATTCCATTGCGAGTGTTTTATGAACAACCCTAAATAACCGACTTCCTGTTGGGCTGGGGTAAAAAGTAATAGTTTGAGGTATATATGAACGATGAGATCTATATGTGCACCGAGTTTCATATTATTACATGCAAGCGTGTTTGATTTATGGACCAAGTTTTCGGACCCCGTTCCAGGGGGCGCTGTCTAGCCCCCCTGCCACGCCCGGGTACCATCTTCAGCCCGGCCCTGATGGCCGCGGATTCTGACCCGTGTGCAAAGTTTCAAGAGTTTTTGAGCATGTTAAGGGCCCCAAAAGTGCCCAAATAGTCGTATAAATAATAATAATAATAATAATAATAATCGTTAGGAAAACAATAGGGCCTTCGCCCTTTCAGGTTTTGGGCCCTAATAATAGTGAAGAAAAATAATCCCAAGGAAAACAATAGGGCCTTCGCCCTTTCAGGGCTTGGGCCCTAATAATCCTTAGGAAAACAATAGGGCCTTCGCCCTTTCAGGGCTTGGGCCCTAATAATAATCGTTAGGAAAACAATAGGGCCTTCGCCCTTTCAGGGCTTGGGCCCTAAAAATAATCGGAAGGAAAACAATAGGGCCTTCGCCCTTTCAGGGCTTGGGCCCTAATAATAATAATAATAATAAATATAGCTGCGAGCAGCGATGGCGGGCCCAAGCCTGTGGCACCGCAACCCCTGGCTCCTTTAGTTACCTAAAGGCACCGGGGTGGCGGTGCCGAAGGCTTTGGCCCTTTCATGATTAAATGTTAAGACGGCTTGCCATAGTCTGTCATTTTGACTAGTCACAATTATGTTACAGATATCTTAAATGATAATACAAACTATCCAAAATGTAATTACGACTAGACAGAAAGACATTGTTGATATCTACAATGTTAATTTCCGGATAGGCAAACTTAGCTTTTAAATGTTAAAAGGGCTTGCCATACACGGACGTAGGCTCAGAGAGAGTCTCACCATATTCAAACCAAAATATCTGACTTCCTCTTGGTCTGAGCTAATGACTATGAATTAGAAAGTTGTCTGGCTTGAGGAGTACAATGTATATAACGATTTTTGTAACTGTAGATAAAAATAACAACCCCACTTTTGTCAAAAGGTGGCGCTATTTAGTCCCTGCACCATGCCCGTTTCTGAAACTTTGCACATGTCTACTGGCTAATAAATGTGATGTGTCTGTTGAGTTTCATGCAATTTCAAGCATGCTAAGAGTCTCAAAAGCATCCTAAAATGATTTCAAAGTTTGAAGCTTTGCCACGGCAACAGTTTAAAAGATATCAAGAATCCATTCACAGGTCTACATCTACCGTATGTTTACATTATACAGATGAAGTTTTTCATCTGTTTTTCATCATTATACAGATGAAGTTTTTCATCTGTTTACATTATACAGATAAAGTTTTTCATTCATATTATTACATGCAAGCGTGTTTGATTTATGGACCAAGTTTTCGGACCCCGTTCCAGGGGGCGCTGTCTAGCCCCCCTGCCACGCCTAGGTACCATCTTCAGCCCGGGCCTGATGGCTGTGGGATATGACCTGTGTGCAAAGTTTCAAGAGTTTTCAAACCCGTTAAGGGCCTCAAAAGCCATTAAGAGTCTCAAAATCATCAAAAAAAAAAGAATTTTAAAGTTTGATGCGTTGCCACGGAAACAGTATCAAAGATATCAAGAATCCATTCACAGGTCTTCATCTGCCATGTATTTACATTATACAGATGAAGTTTGAAGCAAATCGGGTAAAAATAAGAGGTTGATTTCAAAGCATTTTGAAAGTGACACACTTCCTGCTGCCAGTTGGTGGCGCTATAACTTTGACTCGAAATAGTCTAATCCATGTGATCGTCCTCTTACAGCGAACACACTGATGAAGTTTCATCAAGATATGTTAATGTATGCTGAAGTTATAACACACTTCCTGTTTCACGTTTCTCGCCATAATTTCGTTTCCTCGCCACGGCCAAACCGTTTGAGATATCAAAAATCCCCTCACAAACTTTCATCCTCAATGTCTTGACTTCTTGCACACCGAGTTTGGTTGTGATTGGTAAACACATGCGTTGTAATTTGATGTATTTCTCCTAGGACAACTATTCAAACAACCCATAATTCTCAACTTCCATTTTAATTGTCGTAAAACTTAGAGCACGAAAGTTGTTTGGCCTGATGTGATCTATAATTGTACCGAGTTTCATATTAATTCACGCAAGTGTGTTTGATTTATGGACAAATGTTCGAATCCCAGTCCAGGGGGCGCTGTCGAGCCGCCCTGCCACGCCCAATGACCAGCTTCAGCCCGGCCCTGATGGCCATGGGTTCTGACCCGTGTGCAAAGTTTCAAGAGTTTTAGAGGATGTTAAGGCCCCCGAAAATGCCAGAGAAGTCGCACACAGCAAATAAAGGGTTAAAATTAACCTGACAGGCGCCCCTCCTCTCACTCACACAGAGAGACACTGAGAGACTGGCAAAATTCTAAGATTTTCTCTACATTCAAACAAAGATATCTGACTTTCTGTGGGTCCTAGCTAATGAGTGTCAATTAGAAAGTTGTCCGGCTCGAGGAGTACAATATACATACCGATTTTTGTAACTCTAGTTAAAACTAACAACCCCACTTTTGTCAAAAGGTGGTGCTACTGAGCCCTCACCACGCCCGTTTCTGAAACTTTGCACATGTCTACTGGCTAATAAATGTGATGTGTCTGTCGAGTTTCATGCGATTTGAAGCATGCTAAGGGTCTCAAAAGCATCCTAAAAGAATGGTAAAGTTTGATGCGTTGCCACGGCAACAGTTTAAAAGATATCAAGAATCCATTCACAGGTCTACATCTGCCGTATATTTACATTATACAGATTAAGTTTGAAGCAAATCGGGTAAAAATAAAAGGGTGATTTCAAAGCATTTTGAAAGTGACACACTTCCTGCTGCCAGTTGGTGGCGCTATAACTTTGACTCACAATAGTCACATCCATGTGATCGTCCTCTTACAGCGAACACACTGCTGAAGTTTCATCAAGATCAGTTAATGTATGCTGAAGTTATAACACACTTCCTGTTTCACGTTTCTCGCCATAATTTTGTTTCCTCGCCACGGCCAAACCGTTCGAGATATCAAAAATCCCCTCGCAAACTTTCATCCTCAATGCCTTGACTTCATGCTGACCGAGTTTCGTGCCGTGTGTTTGAATTCTCTAGGAGGAGTATTGCACATTCCATTGCGAGCGTTTTACAAACAAACCTCAATAGCCGACTTCCTGTTGGGCTGGGGTAAAAAATAAGAGTGTGAGGTATAGATGAAACGATGAGATAGACATGTGTACCGAGTTTCATATTATTACATTCAAGCGTGTTTGATTTATGGACCAAGTGTTCGGACCCCGTTCCAGGGGGCGCTGTCTAGCCCCCCTGCCACACCCAGGTACCATCTTCAGCCCGGCTCTGATGGCTGTGGGATCTGACCTGTGTGCAAAGTTTCAAGAGTTTTCAAACCCGTTAAGGGCCCCAAAAGCCGCTAAGAGTCTCAAAATCATCAAAAAAAAGAATTTTAAAGTTTGATGCGTTGCCACGGCAACAGTATCAAAGATATCAAGAATCCATTCACAGGTCTTCATCTGCCATGTATTTACATTATACAGATTAAGTTTGAAGCAAATCGGGTAAAAATAAGAGGGTGATTTCAAAGCATTTTGAAAGTGACACACTTCCTGCTGCCAGTTGGTGGCGCTATAACTTTGACTCACAATATTCACATCAATGTGATCGTCCTCTTACAGCAAACAAACTGCTGAAGTTTCATCAAGATCAGTTAATGTATGCTAAAGTTCTGACACACTTCCTGTTTCACGATTCTCGCCATAATTTCGTTTCCTCGCCACGGCCAAACCGTTCGAGATATCAAAAATCCCCTCGCAAACTTTCATCCTCAATGCCTTGACTTCATGCTGACCGAGTTTCGTGCCGTGTGTTTGAATTCTCTAGGAGGAGTACTTCAAATTCCATTGCGAGTGTTTTATGAACAACCCTAAATAACCGACTTCCTGTTGGGCTGGGGTAAAAAGTAATAGTTTGAGGTATATATGAACGATGAGATCTATATGTGCACCGAGTTTCATATTATTACATGCAAGCGTGTTTGATTTATGGACCAAGTTTTCGGACCCCGTTCCAGGGGGCGCTGTCTAGCCCCCCTGCCACGCCCGGGTACCATCTTCAGCCCGGCCCTGATGGCCGCGGATTCTGACCCGTGTGCAAAGTTTCAAGAGTTTTTGAGCATGTTAAGGGCCCCAAAAGTGCCCAAATAGTCGTATAAATAATAATAATAATAATAAATATAGCTGCGAGCAGCGATGGCGGGCCCAAGCCGGTGGCACCGCAACCCCTGGCTCCTTTAGTTACCTAAAGGCACCGGGGTGGCGGTGCCGAAGGCTTTGGCCCTTTCATGATTAAATGTTAAGACGGCTTGCCATAGTCTGTCATTTTGACTAGTCACAATTATGTTACAGATATCTTAAATGATAATACAAACTATCCAAAATGTAATTACGACTAGACAGAAAGACATTGTTGATATCTACAATGTTAATTTCCGGATAGGCAAACTTAGCTTTTAAATGTTAAAAGGGCTTGCCATACACGGACGTAGGCTCAGAGAGAGTATTCAAACCAAAATATCTGACTTCCTCTTGGTCTGAGCTAATGACTATGAATTAGAAAGTTGTCTGGCTTGAGGAGTACAATGTATATAACGATTTTTGTAACTGTAGATAAAAATAACAACCCCACTTTTGTCAAAAGGTGGCGCTATTTAGTCCCTGCACCATGCCCGTTTCTGAAACTTTGCACATGTCTACTGGCTAATAAATGTGATGTGTCTGTTGAGTTTCATGCAATTTCAAGCATGCTAAGAGTCTCAAAAGCATCCTAAAATAATTTCAAAGTTTGAAGCTTTGCCACGGCAACAGTTTAAAAGATATCAAGAATCCATTCCCAGGTCTACATCTACCGTATGTTTACATTATACAGATGAAGTTTTTCATCTGTTTTTCATCATTATACAGATGAAGTTTTTCATCTGTTTACATTATACAGATGAAGTTTTTCATTCATATTATTACATGCAAGCGTGTTTGATTTATGGACCAAGTTTTCGGACCCCGTTCCAGGGGGCGCTGTCTAGCCCCCCTGCCACGCCTAGGTACCATCTTCAGCCCGGGCCTGATGGCTGTGGGATATGACCTGTGTGCAAAGTTTCAAGAGTTTTCAAACCCGATAAGGGCCTCAAAAGCCATTAAGAGTCTCAAAATCATCAAAAAAAAAAGAATTTTAAAGTTTGATGCGTTGCCACGGCAACAGTATCAAAGATATCAAGAATCCATTCACAGGTCTTCATCTGCCATGTATTTACATTATACAGATGAAGTTTGAAGCAAATCGGGTAAAAATAAGAGGTTGATTTCAAAGCATTTTGAAAGTGACACACTTCCTGCTGCCAGTTGGTGGCGCTATAACTTTGACTCGAAATAGTCTAATCCATGTGATCGTCCTCTTACAGCGAACACACTGATGAAGTTTCATCAAGATATGTTAATGTATGCTGAAGTTATAACACACTTCCTGTTTCACGTTTCTCGCCATAATTTCGTTTCCTCGCCACGGCCAAACCGTTTGAGATATCAAAAATCCCCTCACAAACTTTCATCCTCAATGTCTTGACTTCTTGCACACCGAGTTTGGTTGTGATTGGTAAACACATGCGTTGTAATTTGATGTATTTCTCCTAGGACAACTATTCAAACAACCCATAATTCTCAACTTCCATTTTAATTGTCGTAAAACTTAGAGCACGAAAGTTGTTTGGCCTGATGTGATCTATAATTGTACCGAGTTTCATATTAATTCACGCAAGTGTGTTTGATTTATGGACAAATGTTCGAATCCCAGTCCAGGGGGCGCTGTCGAGCCTCCCTGCCACGCCCGATGACCAGCTTCAGCCCGGCCCTGATGGCCATGGGTTCTGACCCGTGTGCAAAGTTTCAAGAGTTTTCGAGGATGTTAAGGCCCCCGAAAATGCCAGAGAAGTCGCACACAGCAAATAAAGGGTTAAAATTAACCTGACAGGCGCCCCTCCTCTCACTCACACAGAGAGACACTGAGAGACTGGCAAAATTCTAAGATTTTCTCTACATTCAAACAAAGATATCTGACTTTCTGTGGGTCCTAGCTAATGAGTGTCAATTAGAAAGTTGTCCGGCTCGAGGAGTACAATATACATACCGATTTTTGTAACTCTAGTTAAAACTAACAACCCCACTTTTGTCAAAAGGTGGTGCTACTGAGCCCTCACCACGCCCGTTTCTGAAACTTTGCACATGTCTACTGGCTAATAAATGTGATGTGTCTGTCGAGTTTCATGCGATTTGAAGCATGCTAAGGGTCTCAAAAGCATCCTAAAAGAATGGTAAAGTTTGATGCGTTGCCACGGCAACAGTTTCAAAGATATCAAGAATCCATTCACAGGTCTACATCTGCCGTATATTTACATTATACAGATGAAGTTTGAAGCAAATCGGGTAAAAATAAAAGGGTGATTTCAAAGCATTTTGAAAGTGACACACTTCCTGCTGCCAGTTGGTGGCGCTATAACTTTGACACACAATAGTCACATCCATGTGATCGTCCTCTTACAGCGAACACACTGCTGAAGTTTCATCAAGATCAGTTAATGTATGCTGAAGTTATAACACACTTCCTGTTTCACGTTTCTCGCCATAATTTCGTTTCCTCGCCACGGCCAAAACGTTCGAGATATCAAAAATCCCCTCGTAAACTTTCATCCTCAATGCCTTGACTTCATGCTGACCGAGTTTCGTGCCGTGTGTTTGAATTCTCTAGGAGGAGTATTGCACATTCCATTGCGAGCGTTTTACAAACAAACCTCAATAGCCGACTTCCTGTTGGGCTGGGGTAAAAAGTAATAGTTTGAGGTATATATGAACGATGAGATCAACATGTGTACCGAGTTTCATATTATTACATGCAAGCGTGTTTGAGTTATGGACCAAGTGTTCGGACCCCGTTCCAGGGGGCGCTGTCTAGCCCCCCTGCCACACCCAGGTACCATCTTCAGCCCGGCTCTGATGGCTGTGGGATCTGACCTGTGTGCAAAGTTTCAAGAGTTTTCAAACCCGTTAAGGGCCCCAAAAGCCGCTAAGAGTCTCAAAATCATCAAAAAAAAAGAATTTTAAAGTTTGATGCGTTGCCACGGCAACAGTATCAAAGATATCAAGAATCCATTCACAGGTCTTCATCTGCTATGTATTTACATTATACAGATTAAGTTTGAAGCAAATCGGGTAAAAATAAGAGGGTGATTTCAAAGCATTTTGAAAGTGACACACTTCCTGCTGCCAGTTGGTGGCGCTATAACTTTGACTCACAATATTCACATCCATGTGATCGTCCTCTTACAGCAAACAAACTGCTGAAGTTTCATCAAGATCAGTTAATGTATGCTGAAGTTCTGACACACTTCCTGTTTCACGATTATCGCCATAAGTTCGTTTCCTCGCCACGGCCAAACCGTTCGAGATATCAAAAATCCCCTCGCAAACTTTCATCCTCAATGCCTTGACTTCATGCTGACCGAGTTTCGTGCCGTATGTTTGAATTCTCTAGGAGGAGTACTTCAAATTCCATTGCGAGTGTTTTATGAACAACCCTAAATAACCGACTTCCTGTTGGGCTGGGGTAAAAAGTAATAGTTTGAGGTATATATGAACGATGAGATCAACATGTGTACCGAGTTTCATATTATTACATGCAAGCGTGTTTGAGTTATGGACCAAGTTTTCGGACCCCGTTCCAGGGGGCGCTGTCTAGCCCCCCTGCCACGCCCGGGTACCATCTTCAGCCCAGCCCTGATGGCCGCGGATTCTGACCCGTGTGCAAAGTTTCAAGAGTTTTTGAGCATGTTAAGGGCCCCAAAAGTGCCCAAATAGTCGTATAAATAATAATAATAAATATAGCTGCGAGCAGCGATTGCGGGCCCAAGCCGGTGGCACCGCAACCCCGATGCCTTTAGTTACCCAAAGGCACCGGGATGGTGGTACCGCCGGCTTTGGCCCTTTATCGCTGCTCACAGCTATATTTATATTTAATAAAAAGCCGGTGGCACCGCCACCTTGGTGCCTTTAGGGTTATTCTGTACGACGTGTAAAAACGTAACCCCCGCTTTGACTATCAAAAAAAAGTGTATTGTAGAGCTTGCATCAATGCGGACTCGATGCGCTGTGCGCTGTAACTCCATGTGGCTTTAAGCGCATCATTCTCTACTCGGGATGCGCATAAGCGTTTTGTGCCACACTGTACTGAGCCTTTCATATCATAATGCAGTGACGCAATGACAGATTATTAATTGCCTTTCTTGTTCTGTTCTATCTATTATATGTTGATAATAGATAGGACAGAGCACTAAAAACCTCAAACAAAGCACTAAAAACTTAAGCTGTTTGCTGTGTAGTCTGAGAATGAGCTGTTTGATTTGCACCCTCTTCCTCTTCACTGTTCTCCATAAAAACCAGCTATCCAGGTCCATGTTGTTTTAGAAAGTTTGTATGTTGCTGCCTCAATTAACATCTCTGCTATACATTTAAAACATGGCTATATCTAAAATAATTTATCTTTTTGATTTTTGTTATCTTGTTTTTCATGAATATTTTACAACAATACAAAGAGCAATGTGTATTTTCCAATAATATAGTTTGTAATGGCTTTTTTTGTCATAGATTATAATCATATATTTTTTGGATTTGTTATTTATCTTTATAATGAAGTTGTCTGTATTAAGTAGATTGTGTTTAACACACACAAGAGTGATTTATTAGTTCAACACATAGTTAAAGAAATTCTACTTTATCTAAAAAAACCCTGCACTTTATATACACACACACACACACACACACACACATAAATACATGTAAATAAAAATACCAAAAAAAACCATCAAATGTGTTTTTAGTCAGAGTATTATTTTATACAGAAACAAATATTTGTAATTCAGATAACAATGAAGTTAGTGTTTTAAAATCTTAAGGAAAACAAATATATTGAATGAAATATAGCACATGAATTTTAAATTCATTCAACTTCAATTACAAATACAATCTTACTTTTATTTAAAGCAATCTATACATTTAAAAGATGGGGGTTATATGCCTATTTTGTCATTTAAAAATATTGTTATACAAAATTGTTATGCAAAAAGACAAGGACTTAGAGACAAGGACTTGAAGGAAAAATCACAGCCAGCCACACACACACACATAAACACAGACAACAGCCCTCCCCTCCCCACACACACACACACACACACACATAAACACAGACAACAGCCCTCCCCTCCCCACACACACACACACCCACACACACACACACACAGAGAGAGAGAGAGAGAGAGAGAGAGAGAGAGAGAGAGAGAGAGAGAGAGAATCGCAGGGGAAATAAATCCATTCAAACTACAATATCTGACTTTCTGTTGCTCAGAGCGAATGACTTTAAATTGGAAAGTTGATCGGCTTGACGAGAACAATATACGTGGTAAGTTTTGTAACTGTAGGTAAATTGAGCAAAGTTATAACACACTTTATGTGTCCTTTTTTAGTCATAAAATTCATTTCCTCGCCACGGCCAGACCGTTCGAGATATCAAAAATCCGTCCGGAATTGAGCATCCTCAATGTCTTGACTTCATGCACACCGAGTTTGGTTGTGATTGGTAAACACATGCATTGTGATTTGATGTATTTCTCCTAGGACAATTATTCAAACAACCCATAATTCATAATTCATAAATAACTTCCATTTGAACTGTCATAAAACTTAGAGCACGAAAGTTGTTTGGCCTGATGTGATCTATAATTGTACCAAGTTTCATATTAATTCATGCAAGTGTGTTTGATTTATGGACAAATGTTCGAATCCCAGTCCAGGGGGCGCTGTCGAGCCGCCCTGCCACGCCCGGTTACCAGCTTCAGCCCGGCCCTGATGGCCATGGGTTCTGACCCGTGTGCAAAGTTTCAAGAGTTTTCGAGGATGTTAAGGCCCCCGAAAATGCCAGAGAAGTCGCACACAGCAAATAAAGGGTTAAAATTAACCTGACAGGCGCCCCTCCTCTCACTCACACAGAGGGACACTGAGACACTGGCAAAATTCTGAGATTTTCTCTACATTCAAACAAACATATCTGACTTTCTGTGGGTCCTAGCTAATGAGTGTCAATTAGAAAGTTGTCCGGCTCGAGGAGTACAATATACATACCGATTTTTGTAACTGTAGATAAAACTAACAACCCCACTTTTGTCAAAAGGTGGCGCTACTGAGCCCTCACCACGCCCGTTTCTGAAACTTTGCACATGTCTACTGGCTAATAAATGTGATGTGTCTGTCGAGTTTCATGCAATTTGAAGCATGCTAAGGGTCTCAAAAGCATCCTATAAGAATGGTAAAGTTTGATGCGTTGCCACGGCAACAGTTTAAAAGATATCAAGAATCCATTCACAGGTCTACATCTATCGTATGTTTACATTATTCAGATGAAGTTTGAAGCAAATCGGGTAAAAATAAAAGGGTGATTTCAAAGCATTTTGAAAGTGACACACTTCCTGCTGCCAGTTGGTGGCACTATAACTTTGACTCACAATAGTCACATCCATGTGATCGTCCTCTTACAGCGAACACACTGCTGAAGTTTCATCAAGATCAGTTAATGTATGCTGAAGTTATAACACACTTCCTGTTTCACGTTTCTCGCCATAGTTTCGTTTCCTCGCCACGGACAAACCGTTCGAGATATCAAAAATCCCCTCGCAAACTTTCATCCTCAATGTCTTGACTTCACGCTGACTGAGTTTCGTCGAACTTGGATCAAAGCTCTAGGAGGAGTATTTAACATTCCATTGCGAGCGTTTTACAAACAAACCTCAATAGCCGACTTCCTGTTGGGCTGGGGTAAAAAGTAAGAGTGTGAGGTATAGATGAAACGATGAGAGCAACATGTGTACCGAGTTTCATATTATTACATACAAGCGTGTTTGAGTTATGGACCAAGTGTTCGGACCCCGTTCCAGGGGGCGCTGACGAGCCGCCCTGCCACGCCCAGGTACCAGCTTCAGCCCGGCTCTGATGGCCGCGGGTTCTGACCCGTGTGCAAAGTTTCAAGAGTTTTCGAGCATGTTAAGGGCCCCAAAAGTGCCCGAATAGTCGTTAGAAAAATAAAAGAAAAAAAAAAATAATCGGAAGGAAAACAATAGGGCCTTCGCCCTTTCAGGGCTTGGGCCCTAAATATAGCTGCGAGCAGCGATGGCGGGCCCAAGCCGGTGGCACCGCAACCCTGATGCCTTTAGTTACCTAAAGGCACCGGGATGGTGGTACCGCCGGCTTTGGCCCTTTATCGCTGCTCACAGCTATATTTATATTTAATATAAAGCCGGTGGCACCGCCACCTTGGTGCCTTTAGGGTTATTCTGTATGACGTGCAAAAACGTAACCCCACTTTGACTGTCGAAAAGAAGTGTATTGTAGAGCTTGCATAAATGCGGACTCGATGCGCTGTGCGCTGTAACTCCATGTGGCTTTAAGCGCATCATTCTCCACTCGGGATGCGCATAAGCGTTTTGTGGCACACTGTACTGAGCCTTTCATATCATAATGCAATGACAGATTATTAATTGCCTTTCTTGTTCTGTTCTATCTATTATGTGTTGATAAAAGATAGGATAGAGCACTAAAAACCTCAAACAAAGCACTAAAAACTTAAGCTGTTTGCTGTGTAGTCTGAGAATGAGCTGTTTGATTTGCACCCTCTTCCTATTCACTGTCCTCCATAAAAACAGGCTATTCAGGTCCATGTTGTTCTAGAAAGTTTGTATGTTGCTGCCTCATTTAACATCTCTGCTATACATTTAAAACATGTTGTCTCAATTTTATAGCAGCCATGGCTCTATCTAAAATAATTTATCTTTTTGATTTTTGTTATCTTGTTTTTCATGAATGTATTTTACAACAATACAAAGAGCAATGTGTATTTACCACTAATATAGTTTGTAATGGCCTTTTTTGTCATAGATTATAATCATATATTTTTTTGGATTTGTTATTTATCTTTATAATGAAGTTGTCTGTATTAAGTAGATTGTGTTTAACACACACAAGAGTGCCACCAAACACAGCTCTAAAAAAACTTGACACAATCCATCATTCAGCCATCCGTTTTGCCACTAATGCACCCTATCACACTCATCACTGCGACCTGTATAAACTGGTGGGTTGGCCCTCCCTTCATACCCGGCGGCTCCATCATTGGTTTCTCTTCATATATAAGACAATTCTGGGCAAGGCACCTCTCTATTTGTCATCCCTATTTCATGCCGCTCATACAGTGGTGGAATGTAACGAAGTACAAATACTTCGTTACTTTACTTAAGTACATTTTTCACGTATCTTTACTTTACTTAAGTACAATAAATAGTGCCTACTTTTTACTTTTACTTCGTTACATTTTGCAGCAATTATTATACTTTCTACTCCACTACATTTCTACAACTTCTGTTACATTTTCGTTACATTTTCTGATCAGTTTTTCCCCTGCCAAAACGTAATCTGACCGTCCGTTCGTTCCACGTTTGTCTCACCAGTGACGTTTGGTTGCCATAGATACAGTATATCAACCCGGTCACACTAAATGCGTCTCACACGCAGTGTGTTTATCATGCAACTCATACGCGAAAATTAGTTTTTACGTGCATAGGAAACACACCGTGTGTAATATATGTTTGGTTTGGTTATATGGCAAGCCAAGAGGTTCAGAATTACACCATTAATGAATCGCGTGTACTGCCAAACATAGTTATTAACATATAGTAAGGATAAGCATGATATTGCCTAATTGCAAGCTTGTTTCAGAAATGGTGACATTTTTTTCCATCATTATTGAACATCATTATAGGAGTAGGCTATTAGGTTGAATGAGTTAGAATTAAATGTTTTATTAATCATTAGAAAATAGACATTAAGATAATAAATTGTTATGCAAGTACTTTTACTTTTAATACTTAAAGTACATTTAAAATAAAGTACTTTTTACTTTTTACTTAAGTATGGTTGTCATTGTGTTACTTCTACTTTTACTAAAGTAAATATTTATCTGGGTATTTGTACTTTTACTTAAGTACTGAGATTCAGTACTTCCTCCACCACTGCGCTCATAACATCTATCACACAAGATCAAGTAATTTGATTAAATTTAGTATCCCCCCTACTTCTACTACCTTTGGACATAATGCCTTCCGCTTTGCATCAGTACACGACTGGAACATACTACAAAATACCCTGAAACTTACATCTCTGATCCCAATCTCCACCTTTAAGCAAAACCTCGAAAGTTACATAGTTGACTCTTGTTCCTGCTGACAATCATGAACCATATTTACACACTTATTTAAGCACTCTATTCGTTTTCTTTTTCCTCTTTGTTGTCTTTTTTATTTTTATTTAGCTGCTTGTTCTAAGTGTTATGTGTTTGACTATGTACAGCTGTACATTATGTTCTTATTTTTTCCTGTAGCCTCTTGGCCAGGTCATGTTTGTAAATGAGAAGTGGTTCTCAAACATTTTACCTGGATAAATAAAGGTTAAAAAAAAAAGAAAAAAAAAGAGTGATTTATCAGTTCAACACATAGTTATAGAAATTCTACTTTATCTTTTTTTTCTTTTTTTTTTTTTTTTATTTAACAGTCAGACATACATACAAACAAACCAACATAGTGCAGTAGTGAGCAATCTTGTAAATCCATAATTCCAGCAGTGGCAAGAGTGATTAAGTGTTTGATCTAAGTGTGTAAGTGAGCGTGTATGAGCGTGGGTATGTGTATGCGTGTGTACACAAAGTAACCATTTATTATTTATTACCATTGTCATTACCATCACTCCCCACTACCACCATACTGCCCATATTGTTTTTGTAGATTTTTATTTCCATCCTTCCTCCTATGTAACAATTGCCATTGTCAATCCTGTACAAAATATGATAATATAATAATATAATATAATATAAGACAACCTTCCCCCACATCTCATCAGTCCCTATCTTTTCTATATTTTTCTTTTTTTTGTGTGTGTGTTATGTGCAATGTCTAAAGTGCATTAAAAGAGGGAGTACAGTGCGAGAATGTCTCAAATTGGGCCAGAGATGCTGTCCCGTTGAAACTACTTCTCGCCTGAAAGAAGAAATTCTACTTTATCTAAAAAAACCTGCACTTTATACACACACACACACACACACATACATAAATACATGTAAATAAAAATACAAAAAGAAACATCAAATGTGTTTTTAGTCAGAGTATTATTTTATACAGAAACAAATATTTGTAATTCAGAAAAGAATGAAGTTAGTGTTTTAAAGTCTTAAGGAAAACAAATATATTGAAATATAGCACAAGAATTTTAAATTCATTCAGCTTCAATTACAAATACAATCTTACTTTTATTTAAAGCAAACTATACATTTAAAAGATGGGGGTTATATGCCTATTTTGTCATTTAAAAAAAATACAAAATTGTTATGCAAAAAGACAAGGACTTAGAGACAAGGACTTATAGGAAAAATCGCAGCCAGCCACACTGTGTGGTTCAAACATACATAAACACAGACAACAGCCCTCCCCTCCCCCCCCACACACACACACACACATGGACACACACACACACACACAAACACAGACAACAGCCCTCCCCTCCCCACACAGACACACACACCCACACACAGAGAGAGAGAGAGAGAGTGAATCGCAGGGGAAATAAATCCATTCAAACTACAATATCTGACTTTCTGTTGCTCAGAGCGAATGACTTTAAATTGGAAAGTTGATCGGCTTGACGAGAACAATATACGTGGAAAGTTTTGTAACTGTAGGTAAAATGAGCAAAGTTATAACACACTTTATGTGTCCTTTTTTAGTCATAAAATTCATTTCCTCGTCACGGCCAGACCGTTCGAGATATCAAAAAACCGTCCGGAATTGAGCATCCTCAATGTCTTGACTTCATGCACACCGAGTTTGGTTGTGATTGGTAAACACATGCGTTGTAATTTGATCTATTTCTCCTAGGAGAATTATTCAAACAACCCATAATTCCCAACTTCCTTCTTAAAACTTAGAGCACGAAAGTTGTTTGGCCTGATGTGATCTTTAATTGTACCGAGTTTCATATTAATTCATGCAAGTGTGTTTGATTTATGGACAAATTTTCGAATCCCAGTCCAGGGGGCGCTGTCGAGCCGCCCTGCCACGCCCGGTTACCAGCTTCAGCCCGGCCCTGATGGCCATGGGTTCTGACCCGTGTGCAAAGTTTCAAGAGTTTTAGAGGATGTTAAGGCCCCCGAAAATGCCAGAGAAGTTGCACACAGCAAATAAAGGGTTAAAATTAACCTGACAGGCGCCCCTCCTCTCACTCACACAGAGGGACACTGAGACACTGGCAAAATTCTGAGATTTTCTCTACATTCAAACAAACATATCTGACTTTCTGTGGGTCCTAGCTAATGAGTGTCAATTAGAAAGTTGTCCGGCTCGAGGAGTACAATATACATACTGATTTTTGTAACTGTAGATAAAACTAACAACCCCACTTTTGTCAAAAGGTGGCGCTACTGAACCCTCACCACACCCGTTTCTGAAACGTTGCACATGTCTACTGGCTAATAAATGTGATGTGTCTGTCGAGTTTCATGCAATTTGAAGCATGCTAAGAGTCTCAAAAGCATCCTAAAAGAATGGTAAAGTTTGATGCGTTGCCACGGCAACAGTTTCAAAGATATCAAGAATCCATTTACAGGTCTTCATCTGCCATGTATTTGCATTATACAGATGAAGTTTGAAGCAAATCGAGTTAAAATTAGAGGGTGATTTCAAAGCATTTTGAAAATGACACACTTCCTGCTGCCAGTTGGTGGCGCTATAACTTTGACTCGCAATAGTCACATCCATGTGATCGTCCTCTTACTGCGAACACACTGCTGAAGTTTCATCAAGATCGGTTGATGTGTGCTGAAGTTATGATACACTTCCTGTTTCACGTTTCTCGCCATAATTTTGTTTCCTCGCCACGGCCAAACCGTTCGAGATATCAAAAATCCCCTCGCAAACTTTCATCCTCAATGTCTTGACTTCACGCTGACCGAGTTTCGTCGAATTTGGATCAAAGCTCTAGGAGGAGTATTAAAAATTCCATTGCGAGTGTTTTACGAACAACCCTAAATAGCCGACTTCCTGTTGGGCTGGGGTAAAAAGTAAAAGCGCGAGGTATAGATGAAACGATGAGATCAACATGTGTACCGAGTTTCATATTATTACATGCAAGCGTGTTTGATTTATGGACCAAGTGTTTGGACCCCGTTCCAGGGGGCGCTGTCTAGCCCCCCTGCCACGCCCGGGTACCATCTTCAGCCTGGCCCTGATGGCCGCGGGTTCTGACCCGTGTGCAAAGTTTCAAGAGTTTTCGAGCATGTTAAGGGCCCCAAAAGTGCCCGAATAGTCGTTAGAAAAATAAAAGAAAAAAAAAATAAATAATAAATATAGCTGCGAGCAGCGATGAAGGGCCCAAGCCGGTGGCACCGCAACCCCGGTTCCTTAGTTACCTAAAAGCACCAGGGTGGCCATGCCACTGGCTTTGGCCCTTCATCGCGGATCACAGCTAGCTATATATATATATATATATATACTGTATATACATATATATATGAAGCCGGTGGCACCGCCACCCTGGTGCCTTTAGGTTTATTGTGCACGACATACAAAATGTAACCCTGCTTTGACTGATGCAAGCTCTTCAGCACAGTTTATAGTAAGAAAGAATATAGTAAGAAAGAAAAGTAAGCTGTTACTCTGAGATGGTTTGGGAAACAAACATTCATCATGTCGCATTGGTTTTAGTTACTTGTCCTCGAACAGAGCCCTAATCTGTTTATATTTCAGTTACACATTCTACATTGATTAAAAAAGAAAAATCAAATGTGTTTTTAATTCATACAGAAATAAAATATTTATAATTCAGCTGAGAATAAAGTTAGTTCAAATTTTAAGAAAAAACAAATATGATCTGAAATATAGCACATTCATTTTTAAATTCATTCAGGTTCAATTACCAAAAATACAATCTTAATTTAATTTAAAGCAAATAATAAATCTAAAATATATGGGTTATATGCATATTTTGTAAAAAAAGAAAAAAAAAAGAAAGAAAGATATATATCCAAAAACACAAGGCCTTAAACTTTAACAAGGGTGCAACTCTTATCACTACAACAAACATAGTCACACACACAAGTCAAGTCACTTACATTTTAGATGCAATATTGACTTTTTAGATGCAATATTGACTTTTTTCTGTTTCAGAAGAGAAAATAGTTAAACAAAGATCACAGCGACCCATCGCGCATCTCAAAGCAATGTGTTTTCTCATTACTGAATGATTCAGCATTTTGAATCCATGACTCGTTCATTAAGACGGTCATCTGGCGACACCTTATGGTGATTTAGGGTTATGTTTAAAAGTATCGTTCTTTACAGCGATTTTTAATTGACTCCTGTTAAACCAATCTCGTAACATTATTGTGTAACCGATTTAATTTGATCAGCCTTACCTAGGGTAACAGCCCTATAGTGTCTTATTATTCTAAATTATTGAATTTATTGATCAAATTTACTAATGAAAAATGAAGCATACATTTATTAAGACTAGGCTGCCCTGCAGATATTAGGCTACAATATGCAGATTTAAATATACCATTTATCAAATAATCTGTTTATTTTTAGGTTACACATTACATTGTTTAAAAAATAAAAATCAAATGTGACCCGCTCTGGCGAAATGAGTCGGAAGTTGCAACCTTCCATTTTAAGATATGGGCCGATTATATGGAAAAACCATGAAATAACAAAAAAATATATATATATATTTTTTTTTTGCTAATTTCAAAGAACAGACATTCAAAAATAATCTCACAGGGTTTCGTAGTCGAGATAATTGAGTAAAGGTATTTAAATAACGATTAAAGTTGTCAAAGCTTTAAATTCGCTGAAATAAACATTGCTCTTCTCAACTCCCCTCGTCAGTCGTCACCTCTGAGCATTTCCCGGGTATCCCCTGAAACGTTGAACTCACTGGAGGCTTCTAACCTAAACTGCGTGAGTATATTTATCTGCAAGAAGAATATAGCCTATGTAAGGCTGTAACGATCGCGACACTCAGATCCACGAACCTGTGTCGCGGTGTGAGAAGACAGAATCACGACACCGACACGTCCCTTCAACTCCCGAAGTTATCCTTCACGTCCAGACCCAATGCTAGCTACAACATCTTTAAATTACTATTAGTATTATTTGAAGTTAACATTATAAAATACGTAGACTTACACCACAAAACTTAAATTATTACTAAATTTTTTAAAATTGGGCAATTTCAGCATTATGGAGGAGATCCAATTCCCAGATAATTAAATATTTTAATAAATTGGCCTATGTGAACCACACTGCACAAACCAAAAGTAATACTCACCGGATGAAGAAGGGTTGACTCTCTCCAGAACATAAAATCTTTATTTTATTTTCCGTGTTCGCATTTAAAACAATCCGAACGTGACCGTTCTCTGGAAGCAGCACTAAAACTTTTAAGTAAATTTCGTTTTAAAATAATTATCTTAATTTAAATCAATGTTTCATCAACCAATTACTAGGATTTAATAATAAGAAATAAATTGCAGACAATAGGCTAGGCCTAATCACGACGCTGAGACGCGCGGCACGTGAACTGAAGCTTGTCTCATGAACCGAAAGTCAGCGTATAAGGTATCGTCACAGACATATATATTGAAATGTCTACTTTTAAAGACAACCATTCAAAATGAAAGAAGACAGACTGCTCTCTGCTTATGTGGGCTAATCCGTATGAAAACTGAATTTCTCTCTGACTCCTCTTCAATCTTTCTGATTTTAGAACATTTTTGTAAAAGTGACTTTTTAATTATTTATTTCAAAAAAATTAAAAATAAGTTGAGTTTCAGCCTCGTTAAATTGCATTTATATATGTTAATCTATTTGGTCAAATTAAGCTATATAAAATAAATAGTTTATCCCTTAAAATGCTATGGATTTTGAAAGATATCAAAAAAAAAAAAAAAAAAAAAACGGGCAAAAAAATTTTTAAAAGCGATTTTCTTAGGTTTTCAATTGGAAAAAAAGGGCAGACGACCAGAATTCAAATCTGTATATCTTTACAACCATTCAAGGTATGACCAAGGTATCATTTGAAAGCTTACAGTGTCCTCTTTTCACTAATATCAAAATCTCAATTTTTAAATTTGGGTCACTGTGACTAATTTTGCTGGATCAGGTCGGTCACAAATGTGTTTTTTATTGTAGTATTATTTTATACAGAAATACATTATAATTATATATAATATACAAAATATAACCGTGGGCGCGATTAAACAGTGTTACAATAAAACTCAACATTGTGTTTTTTAAAAATAAATTCAAATAATACAAATCCCGAAATTGCGCTAATTTTAAAATTAAACTAAAACTCATGGCTGCACAAGCATTCATAACTGTGCGCGCCAACAGCGAGGAACCAGCAGAACAGAGTGAACGTTCATTCTGTTTAGTTCAATCCTACTTAATAGGAATTTATTTAAAATGCTTGCTCTACTCCACAACATTAATGTCTTGTGCGGATATCTGTATTTTGACTTTCGGTTTTAAGTAAGCGATTTAAAAGTTCCCGAGTCCCAGCGGAGTCACACGTTGATTAGGCCTAACTGATATTGAACACAAGAGGGCAGTATAGCACTACGTATGACTCAGATTATTTTTTCTTCTTCTGAATTTTACAACCTGGCTGTTTTTGAACGTAAACATAATTCTTAAATGAAAAAAGGGAAAAACTGCTTTAATTATAATATTTGTATAATTTAATTTAGAAACAAATGATGTATAATTACATTTTTAGAAGATATGAGGCTTTTAGTGTTTACTTTTTTGACATTACTTTAATCTTTTGCCAAAGTTGCACATGCCTACTGGCTAATAAATGTGATGTATCTGTCGAGCTATCTGTATCTATCTGTTTCAAGCAATTTCAAGCATGCTAAGAGTCCCAAAAGTATCAAAAAATAATGTTAAAGTTTGATTTGTTGCCACAGCAATAGTATTAAAGATATCAAGAATCCATTCACAGGTCTACATCTGCTGTATTTTTACATTATACAGATGAAGTTTGAAGCAAATCGGTTAAAAATAAGAGGGTGATATCAAAGCATTTTGAAAGTGACACACTTCCTGCTGCCAGTTGGTGGCGCTATAACTTTGACTCACAATAGTCACATCCATGTAATCAGCCTCTTACAGTGAACACACTGCTGAAGTTTCATCAAGATCAGTTAATGTATGCTGAAGTTATAACACACTTCCTGTTTCACGTTTCTCGCCATAATTTTGTTTCCTCGCCACGGCCAAACCGTTCGAGATATCAAAAATCCCCTCGCAAACTTTCATCCTCAATGCCTTGACTTCATGCTGACCGAGTTTCGTGCCGTGTGTTTGAATTCTCTAGGAGGAGTATTGCACATTCCACTGCGAGCGTTTTACAAACAAACCTCAATAGCCGACTTCCTGTTTAGCTGGGGTAAAAAGTAAGAGCGTGAGGTATAGATGAAACGATGAGATCAACATGTGTACCGAGTTTCATATTATTACATGCAAGCGTGTTTGATTTATGGACCAAGTGTTCGGACCCCGTTCCAGGGGGCGCTGTCTAGCCCCCCTGCCACACCCAGGTACCATCTTCAGCCCGGCTCTGATGGCTGTGGGATCTGACCTGTGTGCAAAGTTTCAAGAGTTTTCAAACCCGTTAAGGGCCCCAAAAGCCGCTAAGAGTCTCAAAATCATAAAAAAAAAGAATTTTAAAGTTTGATGCGTTGCCACGGCAACAGTATCAAAGATATCAAGAATCCATTCACAGGTCTTCATCTGCTATGTATTTACATTATACAGATTAAGTTTGAAGCACATCGGGTAAAAATAAAAGGGTGAGTTCAAAGCATTTTGAAAGTGACACACTTCCTGCTACCAGTTGGTGGCGCTATAACTTTGACTCACAATAGTCAAATCCATGTGATCGTCCTCTTACAGCGAACACACTGCTGAAGTTTCATCAAGATCAGTTAATGTATGCTGAAGTTATAACACACTTCCTGTTTCACGTTTCTCGCCATAATTTCGTTTCCTCGCCACGGCCAAACCGTTCGAGATATCAAAAATCCCCTCGCAAACTTTCATCGTCAATGCCTTGACTTCATGCTGACCGAGTTTCGTGCCGTGTGTTTGAATTCTCTAGGAGTAGTACTTCAAATTCCATTGCGAGTGTTTTATGAACAACCCTAAATAACCGACTTCCTGTTGGGCTGAGGTAAAAAGTAATAGTATGAGGTATATATGAACGATGAGATCAACATGTGTACCGAGTTTCATATTATTACATACAAGCGTGTTTGAGTTATGGACCAAGTTTTCGGACCCCGTTCCAGGGGGCGCTGTCTAGTCCCCCTGCCACGCCCGGGTACCATCTTCAGCCCGGCCCTGATGGCCGCGGGTTCTGACCCGTGTGCTAAGTTTCAAGAGTTTTTGAGCATGTTTAGGGCCCCAAAAGTGCCCGAATAGTCGTATAAATAATAATAATAATAATAATAATAATAAATATAGCTGCGAGCAGCGATGGCGGGCCCAAGCCGGTGGCACCGCAACCCCGGTTCCTTTAGTTACCTAAAGGCACCGGGGTGGCGGTGTCGCAGGCTTTAGCCCTTTCATGATTAAATGAAATGTTAAAACAGCTTGCCATACTCTATCTGTCGTTTCGACTAGTCACAATTACATTACAGATATCTTAAATGATAATACAAACTATTCAAAATGTAATTAAGACTAGTCACTTTTGTCAAAAGGTGGCGTGTTGATATCTACAATGTTAATTCCGGATAGGCAAACTTAGCTTTTAAATGTTAAAAGGGCTTGCCATATAGGGACGTACAGTAGGCTCAGAGAGAGGCTCACCATATTCAAACCAAAATATCTGACTTCCTCTTGATCCAAACTAATGACTTTGAATTAGAAAGTTGTCCGGCTTGAGGAGTAAAATGTATATACCGATTTTTGTAACTGTAGATAAAACTAACAACGCCACTTTTGTCAAAAGGTGGCGCTATTTAGTCCCTGCACCATGCCCGTTTCTGAAACTTTGCACATGTCTACTGGCTAATAAATGTGATGTTTCTGTTGATTTTCATGCAATTTCAAGCATGCTAAGAGTCTCAAAAGCATCCTAAAATAATTTCAAAGTTTGATGCATTGCCACGGCAACAGTATCAGATATATCAAGAATTCATTCTCAGGTCTTCATCTGCCATGTATTTACATTATACAGATGAAGTTTGAAGCAAATCGGGTCAAAATAAAAGGATGATTTTAAAGCATTTGGAAAGTGACACACTTCCTGCTGCCAGTTGGTGGCGCTATAACTTTGACTCACAATAGTCACATCCATGTGATCGGCCTCTTACAGCGAACACACTGCTGAAGTTTCATCAAGATCAGTTAATGTATGCTGAAGTTATGACACACTTCCTGTTTCACGTTTCTCGCCATAATTTTATTTCCTCGCCACGGCCAAACCGTTCGAGATATCAAAAATCCCCTCGCAAAATTTCATCCTCAGTTTCTTGACTTCATGCACACCGAGTTTGGTTGTGATTGGTAAACACATGCCTTGTGATTTGATGTATTTCTCCTAGGACAATTATTCAAACAACCCATAATTCATAATTCATAAATAACTTCCATTTGAACTGTCATAAAACTTAGAGCACGAAAGTTGTTTGGCCTGATGTGATCTTTAATTGTACCGAGTTTCATATTAATTCATGCAAGTGTGTTTGATTTATGGACAAATTTTTGAATCCCAGTCCAGGGGGCGCTGTCGAGCCGCCCTGCCACGCCCGGTTACCAGCTTCAGCCCGGCCCTGATGGCCATGGGTTCTGACCCGTGTGCAAAGTTTCAAGAGTTTTAGAGGATGTTAAGGCCCCCGAAAATGCCAGAGAAGTTGCACACAGCAAATAAAGGGTTAAAATTAACCTGACAGGCGCCCCTCCTCTCACTCACACAGAGGGACACTGAGAGACTGGCAAAATTCTGAGATTTTCTCTACATTCAAACAAACATATCTGACTTTCTGTGGGTCCTAGCTAATGAGTGTCAATTAGAAAGTTGTCCGGCTCGAGGAGTACAATATACATACTGATTTTTGTAACTGTAGATAAAACTAACAACCCCACTTTTGTCAAAAGGTGGCGCTACTGAGCCCTCACCACACCCGTTTCTGAAACGTTGCACATGTCTACTGGCTAATAAATGTGATGTGTCTGTCGAGTTTCATGCAATTTGAAGCATGCTAAGAGTCTCAAAAGCATCCTAAAAGAATGGTAAAGTTTGATGCGTTGCCACGGCAACAGTTTCAAAGATATCAAGAATCCATTTACAGGTCTTCATCTGCCATGTATTTGCATTATACAGATGAAGTTTGAAGCAAATCGAGTTAAAATTAGAGGGTGATTTCAAAGCATTTTGAAAATGACACACTTCCTGCTGCCAGTTGGTGGCGCTATAACTTTGACTCACAATAGTCACATCCATGTGATCGTCCTCTTACAGCGAACACACTGCTGAAGTTTTATCAAGATCGGTTGATGTGTGCTGAAGTTATGATACACTTCCTGTTTCACGTTTCTCGCCATAATTTTGTTTCCTCGCCACGGCCAAACCGTTCGAGATATCAAAAATCCCCTCGCAAACTTTCATCCTCAATGTCTTGACTTCACGCTGACCGAGTTTCGTCGAATTTGGATCAAAGCTCTAGGAGGAGTATTAAAAATTCCATTGCGAGTGTTTTACGAACAACCCTAAATAGCCGACTTCCTGTTGGGCTGGGGTAAAAAGTAAAAGCACGAGGTATAGATGAAACGATGAGAACAACATGTGTACCGAGTTTCATATTATTACATGCAAGCGTGTTTGATTTATGGACCAAGTGTTCGGACCCCGTTCCAGGGGGCGCTGTCTAGCCCCCCTGCCACGCCCGGGTACCATCTTCAGCCCGGCCCTGATGGCCGCGGGTTCTGACCCGTGTGCAAAGTTTCAAGAGTTTTTGAGCATGTTAAGGGCCCCAAAAGTGCCCGAATAGTCGTATAAATAATAATAATAATAATAAATATAGCTGCGAGCAGCGATGGCGGGCCCAAGCCGGTGGCACCGCAACCCCGGTTCCTTTAGTTACCTAAAGGCACCCGGGTGGCGGTGCCGAAGGCTTTGGCCCTTTCATGATTAAATGTTAAAACGGCTTGCCATACTCTGTCATTTCGACTAGTCACAATTATGTTACAGATGTCTTAAATGATAATACAAACTATCCAAAATGTAATTACGAATAGACAGAAAGACGTTGTTGATATCTACAATGTTAATTCCGGACAGGCAAACTTAGCTTTTAAATGTTAAAAGGGCTTGCCATACAGGGACGTAGGCTCAGAGAGAGGCTCACCATATTCAAACCAAAATATCTGACTTCCTCTTGGTCCGAGCTAATGACTATGTATTAGAAAGTTGTCCGGCTTGAGGAGTACAATGTATATACCGATTTTTGTAACTGTAGATAAAACTAACAACCCCACTTTTGTCAAAAGGTGGCGCTATTTAGTCCTTGCACATTGCCCGTTTCTGAAACTTTGCACGTCTACTGGCTAATAAATGTGATGTATCTGTTGAGTTTCAAGCAATTTCAATTTCAATTTGACTGTTGAAAAGAAGTGCGCCGATTAGATACTCAGGATCGGTATCGGCTCTGACACTGCCATCTTTGACGAGGCTGATTCAAATTCTATATTGTGCATATACTATTCTGTTAGGCACAAAGGCACAAAAACTTTCTAAAGTACCATAAAGT
The DNA here is from genome assembly GCF_988280905.1 of Pimephales promelas. Classification (NCBI taxonomy): domain Eukaryota; kingdom Metazoa; phylum Chordata; class Actinopteri; order Cypriniformes; family Leuciscidae; genus Pimephales; species Pimephales promelas. The sequence continues at coordinate 12,430,251 of NC_142772.1, read as the reverse complement.
TTTTGTGTACTGTATTATTAGTGTTCTGAAGCTATTATGTGATATAGAAATTAATATTTAAGTCATTAAATTCAAGAACACAAACTTTTCCCTCTCTGCGCCTGTCAGTCATTCTCCATTCAGCATTCAAACAGCACGTCACATTCGGTTACAGTCAATGATGAAACGATCTTCAATGATTCAATGTTAATCCTATTATACTGGATCTTTAAGATAAAGGTCTAAAGGTCTATATTTTCGAATGAAGAAACTTTTTCTTGCTGGACTTTATTGCTGTAACTTAATCGTGTTACTTTCTACCGGGTGTCGGACGCTGTCGGTTAGATCACAACACTAGAGTCAGAGCACTATAATTGTTCTTCACGCACACAGTAACTGAAATTTAAAACCTTTAAAAGAAAAGGCTCAATAAACTATTGCATAGATAGATAATGTATAATACACTGTTCATAAATATGTATTTCCTTTGTGCTTTGAACTTTTCAATACGGACTCAATGCGCTGTAACTTCATGTGGCTTCAAGCACATCATTCTCCGCTCGGGATGCACATAAGTGCTTTGTGCTGCACCGTATTGGAGCCGTAATATCATAATGCAGTGACGTAATGACAGATTATTAATTGCCTTTCAATTATATGTTGCTTTATAGCAGCCATGGCTATATTTTTTTTTAATGATTTTTGTTATCTTGTTTTTCATGAATGTATTTTTCAAAAATAAGAGCAATGTGTATTATCTATTATTAATATGGTTTATAATAGCATTTTTGTCATAGATTATGACAAAGTAATCATATGATCCACCAGCGAGGAACCAGCAGAACAGAGTGAACATTCTTTCTGTTTAGTTCAATCCTACTTAATAGGAATTTATTTAAAATGCTCGCTCTACTCCACACCATTAATGTCTTGTGCGGACATCCGTATTTTGACTTTCGGTTTTAAGTAAGCGATTTAAAAGCTCCCAAGTCCCAGCGGAGTCACACGTTGATTAACCGGTGGGAATATACACAATAGGCCTACCTGATATTGAACACAAGAGGGCAGTATAGCACTACGTATGACTCAGATTATTATTTTTTTATGAATTTTACAACAATTCTGGCTGTTTTTGAACGTAAACACAATTCTTAAATGAAAAAAAAGGAAAAATTGGGGAAGTTATAATATTTGTATAATTTAATTTAGAAACAAATGATGTATAATTACATTTTTAGAAGATATGAGGCTTTTAGTGTTTACTTTTTTGACATTACTTTAATCTTTTGCCATAGTTGCACAAGTCTATTGGCTAATAAATGTGATGTATCTGTTGAGTTTCAAGCAATTTCAAGCAAGCTAAGAGTCCCAAAAGCATCAAAAAATAATGTTAAAGTTTGTTTCGTTGCCACGGCATTTTGAAAGTGACACACTTCCTGCTGCCAGTTGGTGGCGCTATAACTTTGACTCACAATAGTCACATCCATGTGATCGGTCTCTTACAGCGAAAACACTGCTGAAGTTTCGTCAAGATCAGTTAATGTATGCTGAAGTTATAACACACATCCTGTTCCATGTTTCTCGCCATAATTTCGTTTCCTCGCCACGGCCAAACCGTTCGAGATATCAAAAATCCCGTGGCACTTTTTCATCCTTAATGTCTTGACTTCACGCTGATCGAGTTTCGTCGAATTTGGTTCAGTGCTCTAGGAGCAATAATTTAAATTACATTGCATGTGTTTTAAACACAACCCTAAATAGCCAACTTCCTGTTGGGCTGGGGTAAAAAGTAAGAGTGTGAAGTATATATGAAACGATGAGATCTATATGTGTACCAAGTTTCATATTATTACATGCAAGTGTGTTTGATTTATGGACCAAATTTTCAGACCAAGTTTATTGACCAAGTTAATCTGATTAATAAACTAATTATATAAAACTATTGTCAATTCACTACAATTAAACTAGTTATATGCCTTTACTTATAAAAAATAAAAATAAAAACTTATTTAAAAAATACCAGGCTTGAGAAATGTATTTTCTTTATGCAGGTCATACACACAGCAGTGAAATGGTTAAGCCCCCTCCCCCTGCACACACACACACACACACACAGACAGCCAGCCAGCCAGCCAAAGGCTCAGAGTGGCCATATTCAAACAAAAATATCTGAGTTTCTGTGGGTCCTAGCTAATAAGTGTCAATTAGAAAGTTGTCCGGCTCGAGGAGTACAATATACATACCAATTTTTGTAACTCTAGTTAAAACTAACCACCCCACTTTTGTCAAAAGGTGGCGCTACTGAGCCCTCACCACGCCCGTTTCTGCAACTTTGCACATGTCTACTGGCTAATAAATGTGATGTGTCTGTCGAGTTTCATGCAATTTGAAGCATGCTAAGGGTCTCAAAAGCATCCTAAAAGCATCCTAAAAGAAGGGCAAAGTTTGATGCGTCGCCACGGCAACAGTTTCAAAGATATCAAGAATCCATTCACAGGTCTACATCTGCCGTATGTTTACATTATACAGATGAAGTTTGAAGCAAATCGGGTAAAAATAAAAGGGTGATTTCAAAGCATTTTGAAAATGACACACTTCCTGCTGCCAGTTGGTGGCGCTATAACTTTTACTCACAATAGTCACATCCATGTGATCGTCCTCTTACAGCGAGCACACTGCTGAAGTTTCATCAAGATCAGTTAATGTATGCTGAAGTTATAACACACTTCCTGTTTCACGTTTCTCGCCATGATTTCGTTTCCTCGCCACGGACAAACCGTTCGAGATATCAAAAATCCCCTCGCAAACTTTCATCCTCAATGTCTTGACTTCACGCTGACCGAGTTTCGTCGAATGTGGATCAAAGCTCTAGGAGGAGTATTTCAAATACCATTGCGAGCGTTTTACAAACAAACCTCAATAGCCGACTTCCTGTTGGGCTGGGGTAAAAAGTAAGAGCGCGAGGTATAGATGAAACGATGAGATCAACATGTGTACCGAGTTTCATATTATTACATGCAAGCGTGTTTGAGTTATGGACCGAGTGTTCGGACCCCGTTCCAGGGGGCGCTGACGAGCCCCCCTGCCACGCCCAGGTACCAGCTTCAGCCCGGCTCTGATGGCCGCGGGTTCTGACCCGTGTGCAAAGTTTCAAGAGTTTTCGAGCACGTTAAGGGCCCCAAAAGTGCCCAAAAGGTAGTAAAATAATAATTATTATAATAATAATAGAGAAGAAAAATAATCGCAAGGAAAACAATAGGGCCTTCGCCCTTTCAGGGCTTGGGCCCTAATAATAATAATCCTAAGGAAAACAATAGGGCCTTCGCCCTTTCAGGGCTTGGGCCCTAATAATAATCCTAAGGAAAACAATAGGGCCTTCGCCCTTTCAGGGCTTGGGCCCTAAATATAGCTGCGAGCAGCGATGGCGGGCCCAAGCCGGTGGCACCGCAACCCCGGTTCCTTTAGTTACCTAAAGGCACCCGGGTGGCGGTGCCGAAGGCTTTGGCCCTTTTATGATTAAATGTTAAAACGGCTTGCCATACTCTGTCATTTCGACTAGTCACAATTATGTTACAGATATCTTAAATGATAATACAAACTATCCAAAATGTAATTGCGAATAGACAGAAAGACGTTGTTGATATCTACAATGTTAATTCCGGACAGGCAAACTTAGCTTTTAAATGTTAAAAGGGCTTGCCATACAGGGACGTAGGCTCAGAGACAGGCTCACCATATTCAAACCAAAATATCTGACTTCCTCTTGGTCCGAGCTAATGACTATGTATTAGAAAGTTGTCCGGCTTGAGGAGTACAATGTATATACCGATTTTTGTAACTGTAGATAAAACTAACAACCCCACTTTTGTCAAAAGGTGGCGCTATTTAGTCCTTGCACCATGCCTGTTTCTGAAACTTTGCAAATGTCTACTGGCTAATAAATTTGATGTATCTGTTGAGTTTCAAGCAATTTCAATTTCAATTTCAATTTGACTGTTGAAAAGAAGTGCGCCGATTAGATACTCAGGATCGGTATCGGCTCTGACACTGCCATCTTTGACGAGGCTGATTCAAATTCTATATTGTGCATATACTATTCTATGTTAGGCACAAAGGCACAAAAACTTTCTAAAGTACCATAAAGTTTTTGTGTACTGTATTATTAGTGTTCTGAAGCTATTGTGTGATATAGAAATTAATATTTAAATAATTAAATTCAAGAACACAAACTTTTCCCTCTCTGCGCCTGTCAGTCATTCTCCATTCAGCATTCAAACAGCACGTCACATTCGGTTACAGTCAATGATGAAACGATCTTCAAGATGATTGAATGTTAATCCTATTATACTGGATCTTTAAGATAAAGGTCTAAAGGTCTATATTTTCGAATGAAGAAACTTTTTCTTGCTGGACTTTATTGCTGTAACTTAATCGTGTTACTTTCTACCGGGTGTCGGACGCTGTCGGTTAGATCACAACACTAGAGTCAGAGCACTATAATTGTTCTTCACGCACACAGTAACTGAAATTTAAAACCTTTAAAAGAAAAGGCTCAATAAACTATTGCATAGATAGATAATGTATAATACACTGTTCATAAATATGTATTTCCTTTGTGCTTTGAACTTTTCAATATGGACTCAATGCGCTGTAACTTCATGTGGCTTCAAGCACATCATTCTCCGCTCGGGATGCACATAAGTGCTTTGTGCTGCACCGTATTGGAGCCGTAATATCATAATGCAGTGACGTAATGACAGATTATTAATTGCCTTTCAATTATATGTTGCTGCGTCATTAAACATCTGTCCTATGCATTTCAAACATTTATAGCAGCCATGGCCATATTTTTTTATGATTTTTGTTATCTTGTTTTTCATGAATGTATTTTTCAAAAATAAGAGCAATGTGTATTATCTATTATTAATATGGTTTATAATAGCATTTTTGTCATATATTATGACAAAGTAATCATATGATCCACCAGCGAGGAACCAGCAGAACAGAGTGAACATTCTTTCTGTTTAGTTCAATCCTACTTAATAGGAATTTATTTAAAATGCTCGCTCTACTCCACACCATTAATGTCTTGTGCGGACATCCGTATTTTGACTTTCGGTTTTAAGTAAGCGATTTAAAAGCTCCCAAGTCCCAGCGGAGTCACACGTTGATTAACCGGTGGGAATATACACAATAGGCCTACCTGATATTGAACACAAGAGGGCAGTATAGCACTACGTATGACTCAGATTATTATTTTTGAATGAATGAATTATTTTTATGAATTTTACAACAATTCTGGCTGTTTTTGAACGTAAACACAATTCTTAAATGAAAAAAAGGAAAAATTGGGGAAGTTATAATATTTGTATAATTTAATTTAGAAACAAATGATGTATAATTACATTTTTAGAAGATATGAGGCTTTTAGTGTTTGCTTTTTTGACATTACTTTAATCTTTTGCCATAGTTGCACATGTCTATTGGCTAATAAATGTGATGTATCTGTTGAGTTTCAAGCAATTTCAAGCATGCTAAGAGTCCCAAAAGCATCAAAAAAGAATGTTAAAGTTTGATTCGTTGCCACGGCAACAGTATCAAAGATATCAAAAATTCATTCACAGGTCTACATCTGCAGTGTATTTACATTATACAGATGAAGTTTGAAGCAAATCGGTTAAAAATAAGAGAGTGGTTTCAAAGCATTTTGAAAGTGACACACTTCCTGCTGCCAGTTGGTGGCGCTATAACTTTGACTCACAATAGTCACATCCATGTGATCGTCCTCTTACAGCGAACATACTGCTGAAGTTTCATCAAGATCAGTTAATGTATGCTGAAGTTATAACAAACTTCCTGTTTCACGTTTCTCGCCATGATTTCGTTTCCTCGCCACGGCCAAACCGTTTGAGATATCAAAAATCCCCACACAAGCTTTCATCCTCAATGCCTTGACTTCATGCTGACCGAGTTTCGTGCCGTGTGTTTGAATTCTCTAGGAGGAGTATTGCACATTCCATTGCGAGCGTTTTACAAACAAACCTCAATAGCCGACTTCCTGTTGGGCTGGGGTAAAAAGTAAGAGTGTGAGGTATAGATGAAACGATGAGATCAACATGTGTACCGAGTTTCATATTATTACATTCAAGCGTGTTTGATTTATGGACCAAGTGTTCGGACTCCGTTCCAGGGGGCGCTGTCTAGCCCCCCTGCCACACCCAGGTACCATCTTCAGCCCGGCTCTGATGGCTGTGGGATCTGACCTGTGTGCAAAGTTTCAAGAGTTTTCAAACCCGTTAAGGGCCCCAAAAGCCGCTAAGAGTCTCAAAATCATCAAAAAAAAGAATTTTAAAGTTTGATGCGTTGCCACGGCAACAGTATCAAAGATATCAAGAATCCATTCACAGGTCTTCATCTGCTATGTATTTACATTATACAGATTAAGTTTGAAGCAAATCGGGTAAAAATAAGAGGGTGATTTCAAAGCATTTTGAAAGTGACACACTTCCTGCTGCCAGTTGGTGGCGCTATAACTTTGACTCACAATATTCACATCCATGTGATCGTCCTCTTACAGCAAACAAACTGCTGAAGTTTCATCAAGATCAGTTAATGTATGCTGAAGTTCTGACACACTTCCTGTTTCACGATTCTTGCCATAAATTCGTTTCCTCGCCACGGCCAAACCGTTCGAGATATCAAAAATCCCCTCGCAAACTTTCATCCTCAATGCCCTGACTTCATGCTGACCGAGTTTCGTGCCGTGTGTTTGAATTCTCTAGGAGGAGTACTTCAAATTCCATTGCGAGTGTTTTATGAACAACCCTAAATAACCGACTTCCTGTTGGGCTGGGGTAAAAAGTAATAGTTTGAGGTATATATGAACAATGAGATCTATATGTGCACCGAGTTTCATATTATTACATGCAAGCGTGTTTGATTTATGGACCAAGTTTTCGGACCCCGTTCCAGGGGGCGCTGTCTAGCCCCCCTGCCACGCCCGGGTACCATCTTCAGCCCGGCCCTGATGGCCGCGGATTCTGACCCGTGTGCAAAGTTTCAAGAGTTTTTGAGCATGTTAAGGGCCCCAAAAGTGCCCAAATAGTCGTATAAATAATAATAATAATAATAAATATAGCTGCGAGCAGCGATGGCGGGCCCAAGCCGGAGGCACCGCAACCCCGGTTCCTTTAGTTACCTAAAGGCACCCGGGTGGCGGTGCCGAAGGCTTTGGCCCTTTCATGATTAAATGTTAAAACGGCTTGCCATACTCTGTCATTTCGACTAGTCACAATTATGTTACAGATATCTTAAATGATAATACAAACTATCCAAAGTGTAACGACTAGACAGAAAGACTTTGTTGATATCTACAATGTTAATTCCGGACAGGCAAACTTAGCTTTTAAATGTTAAAAGGGCTTGCCATACAGGGACGTAGGCTCAGAGAGAGGCTCACCATATTCAGACCAAAATATCTGACTTCCTCTTGGTCCGAGCTAATGACTATGTATTAGAAAGTTGTACGGCTTGAGGAGTACAATGTATATAGCGATTTTTGTAACTGTAGATAAAACTAACAACCCCACTTTTAAGTATATATATGGTGCCTTTAGTGTTATTCTGCACGACGTGCAAAAACTTAACCCCCGCTTTTTTAAGTATATATATATATATATATATATATATATAAAGAGGGTTATTCTGCACGACGTGCAAAAACTTAACCTCCGCATTGACTGTCGAAGAGAAGTGTGCAGAAGAGCTTGCATCAGTGAGGGCTTTGCAAAATATATATACATACAAACACACACACACACACACATATAAATGAGGTTAGTGTTTTACAATATTAAGGAAAGCAAATGTATTGAAATATAGCACATTAATTTTAAATTCATTCAGCTTCAATTACCAATTTGTAGTTTACCAATTTATCTTACTTTTATTTAAAGCAAACTATACATTTAAAAGGGGGGGGGGGCAAGTCAAGTCAAGTCACAGGCTATGTCAAGTCAAGTCAAGTCTTGTAGTAGGTTAAGTCAAGTGCAAGTCAAGTCACCTTATTATTTTAATTTTACATGCAGAATCTGATCTTAATAAAATGAAAAGACAAGATAAGTATTTGCCAGTAAATTACAATAATTTGCATTGTAAATACTCATGTTCAGTAAAATACACCATGGAATCAAACAAAATTGTAACTTCATAAAATTATTTATTTTTCACTTCTGCCAACAGTGTGTTTGAAATGTTTTAAATTTTCAACATTGAGTCCATAAAACAAATAACAGCTTAACATCCTACAGACTCTCTGAACACCTTCCTCTCTCTCAAACACAGTTTACAAACAATATTAAACTTTGTTACATTTCTCCTCTCTCTCTCTCTCTCTCTCTCTCTCTCTCTCTCTCTCTCTCTCTCTCTCTCTCTCTCTCTCTCTCTCTCTCTCTCACACACACACACACAGTGGCGGTTCTAGACCATTTCAACTGGGGGGGCCAAGCTGGGGCCAGTTGTACTGTTAGAGGGGCCAGTTACATTTAGACCTTATCATTTTCTGCACTGCACTGAATGCATAAATAAGCAAAATACCATGTTTATAATTATCCAACAATTTGCATTTGCATTATATTTTTACATTTGCATTACATATATCAGTCTGTATTTGAATTTCCATTTTATTTTTTTACATTGAATATACAGTATGTATATATATATATATATATATATATATATATATATATATATATATATATATATATATATATATATAATTTTTACAAATTAATCTACGATTTTTGTGGGTTTTTTTTTTTTTTTGCAAAAAGATCAGCAAATTATCCTCTAAACTGGCCTTTTTAGGGGGCTTTCCTCTCAGGGTGAATGAGCTTTTTTATAATTGTTTTTTTCCTGACATCTTTGAAAGACAGAAGCAATAATTAATGCATCCTTGGCCAGGATATAATTATAAAATATGACATGATTTTAAAAGTGACCTATAATATCGACTATGCAATACACTTTAATTTATCTAGTGCTAATAAAATTATTAAGCCTATTTGGAGAGAGAGATGTTTATAATGTGACAATATGTCAGTCATCGTGATTCGTGTAATAAGATGACTAGGCCTAGACTACTTGTTCTGAGCAGGTGTTGTCAGTGAACAGGCTGTAAAACTGTTGTCTAAGTTACAGACTGATACTAATTAAATGGGAAACGAATCGATTACCTAACGTAACCTCGGTTCTCTCTAGATGAGGGAACGAGCATTGCGTAAGCTAGCTTACGCTACGGGAAAGATTCATCTTACATCAGTCAAGTTGTCATAGTTTTTGTCAAACAAGTTGTGAATTTGTTGTAACATTAAAACAGGAGATCATGACTTACTCCGTGCTCCAAGTGATGTTCGGAGCTCCAGTGATTAGTTTCATCTGTGGGACGGGTGAAGAAACTTTCGGAAGATGTTGTAACAGAATCATATGAACAATTCCAGGATATGCTTTTTTTCATTGGTTGTTGCGTTAAATTTTACCCAGATACAATAGTGCCCTTTTCTGATTGGCTATTAAGTAGCACTTCTCTTTTTTTGATTGGCTGATGCGTAGCAGGGTCGACTGCTGAACTCCAGGCGAGACGCGCTTGATTCTCACGTGAGAGCGGCGCGGCCAGAGAAATTGCGTATATTAAATATATTATTAATAGTTTTTCCGCATGAGAAATACAATGTGTGACGGGAGTGTGAGACAAAAGACTGAAACGAGTGACTGTCATGCTCAATGCGTGACACACTATAAAAAAAATATTTCACACTGACTCCACATTTAGGGGGGCCACAAGGGGGTCCAAGCTTGTTGTCGCAGGGGCACTGGCCCCCCCAGGCCCCCGCCTAGAACCGCCACTGCTCACACACACGCACACACACACTTTCTCTCTCTCTCAAGAAGCAAAAACATGACTGCTAAAGGTTGTATCAGCGATGGCGGGGTAACATCACTTAACATCACGAGTGATATTCCCTTAGGCCACGCCCCCTTGTCTCCCCAAAGTATTATAAGCAATCATGCGCATCCCGTGTGCAGAATGATGCACTTGAAGCAACACCAAGTCACAGCACGCAACGCTTCACATTGAAAAGAACATAGCGAAGGGATGGTATCTATAATCTATGCTTAGTAGGGCTGCACGATTTGGGAAAATGTTATATTGCCATTATTGAGCCAATATTGCAATTGCGATTTGCGACTCCGATATAATAAAATGGTTTCATGAGTCCAACTTGCTTGGTTCTAAAGTAAAATGCACACACAGATTAATGTTTATTTCTCAACTCAAACTAAAAACAACAACAACAATAAATGATTGATAACACCTATAATGATCAATAAACCATCAACCAAACCAACATTACAGTGATTCCATCAATTGAAAGCCATCAACTTTTTAAAAAATTATTAGGCTTAAAAAAAATATATAACAGCTTTTAAATTAAGTGAACTTCAAACAATCCCCACATAAACCCATAATAAAAAACATATTTACCTGTGCCCTTCCTGTCTTAACAGGTACAGAAATTGAATAAAGTTATCAAACAGTCTGCGCTGCCTGAATCATAAATTATATATATAATAATCCTTATTAAAGCTACAAAAGTTCTTTACTCAAGATCAGTGAGTAATTTTCTAATTTCCCTTTGTTCTTTTAACTTTACTGAAAGAACGCTTTATTCGCTGCTGGCCCTTTAAGAGCACCCGTTGCCGAGACGCGGATCTCACACGCGCCTCATAGCACAACTCACAACTCTCACATTTTGGCATAATTGTGTGTGCTATTGTTCGTTCAAGCTCGAAAGAGAACTGTTTATTCTGGGCTGGCACACGGTCAGTGCATGCGCATTATGCGAGTCTCATCTATTCTAATCTAGGGCACTCACAGGCAGCTTTTCACTTCTTGTCGTGCAAAATGCGAAAAGGCATTTGAACCAATAAGAGGGGGATCTTGTAACACTAGTCAAAGGATGACAAAAAAGAAGAGATGCTGCGCTAATAGCCCTACTTTGTTTATTTCATTTAAAATCGCGGCATTTTGCGTTATATAATTGCATAGGTTTGAGATCGCTATTACGACTGCGATATAATTAATCGTGCAGCACTAATGCTTAGTGTATTCTAAAGGGCAATAAACTCCACTCCAGCAAGATAGTCATTTTATGCAAATCATAGACCTTTATGCCTTATCTACAAATAAAGTATAATATTGGGAACATTGATCTTGAAGAGAGTGTCGTCGTGTTACTGTCGCAACCGAACGCGACGCGCTAATGCTGATGCATGGAGAATGACTGAGGCGAGATGACTTTCCGTTAACTTTAACTTAGAGACTAAAATATTAATTTTACCACACATTAAGCTATTGAATGACTTTAGAAGTCTTGGAATATAGTGTGAAAACTTGATTGTGCTTTACAGTTTTTTATGCCTTTAGTGGGGCTTAACAAAATAACACAATATGCAGAATGTCGGACGTCACTTATAGGCTAAACTGTTTTTATAGATAAAACTAGGCTATTTACATTCGGCAGTCATGAAAACAAATCTCAGATAACGGTTGACTAGGTAACAATGTGTAATTTTGCGCCGGAGTTCTCCTTTAACTTACATTAGCTAGCTAACTACGAACGAGCTAACCAGATAACATTAACAAATTGACAAGCACTTACTGGGCAGAATATGGCTCTTCAAATGACGAACGAAATTGGAGGTTGTCATCTGACTGTCCGCGATCTTAACGTTGCATGTCTTGCAAAGCGCTGTTCTTTTGCCATCTTGTTGTAAGAAATTCTTGAATCCAAAAGCGACGACGACCCTCGTTATCCCTCCGGCTGACATGTTGATGTGATCTGATGTAAATGGGCGTGGTGTGCGCGTAAGGTATGAGAAGGCATGACTGATGATCTCTGATCCAGTCATGACAGCGCTATTCTCAGCCTGCGCTCCAGCTGGATCAACTTTATTTTTTTTTACATAATTTATATATTTTATATTCAAACTGAAAACATGATGTGATTAACACTCAAGTCATATTATTACATGCAAGTGTGTTTGATTTATGGACCAAATTTTTAGATCAAGTTTATGGACCAAGTTAATTTAATTAATAAACTAATTATATAAAACTATTAATGCACTACAATTAAACTGGTTATATGCCTTTACTTATAAAAAAATAAAAAACTTATTTAAAAAAATACCAGGCTTAAGGCATTTATTTTTTATGCAGGCCATACACACAGGAGTGAAATGGTTAATACCCCTCCCCCTACAAACACACACACATTCACAGACAGGCAAAGACAGCAGGCTCAGATTGAGCAAGACCACATTCAAACAAACATATCTGACTTTCTGTGGGTCCTAGCTAATGAGTGTCAATTAGAAAGTTGTCCGGCTCGAGGAGTACAATATACATACCGATTTTTGTAACTGTAGATAAAACTAACAACCCCACTTTTGTCAAAAGGTGGCGCTACTGAGCCCTCACCACGCCCGTTTCTGAAACTTTGCACGTGTCTACTGGCTAATAAATGTGATGTGTCTGTCGAGTTTCATGCAATTTCAAGCATGCTAAGGGTCTCAAAAGCATCCTAAAAGAATGGTAACGTTTGATGCGTCGCCACGGCAACAGTTTCAAAGATATCACGAATCCATTCACAGGTCTACATCTGCCGTATGTTTACATTATACAGATGACGTTTGAAGCAAATCGGGTAAAAATAAAAGGGTGATATCAAAGCATTTTGAAAGTGACACACTTCCTGCTGCCAGTTGGTGGCGCTATAACTTTGACTCACAATAGTCACATCCATGTGATCGTCCTCTTACAGCGAACACACTGCTGAAGTTTCATCAAGATCAGTTAATGTATGCTGAAGTTATAACACACTTCCTGGTTCACGTTTCTCGCCATGATTTCGTTTCCTCGCCACGGCCAAACCGTTCGAGATATCAAAAATCCCCTCGCAAACTTTCATCCTCAATGTCTTGACTTCATGCTGACCAAGTTTTGTCGAATTTGGATCAAAGCTCTAGGAGGAGTATTTAACATTCCATTGCGAGCGTTTTACAAACAAACCTCAATAGCCGACTTCCTGTTGGGCTGGGGTAAAAAGTAAAAGCGCGAGGTATAGATGAAACTATGAGATCAACATGTGCACAGAGTTTCATATTATTACATACAAACGTGTTTGAGTTATGGACCAAGTGTTCGTACCCCGTTCCAGGGGGCGCTGACGAGCCGCCCTGCCACGCCCGGGTACAAGCTTCAGGCCGGCTCTGATGGCCGCGGGTTCTGACCCATGTGCAAAGTTTCAAGAGTTTTCGAGCACGTTAAGGGCCCCAAAAATGCCCAAAAGGTTACAAAATAATAATAATAAATAATCCTTAGGAAAACAATAGGGCCTTCGCCCTTTCAGGGCTTGGGCCCTAATAATCGTTAGGAAAACAATAGGGCCTTCGCCCTTTCAGGGCTTGGGCCCTAATAATCCTAAGGAAAACAATAGGGCCTTCGCCCTTTCAGGGCTTGGGCCCTAATAATTAAAGCTGCAAGCAGCGATGGGCGGGCCCTCGTACCTGTAGCACGTCGGGGTCTGAGGCGGCCGTGTTGCATTTTCTGCAGCTCAGCCAGTGCGGATGTGCATTTGCTACGCTGCTTCGTTAAAGGTCACTTCCTGTTGCCAGAAGGTGGCGCTATGACTGTGGGTGAATGTCGGCATGTAGATTTGTTCAGGGCGGGACTCTTGTCAAATGTGTAAAATTTCGTGCAGATCTGAGCATTTACAGCCAAGTTACTACAACTTCCTGTTTCATGGCGAATCATCGACGCCACGGTCACACCCATCGACGAAAACGCGCAGATAGCACAACTTTACATTGTCAATGCCTTTAGAAGGTACAGCAGAAATTTGAAGTTGATCCGACTAAATCCCTAGTAGGAGTTCGTTAAAGTACGGAGTGTGTAAATCGTCCCAAATCGGTCGCCAAATTCAAAATGGCGGACTTCCTGTCGAGTTTAGGGTATGGGTTCTTGAGGCTTTTTTGTGCGTCTGGTCATGGTAGATGTACCACAGAAATTTCGTACATGTCGGTCAAACAAGCGGCGGGGGCTGCTTCGTTAAAGGTCACTTCCTGTTGCCAGCAGGTGGCGCAATGACTGTGGGTGAATGTCGGCATGTAGATTTGTTCAGGGCGGGACTCTTGTCAAATGTGTAAAATTTCGTGCAGATCTGGGCATTTACAGCCAAGTTACTACAACTTCCTGTTTCATGGCGAATCTTCGACGCCACGGACACGCCCATCGACGAAAACGCGCAGATAGCACAACTTTACATCGTCAATGCCTTTACAATGCACAGCAGAAATTTTAAGTCGATCCGACTAAATCCCTAGGAGGAGTTCGTTAAAGTACGGAGTCTGTAAATCGTCCAAAAATGGCCGCCAAATTCAAAATGGCGGACCTCCTGTCGAGTTTAGGGTATGGGTTCTTGAGGCTTTTTTGTGCGTCTTGATATGCTTCACGTCCCCACCAAATTTCGTGCATGTAGGTTGAACGTGGACGAGGGGCTAATTTTTTCCAATTTTCTAGGTGGCGCTAGCGAGCCATTTTGCCCCGCCCATCCGCGAAACCCACAAAATGCGAAATTTTTCACCAGTCCTGACATGCGTGCCAAATTTGGTGAGTTTTGAGCATGTTGCGGCCCCGAAAATGGCGCTTATTTTGCAGAAAAAATAAAAAATAAAAAAAATTAAAGCTGCAAGCAGCGATGGGCGGGCCCTCGCACCTGTAGCGCGTCGGGGTGTGAGGCGGCCGCGTTGCATATTTTGCAGCTCAGCCGGTGCGGCTGTGAATTTGCTACGCTGCTTCATTAAAGGTCACTTCCAATTGCCAGCAGGTGGCGCTATGACTGTGGGTGAATGTCGGCATGTAGATTTGTTCAGGGCGGGACTCTTGTCAAATGTGTTAAATTTTGTGCAGATCTGGGCATTTACAGCCAAGTTACTACAACTTCCTTTTTCATGGCGAATCATCGACGCCAGGGCCACGCCCATCGACGAAAATGCGCAGATAGCACAACTTTACATCGTCAATGCCTTTAGAAGGCACAGCAGAAATTTTAAGTTGATCCGACTAAATCCCTAGGAGGAGTTCGTTAAAGTACGGAGTGTGTAAATCGTCCCAAATCGGTCGCCAAATTCAAAATGGCGGACTTCCTGTCGAGTTTAGGGTATGGGTTCTTGAGGCTTTTTTGTGCGTCTGGTCATGGTAGAAGTACCACAGAAATTTCGTACATGTCGGTCCAACAAGCGGCGGGGGCTGCTTCGTTAAAGGACACTTCCTGTTGCCAGCAGGTGGCGCTATGACTGTGGGTGAATGTCGGCATGTAGATTTGTTCAGGGCGGGACTCTTGTCAAATGTGTAAAATTTCGTGCAGATCTGGGCATTTACAGCCAAGTTACTACAACTTCCTGTTTCATGGCGAATCTTCGACACCACGGACACGCCCATCGACGAAAATGCGCAGATAGCACAACTTTACATCGTCAATGCCTTTAGAAGGCACAGCAGAAATTTTAAGTCGATCCGACTAAATCCCTAGGAGGAGTTCGTTAAAGTACGGAGTCTGTAAATCGTCCAAAAATGGCCGCCAAATTCAAAATGGCAGACCTCCTGTCGAGTTTAGGGTATGGGTTATTGAGGCTTTTTTGTGCGTCTTGATATGATACACGTCCCCACCAAATTTTGTGCATGTAGGTTGAACGTGGACGAGGGGCTAATTTTTTCCAATTTTCTAGGTGGCGCTAGCGAGCCATTTTGCCCCGCCCATCCGCGAAACCCACAAAATACGAAATTTTTCACCAGTCCTGACATGCGTGCCAAATTTGGTGAGTTTTTGAGCATGTTGCGGCCCCGAAAATGGCACTTACTTTGCAGAAAAAAGAAAAAAAAAAAAATAACCCTAACAGTTTCAATAGGGTCCTCGCACTGTTAGTGCTCGGGCCCTAAATATAGCTGCGAGCAGCGATGAAGGGCCCAAGCCGGTGGCACCGCAACCCCGGTTCCTTAGTTACCTAAAAGCACCAGGGTGGCCATGCCACTGGCTTTGGCCCTTCATCGCGGATCACAGCTATATATATATATATATATATACTGTATATATACTGTATATATACATATATATATGAAGCCGGTGGCACCGCCACCCTGGTGCCTTTAGGTTTATTGTGCACGACATGCAAAATGTAACCCTGCTTTGACTGATGCAAGCTCTACAGCACAGTTTATAGTAAGAAAGAATATAGTAAGAAAGAAAAGTAAGCTGTTACTCTGAGATGGTTTGGGAAACAAACATTCATCATGTCGCATTGGTTTTAGTTACTTGTCCTCGAACAGAGCCCTAATCTGTTTATATTTCAGTTACACATTCTACATTGATTAATAAAGAAAAATCAAATGTGTTTTTAATTCATACAGAAATAAAATATTTATAATTCAGCTGAGAATAAAGTTAGTTCAAATTTTAAGAAAAACAAATATATGATCTGAAATATAGCACATTCATTTTTAAATTCATTCAGGTTCAATTACCAAAAATACAATCTTAATTTAATTTAAAGCAAATAATAAATCTAAAATATATGGGTTATATGCATATTTTGTAAAAAAAGAAAAAAAAAAGAAAGAAAGATATATATCCAAAAACACAAGGCCTTAAACTTTAACAAGGGTGCAACTCTTATCACTACAACAAACATAGTCACACACACAAGTCAAGTCACTTACATTTTATATGCAATATTGACTTTTTAGATGCAATATTGACTTTTTTCTGTTTCAGCAGAGAAAATAGTTAAACAAAGATCACAGCGACCCATCGCGCATCTCAAAGCAATGTGTTTTCTCATTACTGAATGATTCAGCATTTTGAATCCATGACTCGTTCATTAAGACGGTCATCTGGCGACACCTTATGGTGATTTAGGGTTATGTTTAAAAGTATCGTTCTTTACAGCGATTTTTAATTGACTCCTGTTAAACCAATCTCGTAACATTATTGTGTAACCGATTTAATTTGATCAGCCTTACCTAGGGTAACAGCCCTATAGTGTCTTATTATTCTAAATTATTGAATTTATTGATCAAATTTACTAATGAAAAATGAAGCATACATTTACTAGGCTGCCCTGCAGATATTAGGCTACAATATGCAGATTTAAATATACCATTTATCAAATAATCTGTTTATTTTTAGGTTACACATTACATTGTTTAAAAAATAAAAATCAAATGTGACCCGCTCTGGCGAAATGAGTCGGAAGTTGCAACCTTCCATTTTAAGATATGGGCCGATTATGTGGAAAAACCATGAAATAACAAAAAAACAAAAAAAAAAAAAATTTTTTTTTTTGCTAATTTCAAAGAACAGACATTCAAAAATAATCTCACAGGGTTTCGTAGTCGAGATAATTGAGTAAAGGTATTTAAATAACGATTAAAGTTGTCAAAGCTTTAAATTCGCTGAAATAAACATTGCTCTTCTCAACTCCCCTCGTCACCTCTGAGCATTTCCCGGGTATCCCCTGAAACGTTGAACTCACTGGAGGCTTCTAACCTAAACTGCGTGAGTATATTTATCTGCAAGAAGAATATAGCCTATGTAAGGCTGTAACGATCGCGACACTCAGACCCACGAACCTGTGTCGCGGTGTGAGAAGACAGAATCACGACACCGACACGTCCCTTCAACTCCCGAAGTTATCCTTCACGTCCAGACCCAATGCTAGCTACAACATCTTTAAATTACTAGGCTATTAGTATTATTTGAAGTTAACATTATAAAATACGTAGACTTACACCACAAAACTTAAATTATTACTAATTTTTTTTTTTAAATTGGGCAATTTCAGCATTATGGAGGAGATCCAATTCCCAGATAATTAAATATTTTAATAAATTGGCCTATGTGAACCACACTGCACAAACCAAAAGTAATACTCACCCGATGAAGAAGGGTTGACTCTCTCCAGAACATAAAATCTTTATTTTATTTTCCGTGTTCGCATTTATGAGGAAAAACAATCCGAACGTGACCGTTCTCTGGAAGCAGCACTAAAACTTTCACATAGCTTAAACATGCAAGCACAAAGCCTTTCTTTAAAGTAAATTTCGTTTTAAAATAATTATCTTAATTTAAATCAATGTTTCATCAACCAATTACTAGGATTTAATAATAAGAAATAAATTGCAGACAATAGGCTAGGCCTAATCACGACGCGGAGACGCGCGGCACGTGAACTGAAGCTTGTCTCATGAACCGAAAGTCAGCGTTTAAGGTATCCTCACAGACATATATATTGAAATGTCTACTTTTAAACACAACCATTCAAAATGAAAGAAAACAGACTGCTCTCTGCTTATGTGGGCTAATCCGTATGAAAACTGAATTTTCTCTCTGACTCCTCTTTAATCTTTCTGATTTTAGAACATTTTTGTAAAAGTGACTTTTTAATTATTTATTTCAAAAAAATTAAAAATAAGTTGAGTTTCAGCCTCGTTAAATTGCATTTATATATGTTAATCTATTTGGTCAAATTAAGCTATATAAAATAAATAGTTTATCCCTTAAAATGCTATGGATTTTGAAAGATATAAAAAAAAAAAAAAAAAAAACGGGCAAAAAAACTTTAAAAGCGATTTTCTTAGGTTTTCAATTGGAAAAAAAAGGGCAGACGACCAGAATTCAAATCTGTATATCGTTACAACCATTCAAGGTATGACCAAGGTATCATTTGAAAGCTTACAGTGTCCTCTTTCCATTAATATCAAAATCTCAATTTTTAAATTTGGGTCACTGTGACTAATTTTGCTGGATCAGGTCGGTCACAAATGTGTTTTTTATTGTAGTATTATTTTATACAGAAATACATTATAATTATATATAATATACAAAATATAACCGTGGGCGCGATTAAACAGTGTTACAATAAAACTCAACATTGTGTTTTTTAAAAATAAATTCAAATAATACAAATCCCGAAATTGCGCTAATTTTAAAATTAAACTAAAACTCATGGCTGCACAAGCATTCATAACTGTGCGCGCCAACAGCGAGGAACCAGCAGAACAGAGTGAACGTTCATTCTGTTTAGTTCAATCCTACTTAATAGGAATTTATTTAAAATGCTTGCTCTACTCCACAACATTAATGTCTTGTGCGGATATCTGTATTTTGACTTTCGGTTTTAAGTAAGCGATTTAAAAGTTCCCGAGTCCCAGCGGAGTCACACGTTGATTAACCGGTGGGAATATACAAAATAGGCCTACCTGATATTGAACACAAGAGGGCAGTATAGCACTACGTATGACTCAGATTATTTTTTCTTCTTCTGAATTTTAAAACCATTCTGGCTGTTTTTGAACGTAAACATAATTCTTAAATGAAAAAAGGGAAAAACTGGTTTAATTATAATATTTGTATAATTTAATTTAGAAACAAATGATGTATAATTACATTTTTAGAAGATATGAGGCTTTTAGTGTTTACTGTTTACTTTTTTGACATTACTTTAATCTTTTGCCAAAGTTGCACATGCCTACTGGCTAATAAATGTGATGTATCTGTCGAGCTATCTGTATCTATCTGTTTCAAGCAATTTCAAGCATGCTAAGAGTCCCAAAAGTATCAAAAAAGAATGTTAAAGTTTGATTTGTTGCCACAGCAACAGTATCAAAGATATCAAGAATCCATTCACAGGTCTACATCTGCTGTATTTTTACATTATACAGATGAAGTTTGAAGCAAATCGGTTAAAAATAAGAGGGTGATATCAAAGCATTTTGAAAGTGACACACTTCCTGCTGCCAGTTGGTGGCGCTATAACTTTGACTCACAATAGTCACATCCATGTAATCAGCCTCTTACAGTGAACACACTGCTGAAGTTTCATCAAGATCAGTTAATGTATGCTGAAGTTATAACACACTTCCTGTTTCACGTTTCTCGCCATAATTTTGTTTCCTCGCCACGGCCAAACCGTTCGAGATATCAAAAATCCCCTCGCAAACTTTCATCCTCAATGCCTTGACTTCATGCTGACCGAGTTTCGTGCCGTGTGTTTGAATTTTCTAGGAGGAGTATTGCACATTCCATTGCGAGCGTTTTACAAACAAACCTCAATAGCCGACTTCCTGTTTGGCTGGGGTAAAAAGTAAGAGCGTGAGGTATAGATGAAACGATGAGATCAACATGTGTACCGAGTTTCATATTATTACATGCAAGCGTGTTTGATTTATGGACCAAGTGTTCGGACCCCGTTCCAGGGGGCGCTGTCTAGCCCCCCTGCCACACCCAGGTACCATCTTCAGCCCGGCTCTGATGGCTGTGGGATCTGACCTGTGTGCAAAGTTTCAAGAGTTTTCAAACCCGTTAAGGGCCCCAAAAGCCGCTAAGAGTCTCAAAATCATAAAAAAAAAGAATTTTAAAGTTTGATGCGTTGCCACGGCAACAGTATCAAAGATATCAAGAATCCATTCACAGGTCTTCATCTGCTATGTATTTACATTATACAGATTAAGTTTGAAGCACATCGGGTAAAAATAAAAGGGTGAGTTCAAAGCATTTTGAAAGTGACACACTTCCTGCTGCCAGTTGGTGGCGCTATAACTCTGACTCACAATAGTCACATCCATGTGATCGTCCTCTTACAGCGAACATACTGCTGAAGTTTCATCAAGATCAGTTAATGTATGCTGAAGTTATAACACACTTCCTGTTTCACGTTTCTCGCCATAATTTCGTTTCCTCGCCATGGCCAAACCGTTCGAGATATCAAAAATCCCCTCGCAAACTTTCATCGTCAATGCCTTGACTTCATGCTGACCGAGTTTCGTGCCGTGAGTTTGAATTCTCTAGGAGTAGTACTTCAAATTCCATTGCGAGTGTTTTATGAACAACCCTAAATAACCGACTTCCTGTTGGGCTGGGGTAAAAAGTAATAGTTTGAGGTATATATGAACGATGAGATCTATATGTGCACCGAGTTTCATATTATTACATGCAAGCGTGTTTGATTTATGGACCAAGTTTTCGGACCCCGTTCCAGGGGGCGCTGTCTAGCCCCCCTGCCACGCCCGGGTACCATCTTCAGCCCGGCCCTGATGGCCGCGGGTTCTGACCCGTGTGCTAAGTTTCAAGAGTTTTTGAGCATGTTAAGGGCCCCAAAAGTGCCCGAATAGTCGTATAAATAATAATAATAATAATAATAATCCTAAGGAAAACAATAGGGCCTTCGCCCTTCCAGGGCTTGGGCCCTAATAATAATAATAATCCTTAGGAAAACAATAGGGCCTTCGCCCTTTCAGGGCTTGGGCCCTAATAATCGGAAGGAAAACAATAGGGCCTTCGCCCTTTCAGGGCTTGGGCCCTAATAATAATAATAATCGTTAGGAAAACAATAGGGCCTTCGCCCTTTCAGGGCTTGGGCCCTAATAATCGTTAGGAAAACAATAGGGCCTTCGCCCTTTCAGGGCTTGGGCCCTAATAATAATAAATATAGCTGCGAGCAGCGATTGCGGGCCCAAGCCGGTGGCACCGCAACCCCGGTGCCTTTAGTTACCTAAAGGCAGCGGGGTGGCGGTACTGCCGGCTTTGGCCCTTCATCGCTGCTCACAGCTATATTTACATATATATACATATAAATACATATATATATACTGTATATATATATATAAGCCGGTGGCACCGCGACCTTGGTGCCTTTAGGGTTATTCTGCACGACGAGCAAAAACGTACCCCCGCTATGACTGTCGAAAAGAAGTGTGCTGAAGAGCTTGCATCAGTGAGGGCTCTGCAAAAGTGCGCATCGAGGGCACATATCAACCACAAAGTATGCGTGAGCAACCTTCTGAAAGCTCAGGTGTACATCCAGGTATACATCTGCCGTGTGTTTACATTTTAGTAGTTAGGGATGCGCCGATTAGATACTCAGGATCGGTATCGGCTCTGATACTGCCATCTTTGCCGGATCGGGTATTGATCAGACGAGGCTGATTCAAATCCTATATTGTGCATATGCTATTTTATGTTATTGTTAATCCCCACAAAAGGCACAAAACTTTCTAAAGTACCATAAAGTTTTCGTGCACTGCATTATAATTGTTCTGAAGCCATTATGTGATATAGAAATTAATATTTAAGTCATTAAATTCAAGAACACGTAAACTTTTCCCTCTCTGCGGCTGTCAGTCATTCTCCATTCAGCATTCAAACAGCGCGTCGCATTCGGTTACAGTCAATGATGAAACGATCTTCAAGATGATCCAATGTTAATCCTATTAAACTCGATCTTTAAGATAAAGGTCTAAAGGTCTATGGTTTCGAATGAAGAAACTTTTTCTTGTTGGACTTTATTGCTGTAACTTAATCGTGTTACTTTCTACCGGGTGTCGGACGCTGTCGGTTAGATCACAACACTAGAGTCAGAGCACTATAATTGTTCTTCACGCACACAGTAACTGAAATTTAAAACCGTTAAAAGAAAAGGCTCAATAAACTATTGCATAGATAGATAATGTATAATACACTGTTCATAAATATGTATTTCCTTTGTGCTTTGAACTTTTCAATACGGACTCAATGCGCTGTAACTTCATGTGGCTTCAAGCACATCATTCTCCGCTCGGGATGCACATAAGTGCTTTGTGCTGCACTGTATTGGAGCCTTTAATATTATAATACAGTGACGCAATGACAGATTATTAATTGCCTTTCAATTATATGTTGCTGCCTCATTAAACATCTGTGCTATACATTTCAAAAATGTTTAGTAGCAATTTTATAGTACCCATAGCTATATCTTTTTGATTTTTGTTATCTTGTTTTTCATGAATGTATTTTTCAACAATACAAAGAGCAATGTGTATTATCTATTAATATAGTTTATAATAGCATTTTTGTCATAGATTACGACAAAATGATCATATGATCCACCAGCGAGGAACCAGCAGAACAGAGTGAACATTCATTCTGTTTAGTTCAATCCTACTTAATAGGAATTTATTTAAAATGCTCGCTCTACTCCACACCATTAATGCCTTGTGCGGACATCCGTATTTTGACTTTCGGTTTTAAGTAAGCGATTTAAAAACTCTAAAAGTCCCAGCGGAGTCACACGTTGATTAACCGGTGGGAATATACACAATAGGCCTACCTGATATTGAACACAAGAGGGCAGTATAGCACTACGTATGACTCAGATTATTATTTTTTTTCTAAATTTTACAACGATTCTGGCTGTTTTTGAACGTAAAAATAATTATTAAATGAAAAAAGGGAAAAATTGGTTTAGTTATAATATTTGTATAATATCATTTAGAAACAAATTATGTATAATTAAATTTTTTGAAGATATGAGGCTTTTAGTGTTTACTTTTTTGACATTACTTTAATCTTTTGCCATAGTTGCACATGTCTACTGGCTAATAAATGTGATGTATCTGTCGAGCTATCTGTATCTATCTGTTTTAAGCAATTTCAAGCATGCTAATAGTCCCAAAAGCATCCTAAAAGAATGTTAAAGTTTGATGCGTTGCCACAGAAACAGTATCAAAGATATCAAGAATCCGTTCACAGGTCTACATCTGCCGTATGTTTACATTATACAGATGAAGTTTGAAGCAAATCGGGTAAAAATAAAAGGGTGAGTTCAAAGCATTTTGAAAGTGACACGCTTCCTGCTACCAGTTGGTGGCACTATAACTTTGACTCACAATAGTCACATCCATGTGATCGTCCTCTTACAGCGAAGACACTGCTGAAGTTTCATCAAGATCAGTTAATGTATGCTGAAGTTATAACACACATCCGTTTCACGTTTCTCGCCATAATTTCGTTTCCTCGCCACGGCCAAACCGTTCGAGATATCAAAAATCCCTTGCCACTTTTTCATCCTTAATGTCTTGACTTCACGCTGATCGAGTTTCGTCGAATTTGGTTTAGTGCTCTAGGAGCAATACTTGAAATTCCATTGCATGTGTTTTAAACACAACCCTAAATAGCCGACTTCCTGTTGGGCTGGGGTAAAAAGTAAGAGTGTGAAGTATATATGAAACGATGAGATCTATATGTGTACCAAGTTTCATATTATTACATGCAAGTGTGTTTGATTTATGGACCAAATTTTCAGATCAAGTTTATGGACCAAGTTAATTTAATTAATAAACTAATTATATAAAACTATTGTCAATGCACTACAATTAAACTGGTTATATGCCTTTACTTATAAAAAATAAAAAACTTATTTAAAAAAATACCAGGCTTAAGGCATTTATTTTTTATGCAGGCCATACACACAGCAGTGAAATGGTTAAGACCCCTCCCCCTACAAACACACACACATACACACACAGACAGGCAAAGACAGAGATGTAGGCTCAGATTGAGCAATACCACATTCAAACAAACATATCTGACTTTCTGTGGGTCCTAGCTAATGAGTGTCAATTAGAAAGTTGTCCGGCTCGAGGAGTACAATATGCATACCGATTTTTGTAACTGTAGATAAAACTAACAACCCCACTTTTGTCAAAAGGTGGCGCTACTGAGCCCTCACCACGCCCGTTTCTGCAACTTTGCACATGTCTACTGGCTAATAAATTTGATGTGTCTGTCGAGTTTCATGCAATTTAAAGCATGCTAAGGGTCTCAAAAGCATCCTAAAAGAATGGTAAAGTTTGATGCGTCGCCACGGCAACAGTTTCAAAGATATCAAGAATCCATTCACAGGTCTACATCTGCCCTATGTTTACATTATACAGATGAAGTTTGAAGCAAATCGGGTAAAAATAAAAGGGTGATTTCAAAGCATTTTGAAAGTGACACACTTCCTGCTGCCAGTTGGTGGCGCTATAACTTTGACTCACAATAGTCACATCCATGTGATCGTCCTCTTACAGCGAACACACTGCTGAAGTTTCATCAAGATCAGTTAATGTATGCTGAAGTTATAACACACATCCTGTTTCACGTTTCTCGCCATGATTTCGTTTCCTCGCCACGGAAAAACCGTTCGAGATATCAAAAATCCCCACACAAGCTTTCATCCTCAATGTCTTGACTTCACGCTGACCGAGTTTCGTCGAATTTGGATCAAAGCTCTAGGAGGAGTATTTCAAATACCATTGCGAGCGTTTTACAAACAAACCTCAATAGCCGACTTCCTGTTGGGCTGGGGTAAAAAGTAAGAGCGCGAGGTATAGATGAAACGATGAGATCAACGTGTACCGAGTTTCATATTATTTCATGCAAGCGTGTTTGAGTTATGGACCGAGTGTTCGGACCCCGTTCCAGGGGGCGCTGACGAGCCCCCCTGCCACGCCCAGGTACCAGCTTCAGCCCAGCTCTGATGGCCGCGGGTTCTGACCCGTGTGCAAAGTTTCAAGAGTTTTCGAGCACGTTAAGGGCCCCAAAAGTGCCCAAAAGGTAGCAAAATAATAATAATACTAAAGAAGAATAATAATCCCAAGGAAAAATATAGCTGCGAGCAGCGATGGCGGGCCCAAGCCGGTGGCACCGCAACCCCGGTTCCTTTAGTTACCTAAATGCACCCGGGTGGCGGTGCCGAAGGCTTTGGCCCTTTTATGATTAAATGTTAAAACGGCTTGCCATACTCTGTCATTTCGACTATAGTCACAATTATGTTACAGATATCTTAAATGATAATACAAACTATCCAAAATGTAATTACGAATAGACAGAAAGACGTTGTTGATATCTACAATGTTAATTCCGGACAGGCAAACTTAGCTTTTAAATGTTAAAAGGGCTTGCCATACAGGGACGTAGGCTCAGAGAGAGGCTCACCATATTCAAACCAAAATATCGGACTTCCTCTTGGTCCGAGCTAATGACTATGTATTAGAAAGTTGTCCGGCTTGAGGAGTACAATGTATATAACGATTTTTGTAACTGTAGATAAAACTAACAACCCCACTTTTGTCAAAAGGTGGCGCTATTTAGTCCTTGCACAATGCCCGTTTCTGAAACTTTGCACATGTCTACTGGCTAATAAATGTGATGTATCTGTTGAGTTTCAAGCAATTTCAATTTCAATTTCAATTTGACTGTTGAAAAGAAGTGCGCCGATTAGATACTCAGGATCGGTATCGGCTCTGACACTGCCATCTTTGACGAGGCTGATTCAAATTCTATATTGTGCATATATACTATTCTATGTTAGGCACAAAGGCACAAAAACTTTCTAAAGTACCATAAAGTTTTTGTGTACTGTATTATTAGTGTTCTGAAGCTATTATGTGATATAGAAATTAATATTTAAGTCATTAAATTCAAGAACACAAACTTTTCCCTCTCTGCGCCTGTCAGTCATTCTCCATTCAGCATTCAAACAGCACGTCACATTCGGTTACAGTCAATGATGAAACGATCTTCAAGATGATTGAATGTTAATCCTATTATACTGGATCTTGAAGATAAAGGTCTAAAGGTCTATATTTTCGAATGAAGAAACTTTTTCTTGCTGGACTTTATTGCTGTAACTTAACCGTGTTACTTTCTACTGGGTGTCGGACGCTGTCGGTTAGATCACAACACTAGAGTCAGAGCACTATAATTGTTCTTCACGCACACAGTAACTGAAATTTAAAACCTTTAAAAGAAAAGGCTCAATAAACTATTGCATAGATAGATAATGTATAATACACTGTTCATAAATATGTATTTCCTTTGTGCTTTGAACTTTTCAATACGGACTCACTGCGCTGTAACTTCATGTGGCTTCAAGCACATCATTCTCCGCTCCGGATGCACATAAGTGCTTTGTGCTGCACCGTATTGTCACGGTGCGGGTGCAGGCAGAAGAACGGGCGGAGAACAGAATCTCGATCAAGAGACATTTAATTCCAAAATACAGGCAGGAAGACGGGATATACAACGCAACATTCAACATCGACCGACAAAGACTGACTAAAACAGAGGGAACTAAATACACTGAAGAATCAAACATAATGAGGTGAAGACAGGTGAAACAGATGAACAGGACGCTGAACGGGAGGCTGATGAGGGAGTGAGTTCAGGTGTGCAGACAAGAGGATCATGGGAAGTGTAGTGCTGGAGACGCAGACAGGATGGTGCAGACGAAGACTGTGACAGAACTCCCCCCTCCCGGGAGGCGTGACCTCACGCCGCATAACAGAGGAAGGAGGGGGGACGAACTGGGGGCTGGGCGGGGCGGGGCCAGGGCGGAGCAGGCTGAGGGCGTGGCCCGGGCGGAGCAGGCTGAGGGCGTGGCCAGGGCGGAGCAGGCTGAGGGCGTGGCCAGGGCGGAGCAGGCTGAGGGCGTGGCCAGGGCGGAGCAGGCTGAGGGCGTGGCCAGGGTGGAGCAGGCTGAGGGCGAGACCAGGGCGGAGCAGGCTGAGGGCGTCCCCAGGGCAAAGCAGGCTGAGGGCGTGGCCAGGGCGGAGCAGGCTGAGGGCGAGACCAGGGCGGAGCAGGCTGAGGGTGAGACCAGGGCGGAGCAGCTGGAGGGAGGACCCCTGGTGGAGCCGATGGTAGTGGGGCTGGCAACACCAGGGGGCCGACTGACAGGGGCGGAGCGGATGGGAGAGGAGACCAGGGTGTAGCTGAGGGACCGACGATGATGGATGCTGAGGAGGGACCGAGGGAGCTAGGGGACACCGCAGGCTCTGGTGACCGAAGTGCTGACAGGGGCACAGAGGGACACGGTGAGGTCAGAGTGCGTGAGGGCTGACGGGTGACTGGAGGGAGTGAGGAGTCCAACTGAACCGGGGGGGTGACATGACGGGGCGGAGCCAAGGGAAGGAAGTCCAAAGGTGAAGGGAGGATGACGAGGGAGTGCAGGGAGTTCGGAGGGACGAGGGAGCCTGGCCGAGCTGGTGGACTGTGGGACCATGGAGGAGCTGAGGGAGGTAGCAGCCACGGGGGAGCCGATGGGACCGGGGGCCGAGGAAGTGTCTCAGAGGAGGAGGTGTGAGGCGAAGACCGGGGATCCACGGACCAGGCTGGGTCAGGGGAGCTGAAGGGCAGGAGAGAAGAACGGGGACAGATGAGAGGAGGCGGGAGAGGGAGGCAGGGTGGGATCCTGGTCTCGGGCTCTGGCTGGACGGTCTCTGGCTCTGGCTGGACGGTCTCGGGCTCTGGCTGGACGGTCTCGGGCTCTGGCTCTGGCTGGACGGTCTCGGGCTCTGGCCCTGGCTGGACGGTCTCGGGCTCTGGCTCTGGCTGGACGGTCTCGGGCTCTGGCTCTGGCTGGACGGTCTCGGGCTCTGGCTCTGGCTGGACGGTCTCGGGCTCTGGCTCTGGCTGGACGGTCTCGGGCTCTGGCTCTGGCTGGACGGTCTCGGGCTCTGGCTCTGGCTGGACGGTCTCGGGCTCTGGCTCTGGCTGGACGGTCTCGGGCTCTGGCTCTGGCTGGACGGTCTCGGGCTCTGGCTCTGGCTGGACGGTCTCGGGCTCTGGCTCTGGCTGGACGGTCTCGGGCTCTGGCTCTGGCTGGACGGTCTCGGGCTCTGGCTGGACGGTCTCGGGCTCCGGCTGGACGGTCTCGGGCTGGACGGTCCCTGGCGTTGGAGTGGGGCTGGTGCCGTCGTCCACGGTGAAAGAAGATCCACATGACACCAGCACCCACTCCACATAGGCCGCGAAGTTCCCTCGAGGCCCCTCTCCGGGCAGGCGTGCCTGGGTTTCAGCGTTTAGGCCTGCCCGGAAGAACACACAGAGGCTGGTATCATCATAGTGAACGTGAGGTATCAAGTCCAAATACCTCTGTGTGTGGGCCTCGAGGGATTGATCCTCCTGCTCCAGGAGGAGAAGTTGCACTGCTGCAAAATCCATTATTTGGCGGTCGGTCGATCTGTCACGGTGCGGGTGCAGGCAGAAGAACGGGCGGAGAACAGAATCTCGATCAAGAGACATTTAATTCCAAAATACAGGCAGGAAGACGGGATATACAACGCAACATTCAACATCGACCGACAAAGACTGACTAAAACAGAGGGAACTAAATACACTGAAGAATCAAACATAATGAGGTGAAGACAGGTGAAACAGATGAACAGGACGCTGAACGGGAGGCTGATGAGGGAGTGAGTTCAGGTGTGCAGACAAGAGGATCATGGGAAGTGTAGTGCTGGAGACGCAGACAGGATGGTGCAGACGAAGACTGTGACACGTATTGGAGCCGTAATATCATAATGCAGTGACGTAATGACAGATTATTAATTGCCTTTCAATTATATGTTGCTGCGTCATTAAACATCTGTCCTATGCATTTCAAACATTTATAGCAGCCATGGCTATATTTTTTTATGATTTTTGTTATCTTGTTTTTCATGAATGTATTTTTCAAAAATAAGAGCAATGTGTATTATCTATTATTAATATGGTTTATAATAGCATTTTTGTCATAGATTATGACAAAGTAATCATATGATCCACCAGCGAGGAACCAGCAGAACAGAGTGAACATTCTTTCTGTTTAGTTCAATCCTACTTAATAGGAATTTATTTAAAATGCTCGCTCTACTCCACACCATTAATGTCTTGTGCGGACATCCGTATTTCGACTTTCGGTTTTAAGTAAGCGATTTAAAAGCTCCCAAGTCCCAGCGGAGTCACACGTTGATTAACCGGTGGGAATATACACAATAGGCCTACCTGATATTGAACACAAGAGGGCAGTATAGCACTACGTATGACTCTGATTATTATTTTTTTATGAATTTTACAACAATTCTGGCTGTTTTTGAACGTAAACATAATTCTTAAATGAAAAAAAGGAAAAATTGGGGAAGTTATAATATTTGTATAATTTAATTTAGAAACAAATGATGTATAATTACATTTTTAAAAGATATGAGGCTTTTAGTGTTTACTTTTTTGACATTACTTTAATCTTTTGCCATAGTTGCACATGTCTACTGGCTAATAAATGTGATGTATCTGTTGAGTTTCAAGCAATTTCAAGCATGCTAAGAGTCCCAAAAGCATCAAAAAAGAATGTTAAAGTTTGATTCGTTGCCACGGCAACAGTATCAAAGATATCAAAAATTCATTCACAGGTCTACATCTGCCGTGTATTTACATTATACAGATGAAGTTGAAGCAAATCGGTTAAAAATAAGAGAGTGGTTTCAAAGCATTTTGAAAGTGACACACTTCCTGCTGCCAGTTGGTGGCGCTATAATTTTGACTCACAATAGTCACATCCATGTGATCGGTCTCTTACAGCGAAAACACTGCTGAAGTTTCATCAAGATCAGTTAATGTATGCTGAAGTTATAACACACATCCTGTTTCATGTTTCTCGCCATAATTTCGTTTCCTCGCCACGGCCAAACCGTTCGAGATATAAAAAATCCCTTGGCACCTTTTCATCCTTAATGTCTTGACTTCACGCTGATCGAGTTTTGTCGAATTTGGTTCAGTGCTCTAGGA
The DNA here is from genome assembly GCF_988280905.1 of Pimephales promelas. Taxonomy (NCBI): domain Eukaryota; kingdom Metazoa; phylum Chordata; class Actinopteri; order Cypriniformes; family Leuciscidae; genus Pimephales; species Pimephales promelas. Next base: position 12,399,748 of record NC_142772.1, on the reverse strand, counting down.
GCAATACTTTAAATTCCATTGCATGTGTTTTAAACACAACCCTAAATAACCGTCTTCCTGTTGGGCTGGGGTAAAAAGTAAGAGTGTGAAGTAGGCTATATATGAAACGATGAGATCTATATGTGTACCAAGTTTCATATTATTACATGCAAGTGTGTTTGATTTATGGACCAAATTTTCAGACCAAGTTTATTGACCAAGTTAATCTGATTAATAAACTAATTATATAAAATTATTGTCAATGCACTACAATTAAACTAGTTATATGTCTTTACTTATAAAAAATAAAAATAAAAACTTATTTAAAAAATACCAGGCTTGAGAAATGTATTTTCTTTATGCAGGCCATACACACAGCAGTGAAATGGTTAAGCCCCCTCCCCCTGCACACTCACACACACACAGACAGCCAAAGACACAGAGAGACAGAGACATGTAGGCTCAGAGTGACCATATTCAAACAAAAATATCTGAGTTTTTGTGGGTCCTAGCTAATAAGTGTAAATTAGAAAGTTGTCCGGCTCGAGGAGTACAATATAGATACGAATTTTTGTAACTCTAGTTAAAACTAACAACCCCACTTTTGTCAAAAGGTGGCGCTACTGAGCCCTCACCATGCCCGTTTCTGAAACTTTGCACATGTCTACTGGCTAATAAATGTGATGTGTCTGTCGAGTTTCATGCATTTTGAAGCATGCTAAGGGTCTCAAAAGCATCCTAAAAGCATCCTAAAAGAAGGGTAAAGTTTGATGCGTCGCCACGGCAACAGTTTCAAAGATATCAAGAATCCATTCACAGGTCTACATCTGCCGTATGTTTACATTATACATATGAAGTTTGAAGCAAATCGGGTAAAAATAAAAGGGTGATATCAAAGCATTTTGAAAGTGACACACTTCCTGCTGCCAGTTGGTGGCGCTATAACTTTGACTCACAATAGTCACATCCATGTGATCGTCCTCTTACAGCGAACACACTGCTGAAGTTTCATCAAGATCAGTTAATGTATGCTGAAGTTATAACACACTTCCTGTTTCACGTTTCTCGCCATGATTTCGTTTCCTCGCCACGGACAAACCGTTCGAGATATCAAAAATCCCCTCGCAAACTTTCATCCTCAATGTCTTGACTTCACGCTGACCGAGTTTCGTCGAATTTGGATCAAAGCTCTAGGAGGAGTATTTGACATTCCATTGCGAGCGTTTTACAAACAAACCTCAATAGCCGACTTCCTGTTGAGCTGGGGTAAAAAGTAAGAGCGCGAGGTATAGGTGAAACGATGAGATCAACATGTGTACCGAGTTTCATTTTATTACATGCAAGCGTGTTTGAGTTATGGACCGAGTGTTCGGACCCCGTTCCAGGGGGCGCTGACGAGCCCCCCTGCCACGCCCAGGTACCAGCTTCAGCCCGGCTCTGATGGCCGCGGGTTCTGACCCGTGTGCAAAGTTTCAAGAGTTTTCGAGCACGTTAAGGGCCCCAAAAGTGCCCAAAAGGTAGCAAAATAATAAATATAGCTGCGAGCAGCGATGGCGGGCCCAAGCCGGTGGCACCGCAACCCCGGTTCCTTTAGTTACCTAAAGGCACCCGGGTGGCGGTGCCGAAGGCTTTGGCCCTTTCATGATTAAATGTTAAAACGGCTTGCCATACTCTGTCATTTCGACTAGTCAAAATTATGTTACAGATATCTTAAATGATAATACAAACTATCCAAAATGTAATTACGACTAGACAGAAAGACGTTGTTGATATCTACAATGTTAATTCCGGATAGGCAAACTTAGCTTTATACAGGGACATAGGCTCAGAGAGAGGCTCACCATATTCAAACCAAAATATCGGACTTCCTCTTGGTCCGAGCTAATGACTATGTAATAGAAAGTTGTCCGGCTTGAGGAGTAAAATGTATATACCGATTTTTGTAACTGTAGATAAAACTAACAACCCCACTTTTGTCAAAAGGTGGCGCTATTTAGTCCTTGCACCATGCCCGTTTCTGAAACTTTGCACATGTCTACTGGCTAATAAATGTGATGTATCTGTTGAGTTTCAAGCAATTTCAATTTCAATTTGACTGTTGAAAAGAAGTGCGCCGATTAGATACTCAGGATCGTTATCGGCTCTGACACTGCCATCTTTGACGAGGCTGATTCAAATTCTATATCGTGCATATACTATTCTATGTAAGGCACAAAGGCACAAAAACTTTCTAAAGTACCATAAAGTTTTTGTGTACTGTATTATAAGTGTTCTGAAGCTATTATGTGATATAGAAATTAATATTTAAGTCATTAAATTCAAGAACACGTAAACTTTTCCCTCTCTGCGCCTGTCAGTCATTCTCCATTCAGCATTCAAACAGCACGTCGCATTCGGTTACAGTCAATGATGAAACGATCTTCAAGATGATTCAATGTTAATCCTATTATACTGGGTCTTTAAGATAAAGGTCTAAAGGTCTATATTTTCGAATGAAGAAACTTTTTCTTGCTTGACTTTATTGCTGTAACTTAACCGTGTTACTTTCTACCGGGTGTCAGACGCTGTCGGTTAGATCACAACACTAGAGTCAGAGCACTATAATTGTTCTTCACGCACACAGTAACTGAAATTTAAAACCTTTAAAAGAAAAGGCTCAATAAACTATTGCATAGATATATAATGTATAATACACTGTTCATAAATATGTATTTCCTTTGTGCTTTGAACTTTTCAATACGGACTCAATGCGCTGTAACTTCATGTGGCTTCAAGCACATCATTCTCCGCTCGGGATGCACATAAGTGCTTTGTGCTGCACCGTATTAGAGCCGTAATATCATAATGCAGTGACGTAATGACAGATTATTAATTGCCTTTCAATTATATGTTGCTGCGTCATTAAACATCTGTCCTATGCATTTCAAACATTTATAGCAGCCATGGCTATATCTTTTTATGATTTTTGTTATCTTGTTTTTCATGAATGTATTTTTTAAAAATAAGAGCAATGTGTATTATCTATTATTAATATAGTTTATGATAGCATTTTTGTCATAGATTATGACAAAGTAATCATATGATCCACCAGCGAGGAACCAGCAGAACAGAGTGAACATTCTTTCTGTTTAGTTCAATCCTACTTAATAGGAATTTATTTAAAATGCTCGCTCTACTCCACACCATTAATGTCTTGTGCGGACATCCGTATTTTGACTTTCGGTTTTAAGTAAGCGATTTAAAAGCTCCCAAGTCCCAGCGGAGTCACACGTTGATTAACCGGTGGGAATATACACAATAGGCCTACCTGATATTGAACACAAGAGGGCAGTATAGCACTACGTATGACTCAGATTATTATTTTTTTCTGAATTTTACAACAATTCTGGCTGTTTTTGAACGTAAACATAATTCTTAAATGAAAAAAGGGAAAAATTGGGGAAGTTATAATATTTGTATAATTTAATTTAGAAACAAATTATGTATAATTACATTTTTAGAAGATATGAGGCTTTTAGAGTTTACTTTTTTCACATTACTTTAATCTTTTGCCATAGTTGCACATGTCTACTGGCTAATAAATGTGATGTATCTGTTGAGTTTCAAGCAATTTCAAGCATGCTAAGAGTCCCAAAAGCATCAAAAAAGAATGTTAAAGTTTGTTTCGTTGCCACGGCAACAGTATCAAAGATATCAAAAATTCATTCACAGGTCTACATCTGCCGTGTATTTACATTATACAGATGAAGTTTGAAGCAAATCGGTTAAAAATAAGAGAGTGATTTCAAAGCATTTTGAAAGTTACACACTTCCTGCTGCCAGTTGGTGGCGCTATAACTTTGACTCACAATAGTCACATCCATGTGATCGGTCTCTTACAGCGAAAACACTGCTGAAGTTTCATCAAGATCAGTTAATGTATGCTGAAGTTATAACACACATCCTGTTTCACGTTTCTCGCCATAATTTTGTTTCCTCGCCACGGCCAAACCGTTCGAGATATAAAAAATCCCGTGGCACTTTTTCATCCTTAATGTCTTGACTTCACGCTGATCGAGTTTCGTCGAATTTGGTTCAGTGCTCTAGGAGCAATAATTTAAATTCCATTGCATGTGTTTTAAACACAACCCTAAATAGCCGTCTTCCTGTTGGGCTGGGGTAAAAAGTAAGAGTGTGAAGTATATATGAAACGATGAGATCTATATGTGTACCAAGTTTCATATTATTACATGCAAGTGTGTTTGATTTATGGACCAAATTTTCAGACCAAGTTTATTGACCAAGTTAATCTGATTAATAAACTAATTATATAAAACTATTGTCAATTCACTACAATTAAACTAGTTATATGCCTTTACTTATAAAAAATAAAAATAAAAACTTATTTAAAAAATACCAGGCTTGAGAAATGTATTTTCTTTATGCAGGTCATACACACAGCAGTGAAATGGTTAAGCCCCCTCCCCCTGCACACACACACACACACACAGACAGCCAGTCAGCCAGCCAGCCAAAGACACAGAGACACAGAGACATGTAGGCTCAGAGTGGCCATATTCAAACAAAAATATCTGACTTTCTGTGGGTCCTAGCTAATAAGTGTCAATTAGAAAGTTGTCCGGCTCGAGGAGTACAATATACATACCAATTTTTGTAACTCTAGTTAAAACTAACAACCCCACTTTTGTCAAAAGGTGGCGCTACTGAGCCCTCACCACGCCCGTTTCTGAAACTTTGCACATGTCTACTGGCTAATAAATGTGATGTGTCTGTCGAGTTTCATGCAATTTGAAGCATGCTAAGGGTCTCAAAAGCATCCAAAAAGCATCCTAAAAGAAGGGTAAAGTTTGATGCGTCGCCACGGCAACAGTTTCAAAGATATCAAGAATCCATTCACAGGTCTACATCTGCCGTATGTTTACATTATACATATGAAGTTTGAAGCAAATCGGGTAAAAATAAAAGGGTGATATCAAAGCATTTTGAAAGTGACACACTTCCTGCTGCCAGTTGGTGGCGCTATAACTTTGACTCACAATAGTCACATCCATGTGATCGTCCTCTTACAGCGAACACACTGGTGAAGTTTCATCAAGATCAGTTAATGTATGCTGAAGTTATAACACACTTCCTGTTTCACGTTTCTCGCCATGATTTCGTTTCCTCGCCACGGACAAACCGTTCGAGATATAAAAAATCCCCTCGCAAACTTTCATCCTCAATGTCTTGACTTCACGCTGACCGAGTTTCGTCGAATTTGGATCAAAGCTCTAGGAGGAGTATATGACATTCCATTGCGAGCGTTTTACAAACAAACCTCAATAGCCGACTTCCTGTTGGGCTGGGGTAAAAAGTAAGAGTGTGAGGTATAGATGAAACGATGAGATCAACATGTGTACCGAGTTTCATATTATTACATACAAGCGTGTTTGAGTTATGGACCAAGTGTTCGGACCCCGTTCCAGGGGGCGCTGACGAGCCGCCCTACCACGCCCGGGTACCAGCTTCAGCCCGGCTCTGATGGCCGCGGGTTCTGACCCGTGTGCAAAGTTTCAAGAGTTTTCGAGCACGTTAAGGGCCCCAAAAGTGCCCAAAAGGTAGTAAAATAATAATTATTATAATAAATATAGCTGCGAGCAGCGATGAAGGGCCCAAGCCGGTGGCACCGCAACCCCGGTTCCTTAGTTACCTAAAAGCACCAGGGTGGCCATGCCACTGGCTTTGGCCCTTCATCGCGGATCACAGCTATATATACATATATATACTGTATATATACATATATATATGAAGCCGGTGGCACCGCCACCCTGGTGCCTTTAGGTTTATTGTGCACGACATGCAAAATGTAACCCTGCTTTGACTGATGCAAGCTCTACAGCACAGTTTATAGTAAGAAAGAATATAGTAAGAAAGAAAAGTAAGCTGTTACTCTGAGATGGTTTGGGAAACAAACATTCATCATGTCGCATTGGTTTTAGTTACTTGTCCTCGAACAGAGCCCTAATCTGTTTATATTTCAGTTACACATTCTACATTGATTAAAAAAGAAAAATCAAATGTGTTTTTAATTCATACAGATATAAAATATTTATAATTCAGCTGAGAATAAAGTTAGTTCAAATTTTAAGAAAAACAAATATATGATCTGAAATATAGCACATTCATTTTTAAATTCATTCAGGTTCAATTACCAAAAATACAATCTTAATTTAATTTAAAGCAAATAATAAATCTAAAATATATGGGTTATATGCATATTTTGTAAAAAAAGAAAAAAAAAGAAAGAAAGATATATATCCAAAAACACAAGGCCTTTAACTTTAACAAGGGTGCAACTCTTATCACTACAACAAACATAGTCACACACACAAGTCAAGTCACTTACATTTTAGATGCAATATTGACTTTCTAGATGCAATATTGACTTTTTTCTGTTTCAGCAGAGAAAATAGTTAAACAAAGATCACAGCGACCCATCGCGCATCTCAAAGCAATGTGTTTTCTCATTACTGAATGATTCAGCATTTTGAATCCATGACTCATTCATTAAGACGGTCATCTGGTGACACCTTATGGTGATTTAGGGTTATGTTTAAAAGTATCGTTCTTTACAGCGATTTTTAATTGACTCCTGTTAAACCAATCTCGTAACATTATTGTGTAACCGATTTAATTTGATCAGCCTTACCTAGGGTAACAGCCCTATAGTGTCTTATTATTCTAAATTATTGAATTTATTGATCAAATTTACTAATGAAAAATGAAGCATACATTTCTGCCCTGCAGATATTAGGCTACAATATGCAGATTTAAATATACCATTTATCAAATAATCTGTTTATTTTTAGGTTACACATTACATTGTTTAAAAAATAAAAATCAAATGTGACCCGCTCTGGCGAAATGAGTCGGAAGTTGCAACCTTCCATTTTAAGATATGGGCCGATTATGTGGAAAAACCATGAAATAACAAAAAAAAAAATATATATATATTTTTTTGCTAATTTCAAAGAACAGACATTCAAAAATAATCTCACAGGGTTTCGTAGTCGAGATAATTGAGTAAAGGTATTTAAATAACGATTAAAGTTGTCAAAGCTTTAAATTCGCTGAAATAAACATTGCTCTTCTCAACTCCCCTCGTCACCTCTGAGCATTTCCCGGGTATCCCCTGAAACGTTGAACTCACTGGAGGCTTCTAACCTAAACTGCGTGAGTATATTTATCTGCAAGAAGAATATAGCCTATGTAAGGCTGTAACGATCGCGACACTCAGATCCACGAACCTGTGTCGCGGTGTGAGAAGACAGAATCACGACACCGACACGTCCCTTCAACTCCCGAAGTTATCCTTCACGTCCAGACCCAATGCTACAACATCTTTAAATTACTATTAGTATTATTTGAAGTTAACATTATAAAATACGTAGACTTACACCACAAAACTTAAATTATTACTATTTTTTTTTAAAATTGGGCAATTTCAGCATTATGGAGGAGATCCAATTCCCAGATAATTAAATATTTTAATAAATTGGCCTATGTGAACCACACTGCACAAACCAAAAGTAATACTCACCGGATGAAGAAGGGTTGACTCTCTCCAGAACATAAAATCTTTATTTTATTTTCCGTGTTCGCATTTATGAGGAAAAACAATCCGAACGTGACCGTTCTCTGGAAGCAGCACTAAAACTTTCACATAGCTTAAACATGCAAGCACAAAGCCTTTCTTTAAAGTAAATTTCGTTTTAAAATAATTATCTTAATTTAAATCAATGTTTCATCAACCAATTACTAGGATTTAATAATAAGAAATAAATTGCAGACAATAGGCTAGGCCTAATCACGACGCGGAGACGCGCGGCACGTGAACTGAAGCTTGTCTCATGAACCGAAAGTCAGCGTATAAGGTATCCTCACAGACATATATATTGAAATGTCTACTTTTAAAGACAACCATTCAAAATGAAAGAAAACAGACTGCTCTCTGCTTATGTGGGCTAATCCGTATGAAAACTGAATTTCTCTCTGACTCCTCTTCAATCTTTCTGATTTTAGAACATTTTTGTAAAAAGTGACTTTTAATTATTTATTTCAAAAAAATTAAAAATAAGTTGAGTTTCAGCCTCGTTAAATTGCATTTGTTAATCTATTTGGTCAAATTAAGCTATATAAAATAAATAGTTTATCCCTTAAAATGCTATGGATTTTGAAAGATATAAAAAAATAAAAAAAAATAAATAAAAAAAAAAACGGGCAAAAAAACTTTAAAAGCGATTTTCTTAGGTTTTCAATTGGAAAAAAAGGGCAGACGACCAGAATTCAAATCTGTATATCTTTACAACCATTCAAGGTATGACCAAGGTATCATTTGAAAGCTTACAGTGTCCTCTTTCCATTAATATTAAAATCTCAATTTTTAAATTTGGGTCACTGTGACTAATTTTGCTGGATCAGGTCGGTCACAAATGTGTTTTTTATTGTAGTATTATTTTATACAGAAATACATTATAATTATATATAATATACAAAATATAACCGTGGGCGCGATTAAACAGTGTTACAATAAAACTCAACATTGTGTTTTTTTAAAATAAATTCAAATAATACAAATCCCGAAATTGCACTAATTTTAAAATTAAACTAAAACTCATGGCTGTACAAGCATTCATAACTGTGCGCGCCAACAGCGAGGAACCAGCAGAACAGAGTGAACGTTCATTCTGTTTAGTTCAATCCTACTTAATAGGAATTTATTTAAAATGCTTGCTCTACTCCACAACATTAATGTCTTGTGCGGATATCTGTATTTTGACTTTCGGTTTTAAGTAAGCGATTTAAAAGTTCCCGAGTCCCAGCGGAGTCACACGTTGATTAACCGGTGGGAATATACACAATAGGCCTAACTGATATTGAACACAAGAGGGCAGTATAGCACTACGTATGACTCAGATTATTTTTTCTTCTTCTAAATTTTACAACCTGGCTGTTTTTGAACGTAAACATAATTCTTAAATGAAAAAAGGGAAAAACTGCTTTAATTATAATATTTGTATAATTTAATTTAGAAACAAATGATGTATAATTACATTTTTAGAAGATATGAGGCTTTTAGTGTTTACTTTTTTGACATTACTTTAATCTTTTGCCAAAGTTGCACATGCCTACTGGCTAATAAATGTGATGTATCTGTCGAGCTATCTGTATCTATCTGTTTCAAGCAATTTCAAGCATGCTAAGAGTCCCAAAAGTATCAAAAAAGAATGTTAAAGTTTGTTTGTTGCCACAGCAACAGTATCAAAGATATCAAGAATCCATTCACAGGTCTACATCTGCTGTATTTTTACATTATACAGATGAAGTTTGAAGCAAATCGGTTAAAAATAAGAGGGTGATATCAAAGCATTTTGAAAGTGACACACTTCCTGCTGCCAGTTGGTGGCGCTATAACTTTGACTCACAATAGTCACATCCATGTAATCAGCCTCTTACAGTGAACACACTGCTGAAGTTTCATCAAGATCAGTTAATGTATGCTGAAGTTATAACACACTTCCTGTTTCACGTTTCTCGCCATAATTTTGTTTCCTCGCCATGGCCAAACCGTTCGAGATATCAAAAATCCCCTCGCAAACTTTCATCCTCAATGCCTTGACTTCATGCTGACCGAGTTTTGTGCCGTGTGTTTGAATTCTCTAGGAGGAGTATTGCACATTCCATTGCGAGCGTTTTACAAACAAACCTCAATAGCCGACTTCCTGTTTGGCTGGGGTAAAAAGTAAGAGTGTGAGGTATAGATGAAACGATGACATCAACATGTGTACCGAGTTTCATATTATTACATGCAAGCGTGTTTGATTTATGGACCAAGTGTTCGGACCCCGTTCCAGGGGGCGCTGTCTAGCCCCCCTGCCACACCCAGGTACCATCTTCAGCCCGGCTCTGATGGCTGTGGGATCTGACCTGTGTGCAAAGTTTCAAGAGTTTTCAAACCCGTTAAGGGCCCCAAAAGCCGCTAAGAGTCTCAAAATCATAAAAAAAAAGAATTTTAAAGTTTGATGCGTTGCCACGGCAACAGTATCAAAGATATCAAGAATCCATTCACAGGTCTTCATCTGCTATGTATTTACATTATACAGATTAAGTTTGAAGCACATCGGGTAAAAATAAAAGGGTGAGTTCAAAGCATTTTGAAAGTGACACACTTCCTGCTACCAGTTGGTGGCACTATAACTTTGACTCACAATAGTCACATCCATGTGATCGTCCTCTTACAGCGAACACACTGCTGAAGTTTCATCAAGATCAGTTAATGTATGCTGAAGTTATAACACACTTCCTGTTTCACGTTTCTCGCCATAATTTCGTTTCCTCGCCACGGCCAAACCGTTCGAGATATCAAAAATCCCCTCGCAAACTTTCATCCTCAATGCCTTGACTTCATGCTGACCGAGTTTCGTGCCGTGTGTTTGAATTCTCTAGGAGTAGTACTTCAAATTCCATTGCGAGTGTTTTATGAACAACCCTAAATAACCAACTTCCTGTTGGGCTGGGGTTAAAAGTAATAGTATGAGGTATATATGTACGATGAGATCTATATGTGCACCGAGTTTCATATTATTACATGCAAGCGTGTTTGATTTATGGACCAAGTTTTCGGACCCCGTTCCAGGGGGCGCTGTCTAGTCCCCCTGCCACGCCCGGGTACCATCTTCAGCCCGGCCCTGATGGCCGCGGGTTCTGACCCGTGTGCTAAGTTTCAAGAGTTTTTGAGCATGTTAAGGGCCCCAAAAGTGCCCGAATAGTCGTATAAATAATAATAATAATAATAATAATAATAATCCTAAGGAAAACAATAGGGCCTTCGCCCTTTCAGGGCTTGGGCCCTAATAAATATAGCTGCGAGCAGCGATGGCGGGCCCAAGCCGGTGGCACCGCCACCCCGGTTCCTTTAGTTACCTAAATGCACCCGGGTGGCGGTGCCGAAGGCTTTGGCCCTTTTATGATTAAATGTTAAAACGGCTTGCCATACTCTGTCATTTCGACTAGTCACAATTATGTTACAGATATCTTAAATGATAATACAAACTATCCAAAATGTAATTACGAATAGACAGAAGGACGTTGTTGATATCTACAATGTTAATTCCGGACAGGCAAACTTAGCTTTTAAATGTTAAAAGGGCTTGCCATACAGGGACGTAGGCTCAGAGAGAGGCTCACCATATTCAAACCAAAATATCTGACTTCCTCTTGGTCCGAGCTAATGACTATGTATTAGAAAGTTGTCCGGCTTGAGGAGTACAATGTATATAGCGATTTTTGTAACTGTAGATAAAACTAACAACCCCACTTTTGTCAAAAGGTGGCGCTATTTAGTCCTTGCACTATGCCCGTTTCTGAAACTTTGCACATGTCTACTGGCTAATAAATGTGATGTATCTGTTGAGTTTCAAGCAATTTCAATTTCAATTTCAATTTGACTGTTGAAAAGAAGTGCGCCGGTTAGATACTCAGGATCTGTATCGGCTCTGACACTGCCATCTTTGACGAGGCTGATTCAAATTCTATATTGTGCATATATACTATTCTATGTTAGGCACAAAGGCACAAAAACTTTCTAAAGTACCATAAAGTTTTTGTGTACTGTATTATTAGTGTTCTGAAGCTATTATGTGATATAGAAATTAATATTTAAGTCATTAAATTCAAGAACACAAACTTTTCCCTCTCTGCGCCTGTCAGTCATTCTCCATTCAGCATTCAAACAGCACGTCACATTCGGTTACAGTCAATGATGAAACGATCTTCAAGATGATTGAATGTTAATCCTATTATACTGGATCTTTAAGATAAAGGTCTAAAGGTCTATATTTTCGAATGAAGAAACTTTTTCTTGCTGGACTTTATTGCTGTAACTTAACCGTGTTACTTTCTACCGGGTGTCGGACGCTGTCGGTTAGATCACAACACTAGAGTCAGAGCACTATAATTGTTCTTCACGCACACAGTAACTGAAATTTAAAACCTTTAAAAGAAAAGGCTCAATAAACTATTGCATAGATAGATAATGTATAATACACTGTTCATAAATATGTATTTCCTTTGTGCTTTGAACTTTTCAATACGGACTCACTGCGCTGTAACTTCATGTGGCTTCAAGCACATCATTCTCCGCTCGGGATGCACATAAGTGCTTTGTGCTGCACCGTATTGGAGCCGTAATATCATAATGCAGTGACGTAATGACAGATTATTAATTGCCTTTCAATTATATGTTGCTGCGTCATTAAACATCTGTCCTATGCATTTCAAACATTTATAGCAGCCATGGCTATATTTTTTTATGATTTTTGTTATCTTGTTTTTCGTGAATGTATTTTTCAAAAATAAGAGCAATGTGTATTATCTATTATTAATATGGTTTATAATAGCATTTTTGTCATAGATTATGACAAAGTAATCATATGATCCACCAGCGAGGAACCAGCAGAACAGAGTGAACATTCATTCTGTTTAGTTCAATCCTACTTAATAGGAATTTATTTAAAATGCTCGCTCTACTCCACACCATTAATGTCTTGTGCGGACATCCGTATTTCGACTTTCGGTTTTAAGTAAGCGATTTAAAAGCTCCCAAGTCCCAGCGGAGTCACACGTTGATTAACCAGTGGGAATATACACAATAGGCCTACCTGATATTGAACACAAGAGGGCAGTATAGCACTACGTATGACTCAGATTATTATTTTTTTATGAATTTTACAACAATTCTGGCTGTTTTTGAACGTAAACATAATTCTTAAATGAAAAAAAGGAAAAATTGGGGAAGTTATAATATTTGTATAATTTAATTTAGAAACAAATGATTTTTAGAAGATATGAGGCTTTTAGTGTTTACTTTTTTGACATTACTTTAATCTTTTGCCATAGTTGCACATGTCTACTGGCTAATAAATGTGATGTATCTGTTGAGTTTCAAGCAATTTCAAGCATGCTAAGAGTCCCAAAAGCATCAAAAAAGAATGTTAAAGTTTGATTCGTTGCCACGGCAAAAGTATCAAAGATATCAAAAATTCATTATTAGGTCTACATCTGCCGTGTATTTACATTATACAGATGAAGTTTGAAGCAAATCGGTTAAAAATAAGAGAGTGGTTTCAAAGCATTTTGAAAGTGACACACTTCCTGCTGCCAGTTGGTGGCGCTATAATTTTGACTCACAATAGTCACATCCATGTGATCGGTCTCTTACAGCGAAAACACTGCTGAAGTTTCATCAAGATCAGTTAATGTATGCTGAAGTTATAACACACATCCTGTTTCATGTTTCTCGCCATAATTTCGTTTCCTCGCCACGGCCAAACCGTTCGAGATATAAAAAATCCCTTGGCACCTTTTCATCCTTAATGTCTTGACTTCACGCTGATCGAGTTTTGTCGAATTTGGTTCAGTGCTCTAGGAGCAATACTTTAAATTCCATTGCATGTGTTTTAAACACAACCCTAAATAGCCGTCTTCCTGTTGGGCTGGGGTAAAAAGTAAGAGTGTGAAGTAGGCTATATATGAAACGATGAGATCTATATGTGTGCCAAGTTTCATATTATTACATGCAAGTGTGTTTGATTTATGGACCAAATTTTCAGACCAAGTTTATTGACCAAGTTAATCTGATTAATAAACTAATTAAATAAAACTATTGTCAATGCACTACAATTAAACTAGTTATATGTCTTTACTTATAAAAAATAAAAATAAAAACTTATTTAAAAAATACCAGGCTTGAGAAATGTATTTTCTTTATGCAGGTCATACACACAGCAGTGAAATGGTTAAGCCCCCTCCCCCTGCACACACACACACAGGCACACACACACACACAGACAGCCAAAGACAGCCAAAGACACAGAGACATGTAGGCTCAGAGTGACCATATTCAAACAAAAATATCTGAGTTTCTGTGGGTCCTAGCTAATAAGTGTAAATTAGAAAGTTGTCCGGCTCGAGGAGTACAATATACATACCAATTTTTGTAACTCTAGTTAAAACTAACAACCCCACTTTTGTCAAAAGGTGGCGCTACTGAGCCCTCACCACGCCCGTTTCTGAAACTTTGCACATGTCTACTGGCTAATAAATGTGATGTGTCTGTCGAGTTTCATGCATTTTGAAGCATGCTAAGGGTCTCAAAAGCATCCTAAAAGCATCCTAAAAGAAGGGTAAAGTTTGATGCGGCGCTACGGCAACAGTTTCAAAGATATCAAGAATCCATTCACAGGTCTACATCTGCCGTATGTTTACATTATACATATGAAGTTTGAAGCAAATCGGGTAAAATAAAAGGGTGATATCAAAGCATTTTGAAAGTGACACACTTCCTGCTGCCAGTTGGTGGCGCTATAACTTTGACTCACAATAGTCACATCCATGTGATTGTCCTCTTACAGCGAACACACTGCTGAAGTTTCATCAAGATCAGTTAATGTATGCTGAAGTTATAACACACTTCCTGTTTCACGTTTCTCGCCATGAATTCGTTTCCTCGCCACGGACAAACCATTCGAGATATCAAAAATCCCCTCGCAAACTTTCATCCTCAATGTCTTGACTTCACGCTGACCGAGTTTCGTCGAATTTGGATCAAAGCTCTAGGAGGAGAATTTGACATTCCATTGCGAGCGTTTTACAAACAAACCTCAATAGCCGACTTCCTGTTGGGCTGGGGTAAAAAGTAAGAGCGCGAGGTATAGATAAAACGATGAGATCAACATGTGTACCGAGTTTCATATTATTACATACAAGCGTGTTTGAGTTATGGACCAAGTGTTCGGACCCCGTTCCAGGGGGCGCTGACGAGCCGCCCTACCACGCCCGGGTACCAGCTTCAGCCCGGCTCTGATGGCCGCGGGTTCTGACCCGTGTGCAAAGTTTCAAGAGTTTTCGAGCATGTTAAGGGCCCCAAAAATGCCCAAAAGGTAGCAGAAAAATAATAAAGAAGAAGAATAAATATAGCTGCGAGCAGCGATGGCGGGCCCAAGCCGGAGGCACCGCAACCCCGGTTCCTTTAGTTACCTAAAGGCACCCGGGTGGCGGTGCCGAAGGCTTTGGCCCTTTCATGATTAAATGTTAAAACGGCTTGCCATACTCTGTCATTTCGACTAGTCACAATTATGTTACAGATATCTTAAATGATAATACAAACTATCCAAAGTGTAACGACTAGACAGAAAGACGTTGTTGATATCTACAATGTTAATTCCGGACAGGCAAACTTAGCTTTTAAATGTTAAAAGGGCTTGCCATACAGGGACGTAGGCTCAGAGAGAGGCTCACCATATTCAGACCAAAATATCTGACTTCCTCTTGGTCCGAGCTAATGACTATGTATTAGAAAGTTGTACGGCTTGAGGAGTACAATGTGTATACCGATTTTTGTAACTGTAGATAAAACTAACAACCAATGTAGTAGCACTTCTCTTTTTTTGATTGGCTGATGCGTAGCAGGGTCGACTGCTGAACTCCAGGCGAGACGCGCTTGATTCTCACGTGAGAGCGGCGCGGCCAGAGAAATTGCGTATATTAAATATATTATTAATAGTTTTTCCGCATGAGAAATACAATGTGTGACGGGAGTGTGAGACAAAAGACTGAAACGAGTGACTGTCATGCTCAATGCGTGACACACTATAAAAAAAATATTTCACACTGACTCCACATTTAGGGGGGCCACAAGGGGGTCCAAGCTTGTTGTCGCAAGGGCACTGGCCCCCCCAGGCCCCCGCCTAGAACCGCCACTGCTCACACACACACACACACACACACACTTTCTCTCTCTCTCAAGAAGCAAAAACATGACTGCTAAAGGTTGTATCAGCGATGGCGGGGTAACATCACTTAACATCACGAGTGATATTCCCTTAGGCCACGCCCCCTTGTCTCCCCAAAGTATTATAAGCAATCATGCGCATCCCGTGTGCAGAATGATGCACTTGAAGCAACACCAAGTCACAGCATGCAACGCTTCACATTGAAAAGAACATAGCGAAGGGATGGTATCTATAATCTATGCTTAGTAGGGCTGCACGATTTGGGAAAATGTCATATTGCCATTATTGAGCCAATATTGCAATTGCGATTTGCGACTCCGATATAATAAAATGGTTTCATGAGTCTAACTTGCTTGGTTCTAAAGTAAAATGCACACACAGATTAATGTTTATTTCTCAACTCAAACTAAAAACAACAACAACAATAAATGATTGATAACACCTATAATGATCAATAAACCATCAATCAAACCAACATTACAGTGATTCCATCAATTGAAAGCCATCAACTTTTTAAAAAATTATTAGGCTTAAAAAAAATATATAACAGCTTTTAAATTAAGTGAACTTCAAACAATCCCCACATAAACCCATAATAAAAAACATATTTACCTGTGCCCTTCCTGTCTTAACAGGTACAGAAATTGAATAAAGTTATCAAACAGTCTGCGCTGCCTGAATCATAAATTATATATATAATAATCCTTATTAAAGCTACAAAAGTTCTTTACTCAAGATCAGTGAGTAATTTTCTAATTTCCCTTTGTTCTTTTAACTTTACTGAAAGAACGCTTTATTCGCTGCTGGCCCTTTAAGAGCACCCGTTGCCGAGACGCGGATCTCACACGCGCCTCATAGCACAACTCTTTTCATCCATAGACTTTTCTTATGTTATGAAGATACTAGACAAAACCACATTTTGGCATAATTGTGTGTGCTATTGTTCGTTCAAGCTCGAAAGAGAACTGTTTATTCTGGGCTGGCACACGGTCAGTGCATGCGCATTATGCGAGTCTCATCTATTCTAATCTAGGGCACTCACAGGCAGCTTTTCACTTCTTGTCGTGCAAAATGCGAAAGGGCATTTGAAAGAGGGGGATCTTGTAACACTAGTCAAAGGATGACAAAAAAGAAGAGATGCTGCGCTAATAGCCCTACTTTGTTTATTTCATATAAAATCGCGGCATTTTGCGTTATATAATTGCATAGGTTTGAGATCGCTATTACGACTGCGATATAATTAATCGTGCAGCACTAATGCTTAGTGTATTCTAAAGGGCAATAAACTCCACACTCCAGCAAGATAGTCATTTTATGCAAATCATAGACCTTTATGCCTTATCTACAAATAAAGTATAATATTGGGAACATTGATCTTGAAGAGAGTGTCGTCGTGTTACTGTCGCAACCGAACGCGACGCGCTGTGTGAAGCTGATGCATGGAGAATGACTGAGGCGAGATGACTTTCCGTTAACTTTAACTTAGAGACTAAAATATTAATTTTACCACACATTAAGCTATTGAATGACTTTAGAAGTCTTGGAATATAGTGTGAAAACTTGATTGTGCTTTACAGTTTTTATGCCTTTAGTGGGCCTTAACAAAATAACACAATATGCAGAATGTCGGACGTCACTTATAGGCTAAACTGTTTTTATAGATAAAACTATTTACATTCGGCAGTCATGAAAACAAATCTCAGATAACGGTTGACTAGGTAACAATGTGTAATTTTGCGCCGGAGTTCTCCTTTAACTTACATTAGCTAGCTAACTACGAACGAGCTAACCAGATAACATTAACAAATTGACAAGCACTTACTGGGCACAGTGGGCAGAATGGCTCTTCAAATGACGGACGAAATTGGAGGTTGTCATCTGACTGTCCGCGATCTTAACGTTGCATGTCTTGCAAAGCGCTGTTCTTTTGCCATCTTGTTGTAAGAAATTCTTAAATCCGAAAGCGACCCTCGTTATCCCTCCGGCTGACATGTTGATGTGATCTGATGTAAGTGGGCGTGGTGTGCGTAAGGTATGAGAGGGCATGACTGATGATCTCTGATCCAGTCATGACAGCGCTATTCTCAGCCTGCGCTCCAGCTGGATCAACTTTATTTTTTTTACATAATTTATATATTTTATATTTAAACTGAAAACATGATGTGATTAACACTCAAGTCATATTATTACATGCAAGTGTGTTTGATTTATGGACCAAATTTTCAGATCAAGTTTATGGACCAAGTTAATTTAATTAATAAACTAATTATATAAAACTATTAATGCACTACAATTAAACTGGTTATATGCCTTTATAAAAATAAAAAACTTATTTAAAAAAATACCAGGCTTAAGGCATTTATTTTTTATGCAGGCCATACACACAGGAGTGAAATGGTTAAGACCCCTCCCCCTACAAACACACACACATACACAGACAGGCAAAGACAGCAGGCTCAGATTGAGCAAGACCACATTCAAACAAACATATCTGACTTTCTGTGGGTCCTAGCTAATGAGTGTCAATTAGAAAGTTGTCCGGCTCGAGGAGTACAATATACATACCGATTTTTGTAACTGTAGATAAAACTAACAACCCCACTTTTGTCAAAAGGTGGCGCTACTGAGCCCTCACCACGCCCGTTTATGAAACTTTGCACGTGTCTACTGGCTAATAAATGTGATGTGTCTGTCGAGTTTCATGCATTTTGAAGCATGCTAAAGGTCTCAAAAGCATCCTAAAAGCATCCTAAAAGAAGGGTAAAGTTTGATGCGTCGCCACGGCAACAGTTTCAAAGATATCAAGAATCCATTCACAGGTCTACATCTGCCGTATGTTTACATTATACATATGAAGTTTGAAGCAAATCGGGTAAAAATAAAAGGGTGATATCAAAGCATTTTGAAAGTGACACACTTCCTGCTGCCAGTTGGTGGCGCTATAACTTTGACTCACAATAGTCACATCCATGTGATCGTCCTCTTACAGCGAACATACTGCTGAAGTTTCATCAAGATCAGTTAATGTATGCTGAAGTTATAACAAACTTCCTGTTTCACGTTTCTGGCTATGATTTTGTTTCCTCGCCACGGCCAAACCGTTCGAGATATCAAAAATCCCCACACAAGCTTTCATCCTCAATGTCTTGACTTCACGCTGACCGAGTATCGTCGAATTTGGATCAAAGCTCTAGGAGGAGTATTTCAAATACCATTGCGAGCGTTTTACAAACAAACCTCAATAGCCGACTTCCTGTTGGGCTGGGGTAAAAAGTAAAAGCGCGAGGTATAGATGAAACGATGAGATCAACATGCGTACCGAGTTTCATATTATTACATGCAAGCGTGTTTGAGTTATGGACCAAGTGTTCGGACCCCATTCCAGGGGGCGCTGACGAGCCCCCCTGCCACGCCCGGGTACCATCTTCAGCCCGGCTCTGATGGCCGCGGGTTCTGACCCGTGTGCAAAGTTTCAAGAGTTTTCGAGCATGTTAAGGGCCCCAAAAGTGCCCGAATAGTCGTAAGAAAAATAATAATAAATATAGCTGCGAGCAGCGATGGCGGGCCCAAGCCGGAGGCACCGCAACCCCGGTTCCTTTAGTTACCTAAAGGCACCCGGGTGGCGGTGCCGAAGGCTTTGGCCCTTTCATGATTAAATGTTAAAACGGCTTGCCATACTCTGTCATTTCGACTAGTCACAATTATGTTACAGATATCTTAAATGATAATACAAACTATCCAAAGTGTAACGACTAGACAGAAAGACGTTGTTGATATCTACAATGTTAATTCCGGACAGGCAAACTTAGCTTTTAAATGTTAAAAGGGCTTGCCATACAGGGACGTAGGCTCAGAGAGAGGCTCACCATATTCAGACCAAAATATCTGACTTCCTCTTGGTCCGAGCTAATGACTATGTATTAGAAAGTTGTACGGCTTGAGGAGTACAATGTATATACTGATTTTTGTAACTGTAGATAAAACTAACAACCAATGTAGTAGCACTTCTCTTTTTTTGATTGGCTGATGCGTAGCAGGGTCGACTGCTGAACTCCAGGCGAGACGCGCTTGATTCTCACGTGAGAGCGGCGCGGCCAGAGAAATTGCGTATATTAAATATATTATTAATAGTTTTTCCGCATGAGAAATACAATGTGTGACGGGAGTGTGAGACAAAAGACTGAAACGAGTGACTGTCATGCTCAATGCGTGACACACTATAAAAAAAATATTTCACACTGACTCCACATTTAGGGGGGCCACAAGGGGGTCCAAGCTTGTTGTCGCAGGGGCACTGGCCCCCCCAGGCCCCCGCCTAGAACCGCCACTGCTCACACACACACACACACACACACTTTCTCTCTCTCTCAAGAAGCAAAAACATGACTGCTAAAGGTTGTATCAGCGATGGCGGGGTAACATCACTTAACATCACGAGTGATATTCCCTTAGGCCACGCCCCCTTGTCTCCCCAAAGTATTATAAGCAATCATGCGCATCCCGTGTGCAGAATGATGCACTTGAAGCAACACCAAGTCACAGCACGCAACGCTTCACATTGAAAAGAACATAGCGAAGGGATGGTATCTATAATCTATGCTTAGTAGGGCTGCACGATTTGGGAAAATGTCATATTGCCATTATTGAGCCAATATTGCAATTGCGATTTGCGACTCCGATATAATAAAATGGTTTCATGAGTCCAACTTGCTTGGTTCTAAAGTAAAATGCACACACAGATTAATGTTTATTTCTCAACTCAAACTAAAAACAACAACAACAACAATAAATGATTGATAACACCTATAATGATCAATAAACCATCAACCAAACCAACATTACAGTGATTCCATCAATTGAAAGCCATCAACTTTTTAAAAAATTATTAGGCTTAAAAAAAATATATAACAGCTTTTAAATTAAGTGAACTTCAAACAATCCCCACATAAACCCATAATAAAAAACATATTTACCTGTGCCCTTCCTGTCTTAACAGGTACAGAAATTGAATAAAGTTATCAAACAGTCTGCGCTGCCTGAATCATAAATTATATATATAATAATCCTTATTAAAGCTACAAAAGTTCTTTACTCAAGATCAGTGAGTAATTTTCTAATTTCCCTTTGTTCTTTTAACTTTACTGAAAGAACGCTTTATTCGCTGCTGGCCCTTTAAGAGCACCCGTTGCCGAGACGCGGATCTCACACGCGCCTCATAGCACAACTCTTTTCATCCATAGACTTTTCTTATGTTATGAAGATACTAGACAAAACCACATTTTGGCATAATTGTGTGTGCTATTGTTCGTTCAAGCTCGAAAGAGAACTGTTTATTCTGGGCTGGCACACGGTCAGTGCATGCGCATTATGCGAGTATCATCTATTCTAATCTAGGGCACAGGCAGCTTTTCACTTCTTGTCGTGCAAAATGCGAAAAGGCATTTGAACCAATAAGAGGGGGATCTTGTAACACTAGTCAAAGGATGACATTAGCTGCGCTAATAGCCCTACTTTGTTTATTTCATATAAAATCGCGGCATTTTGCGTTATATAATTGCATAGGTTTGAGATCGCTATTACGACTGCGATATAATTAATCGTGCAGCACTAATGCTTAGTGTATTCTAAAGGGCAATACACTCCAGCAAGATAGTCATTTTATGCAAATCATAGACCTTTATGCCTTATCTACAAATAAAGTATAATATTGGGAACATTGATCTTGAAGAGAGTGTCGTCGTGTTACTGTCGCAACCGAACGCAACGCGCTAATGCTGATGCATGGAGAATGACTGAGGCGAGATGACTTTCCGTTAACTTTAACTTAGAGACTAAAATATTAATTTTACCACACATTAAGCTATTGAATGACTTTAGAAGTCTTGGAATATAGTGTGAAAACTTGATTGTGCTTTACAGTTTTTTATGCCTTTAGTGGGGCTTAACAAAATAACACAATATGCAGAATGTCGGACGTCACGTATAGGCTAAACTGTTTTTATAGATAAAACTATTTACGTTCGGCAGTCATGAAAACAAATCTCAGATAACGGTTGACTAGGTAACAATGTGTAATTTTGCGCCGGAGTTCTCCTTTAACTTACATTAGCTAGCTAACTACGAACGAGCTAACCAGATAACATTAACAAATTGACAAGCACTTACTGGGCAGAATATGGCTCTTCAAATGACGGACGAAATTGGAGGTTGTCATCTGACTGTCCGCGATCTTAACGTTGCATGTCTTGCAAAGCGCTGTTCTTTTGCCATCTTGTTGTAAGAAATTCTTGAATCCGAAAGCGACCCTCGGTATCCCTCCGGCTGACATGTTGATGTGATCTGATGTAAGTGGGCGTGGTGTGCGCGTAAGGTATGAGAGGGCATGACTGATGATCTCTGATCCAGTCATGACAGCGCTATTCTCAGCCTGCGCTCCAGCTGGATCAACTTTATGTTTTTTTACATAATTTATATATTTTATATTCAAACTGAAAACATGATGTGATTAACACTCAAGTCATATTATTACATGCAAGTGTGTTTGATTTATGGACCAAATTTTCAGATCAAGTTTATGGACCAAGTTAATTTAATTAATAAACTAATTATATAAAACTATTAATGCACTACAATTAAACTGGTTATATGCCTTTACTTATAAAAAATAAAAAACTTATTTAAAAAAATACCAAGCTTAAGGCATTTATTTTTTTATGCAGGCCATACACACAGGAGTGAAATGGTTAAGACCCCTCCCCCTACAAACACACACACATACACAGACAGGCAAAGACAGAGATGTAGGCTCAGATTGAGCAAGACCACATTCAAACAAACATATCTGACTTTCTGTGGGTCCTAGCTAATGAGTGTCAATTAGAAAGTTGTCCGGCTCGAGGAGTACAATATACATACCGATTTTTGTAACTGTAGATAAAACTAACAACCCCACTTTTGTCAAAAGGTGGCGCTACTGAGCCCTCACCACGCCCGTTTCTGAAACTTTGCACGTGTCTACTGGCTAATAAATGTGATGTGTCTGTCGAGTTTCATGCAATTTCAAGCATGCTAAGGGTCTCAAAAGCATCCTAAAAGCATCCTAAAAGAAGGGTAAAGTTTGATGCGTCGCCACGGCAACAGTTTCAAAGATATCAAGAATCCATTCACAGGTCTACATCTGCCGTATGTTTACATTATACAGATGACGTTTGAAGCAAATCGGGTAAAAATAAAAGGGTGATATCAAAGCATTTTGAAAGTGACACACTTCCTGCTGCCAGTTGGTGGCGCTATAACTTTGACTCACAATAGTCACATCCATGTGATCGTCCTCTTACAGCGAACACACTGCTGAAGTTTCATCAAGATCAGTTAATGTATGCTGAAGTTATAACACACTTCCTGGTTCACGTTTCTCGCCATGATTTCGTTTCCTCGCCACGGCCAAACCGTTCGAGATATCAAAAATCCCCACACAAGCTTTCATCCTCAATGTCTTGACTTCATGCTGACCGAGTTTTGTCGAATTTGGATCAAAGCTCTAGGAGGAGTATTTCAAATAACATTGCGAGCGTTTTACAAACAAACCTCAATAGCCGACTTCCTGTTGGGCTGGGGTAAAAAGTAAAAGCGCGAGGTATAGATGAAACGATGAGATCAACATGCGTACCGAGTTTCATATTATTACATGCAAGCGTGTTTGAGTTATGGACCAAGTGTTCGGACCCCATTCCAGGGGGCGCTGACGAGCCCCCCTGCCACGCCCGGGTACCATCTTCAGCCCGGCTCTGATGGCCGCGGGTTCTGACCCGTGTGCAAAGTTTCAAGAGTTTTCGAGCATGTTAAGGGCCCCAAAAGTGCCCGAATAGTCGTAAGAAAAATAATAATAATAATAATAATAGAAAAGAATAATCCTAAGGAAAACAATAGGGCCTTCGCCCTTTCAGGGCTTGGGCCCTAATAATAATAATAATAATAGAAAAGAATAATCCTAAGGAAAACAATAGGGCCTTCGCCCTTTCAGGGCTTGGGCCCTAATAATAATAATAATAATAGAAAAGAATAATCCTAAGGAAAACAATAGGGCCTTCGCCCTTTCAGGGCTTGGGCCCTAATAAATAATCCCAAGGAAAACAATAGGGCCTTCGCCCTTTCAGGGCTTGGGCCCTAAAAATAGTAAAGAAAAATAATCCCAAGGAAAACAATAGGGCCTTCGCCCTTTCAGGGCTTGGGCCCTAATTATAATAATACTAAAGAAAAATAATCCCAAGGAAAACAATAGGGCCTTCGCCCTTTCAGGGCTTGGGCCCTAACAATAGGGCCTTCGCCCTTTCAGGGCTTGGGCCCTAATAATAATCCTAAGGAAAACAATAGGGCCTTCGCCCTTTCAGGGCTTGGGCCCTAATTATAATAATACTAAAGAAAAATAATCCCAAGGAAAACAATAGGGCCTTCGCCCTTTCAGGGCTTGGGCCCTAATAATCGTTAGGAAAACAATAGGGCCTTCGCCCTTTCAGGGCTTGGGCCCTAATAATCCTAAGGAAAACAATAGGGCCTTCGCCCTTTCAGGGCTTGGGCCCTAAATAGGGCCTTCGCCCTTTCAGGGCTTGGGCCCTAATAATCCTAAGGAAAACAATAGGGCCTTCGCCCTTTCAGGGCTTGGGCCCTAATAAATAATCCCAAGGAAAACAATAGGGCCTTCGCCCTTTTAGGGCTTGGGCCCTAATAATCCTAAGGAAAACAATAGGGCCTTCGCCCTTTCAGGGCATGGGCCCTAAATATAGCTGCGAGCAGCGATGGCGGGCCCAAGCTGGTGGCACCGCAACCCCGGTTCCTTTAGTTACCTAAAGGCACCGGGGTGGTGGTGGCTTTGGCCCTTTCATAATTAAATGTTAAAACGGCTTGCCATACTCCGTCATTTCTACTAGTCACAATTATGTTACAGATATCTTAAATGATAATACAAACTATCCAAAATGTAATTACAATAGACAGAAAGACGTTGTTGATATATACAATGTTAATTCCGGATAGGCAAACTTAGTTTTTAAATGTTAAAAGGGCTTGCCATACAGGAACGTAGGCTCAGAGAGAGGCTCACCATATTCAAACCAAAATATCTGACTTCCTTTTGGTCCGAGCTAATGACTATGTATTAGAAAGTTGTCCGGCTTGAGGAGTACAATATGATTTTTGTAACTGTAGATAAAACTAAGATCACATTTATTAGCCAGTAGACATGTGCAAAGTTTCAGAAACGGGCGTGGTGAGGGCTCAGTAGCGCCACCTTTTGACAAAAGTGGGGTTGTTAGTTTTAACTAGAGTTACAAAAATTGGTATGTATATTGTACTCCTCGAGCCGGACAACTTTCTAATTTACACTTATTAGCTAGGACCCACAGAAAGTCAGACATTTTTGTGATGAAGACCTGTGAATGGATTCTTGATATAATCCTAAGGAAAACAATAGGGCCTTCGCCCTTTCAGGGCTTGGGCCCTAAAAAGAATAACCCTAAGGAAAACAATAGGGCCTTCGCCCTTTCAGGGCTTGGGCCCTAATAATAATAATAATAGAAAAGAATAACCCTAAGGAAAACAATAGGGCCTCCACCCTTTCAGGGCTTGGGCCCTAATAATAATAATAATAATAATAATAATAATAATAATAATAGAAAAGAATAACCCTAAGGAAAACAATAGGGCCTTCGCCCTTTCAGGGCTTGGGCCCTAATAATCGGAAGGAAAACAATAGGGCCTTCGCCCTTTCAGGGCTTGGGCCCTAATAATCCTAAGGAAAACAATAGGGCCTTCGCCCTTTCAGGGCTTGGGCCCTAATAATAATAGTAATAATAGAAAAGAATAACCCTAAGGAAGACAATAGGGCCTTCGCCCTTTCAGGGCTTGGACCCTAATAATCGGAAGGAAAACAATAGGGCCTTCGCCCTTTCAGGGCTTGGGCCCTAATAATCCTAAGGAAAACAATAGGGCCTTCGCCCTTTCAGGGCTTGGGCCCTAAAAAAAAAAATAATCGGAAGGAAAACAATAAGGCCTTTGCCCTTTCAGGGCTTGGGCCCTAATAATCCCAAGGAAAACAATAGGGCCTTCGCCCTTTCAGGGCTTGGGCCCTAATAATAATAATAATCCTAAGGAAAACAATAGGGCCTTCGCCCTTTCAGGGCTTGGGCCCTAATAATCCTAAGGAAAACAATAGGGCCTTCGCCCTTTCAGGGCTTGGGCCCTAATAAATAATCCCAAGGAAAACAATAGGGCCTTCGCCCTTTCAGGGCTTGGGCCCTAATAATAATAATCCTAAGGAAAACAATAGGGCCTTCGCCCTTTCAGGGTTTGGGCCCTAAAAAAAAATCGATATTGGGTTTCTGAAAATCGATATAGTATTGCAAAATAAAATATTGCGATACTCAAGTGTATCGATTTTTTCTTACACCCCTATTGGCAGCAGATTCGAGTGCGACCACCCGTTTATCTAGGGCTTCACTCTTGGCGTTAGCATTATCGTCGGCTAGTTTAATTTCTGCTCTTAGCTGGTGTTACAGTGGAGTCTCCCGCTCTGCCTCCTCTCCGCCACCAGAGGGAGCCTTCCCTGGAATATTGATCATTGGCTTCAAACTCAAATTCCCATCATGCCTCATACCTGGGACTGATTGCGCATCACATCTGCACTGCATTTACACACACCCATAAAAGACACCTTCACACACCACACCAGTGCGAAGTCTTGATTTGCCCCGGTGATCATTTCTGAGCGGTTGTTCCCTGATTCTGGTTTTGGACTTTGGACTGTTTGACTACTCTACGATTGATATCTGCCTGGCCTGAACTCGGACTGTCTTCTGATTACGATTATTGCTGCCTGCCCTGATCTCTGCCTGTTTCCTGGTTTATCCTGTTGCCTTGTCTGCATTGCTCTGTCTGCCTCGTCTCGACCCTGCCTGTACGACTCTGTTTAATAAAAGCTGCAAATGGATTCCTCTGTTCCCTGTGGTTCGTTACAGCTGGTCAACCTGGTTCCGAATTTCAGTGGATTGTGCCTCTGCTTTGGTGAGCAGTTCAGTCCTCAGCTCGGCGATTGCTAGCAGGATGTCCTCATGCCCGGGTCCGCGGTCAAGTGCGGCGTCAGGCACAGCATCCGGTGTAGCGCTAGCCTCTGGGCTAGCCTTGGAGCTAAACCTCGTATCAGGCGCTTTTCGGGGGTTTTTAGACATTTTCAGCAAGCGTTAGGTCAAAATGTCAAGCCTGGTGCGACGTCTTGGTTTCAATAATGAGCGTGACTCAATGTATTTACATTAAATTGCTGCTTCTATATGTCTTACTAGTATTGGCGAGGAGTTCGGTAAACCATGTCCTCACATGGCACCGCTCAGACCGTTGATACAATGCAATACAATGGCATATTTCCATGTTCTTGTATGTAATAAGTTTATAAGTTTAAATTATATGAGCGAAAGGTGTACTTAACACTTCATAACATCAGTAACTCGACAGAATCTCGAAGATCTTTCCTCGAAGATCTTTCCTTTGGAGAAAACTGTTGATTTTATTCTCAATAAATGAATAACTCCTTAAAAATGTATATTACCTCAGAATGAATTGCATTGTTAGCCCACCCCAAAACTTAAACAAAATAATAATATTAAATGCTGACCAATACTTTGTAATAATTATATTACTTTTTTATATACTAAAAATTATAAAATTTAATTAAAAACAAGCTAAATGCAAATTGTTTTGTCATACGACAAAAGGAACTAATGCGCCTCCTCACACAGGTCGTCGACCGCCTCGGGCTCAAGTGGTCACCGCCTCCCGAGCAGGCACCCAACAGACTCGACTGCTGTTTTCTTCAAAGCCGCCGCCGCACGGCACCCTCGACCCGGGCCGCTCCCTTCCTGCTGGAACTCCACGCTGAGCTCACTAAGTCGCGGAATGGTCTGAGATGGCGGTCTAAGCCTGTGCTCCCATCTAAGGCTTGCGGAACCACTTCTGCTTGTGTTGGCCGCGCCTATGCCGCCGCCGGCCAAGCCGCATCCGCTCTGCACTCGACGGCCGTCCTGCAGATCCTCCAGGCGGACCTCCTTTGTGAGTGGGATGAGAAAGGCAGGCACCCAGAGGCTGTTACGGATTTAAGGAGTGCGACGGATCTCTCCCTTCACGCCACAAAATCTGCAGCTCAAGCCCTAGGAAAGTGCATGGCTGCGCTGTGACCGAGAGACATCGTGGCTAACGCTTGCTGACATGGGAGAATCTGAATGCGCCACGTTCCTCAATGCGCCGCTCTCTCCTTCTGGTCTCTTTGGTTCTCTTCAGCTAGATCGCGCTCGGACAGCCGCCGCAGACCGCCGCCCCCTCGCAGGCCTCGGCCTAAGATCGCGTTGAAGCCTGAGCATCCGAAGTCCTCCTAGTTATGTTGAGAAAACTACGGCTCAGTCCCACCGCGGCCGGACCACCGTCAAAGCTTCGCCCCCTGTCAGTCCCTTTCTCTCAGGTTACTGCAGTGGTTAGAGGCCTGCATTTCAGCCCGAGCCCGACGAGCCCCGACTTATTTACACTCCTCGGGCCGGGCTTCGGGCCAATTTTAACGTCATAGTTCACACGCGGGCCGGGCCTCGGGCCTGTTTTAGGCTTAGGCTATCTTTTTTATAGCCTATTTTAGATATTACTTAAAATAAAATATGAGAAGATGACTATTGAAAAGCAAACATAGAAAGACGTTTTATAACCTATCATACTGACATATATGACTGACAGTCTGCTCACGGCACGCGCACACAGGTTTCCCGGCAACGCGATCCGCGCGACCGGCTCGTTTACTGTTGAGTGTCCCGCCAGCAGCAGAAGTAGTGAGCGTGACTTCAGCGCAGCTGGAAAAAGTACAACTGGATTAAAACTTTCCACGGTGGATGGTGCTTTTTCTGCACGATGCTCTATAAGAGACTGTTTAGGAGGTTGTCTTGTTGTTTTTTGTTTGATTGGACTTTAGTTTCATGAGTCTGTTGGAAACTTTTGGAAATACGAATGTTCTGTTGTGAAGACTTGATTTTTGAGGTAAGATAACCTGCATGTTTGTTTTTAATGTAGGGCCTAATTTATTTGATTTGTTTAGATTGCATTCTCTGTATTGTATTGTTATATTGTAAATTGTATTGTGCGAGCGCTGTTGCGAGCAGCGGAGCAGTTTGCCTCAGCTTTTCAAAAATGACAATAAACGTTTAACAAACGTTTTTGTCTGTGTGAATATGTTTAAGTTGTGTTATATCTATGGATTTTATTGTAGCCAAGTAAAGTGTTGATTTGAGAGGCTATAAATGGATCAAACATGTTTAACTCGCTGTCGGGTGCTTGGTCGTCATAAAAAAATAAATAAAAAGAAACATTTGTCTTAATTAACTTTATAAAGAAATGAAAATAATCTAAACGGTAACTACTTTGCCATTGAGGACAAAACATATCTGTTTAAATGACTGCTGCAACAGGGCAGGCTGTGTAGGTGTTTATTTATTTTTTTTTTTTAAATAACGGGCTCGGGTCGGACTCGGGCTGATCATTCTGATGAGCTGTCGGACACGGGCCGGGCTAGGGCCTGGACGTCTCGGGCCAGGGCCGGGCTAGGGCCTAGATTTGAGGCCCGTGCAGGGCTCTAGCAGTGGTCAATTAAGCAGCCAACAAGCCGGTAACACTACATGCTTGCCTGCACCCAAATGCCGTTTTCACGGCGACCCAGAGAAATCTCTTAAAGAGCAAACTTGCCTTATGTGTAGAAAATGTGCCCACGATCCAGTGTTAACCCCTACACACAAGCATTACACTCCCCGTGTCTCTATCAGAGCCCACTCCCATAAAGCCGGCTCGATTGATCGAGTCAGGAAACATGCCCACGAGCCTGTGCATGTGCCCTCTCTCTGTCCGCTCTGTCACACAGCCAGTAAACAAGCTCGTGAAAAAGCTCGCGCATCACATAACAGATGTGACATGTTCCCCAAATTACCTCAATCAGGAAGTCACTCACAGAACAGCCTGTCTCTGCAGTCTGCGAGCCGTCATTCACAAACACAGTAAGCGCGCTCACCAGGGCCGGCTCTAGGTTATTTGGTGCCCAAGGCGAGAGTGCCCCCCCCCCCTATATATATATAGATATATATAGATATATATGAAGAGTTCAGATGCAAAAGCCTCTAAATGCCATTTGAAATTTTCTTCTTTAATGATAATTTTTATCAAACTTCTATATTTAAGTTCAGTAATTTCACTTAAATGGCAATGATAATTACCTATTAATTGTTATTTAAGTGAAATTACTGAACTTAAATATACAAGCTTGATAAAAATCATCATTAAAGAAGAAAATTTCAAATGGCATTTAGAGGCTTTTGCATCTGAACTCTTCATATATATATATATAGAAAAATCCGTCATAAATCTGAAAATTTTTACACAGAAATGAAGGCCTAGCACTAGAGCATAAATGCAATGTATCATAAAAAATAATTTTTCATATGCAAGCTAATGGCGTAGTTGAGGAATTGTGTGGTAAATGGATAAAAATGTATATCTCCAAAAACACAGCATTAATGAATAGATGAGAAGTAAACAAAAAAATATAATAACGTATATTTTTTGTACAATTACTAAATAAATTGTTGGGGTCATATATACCCCGGCCCGAAGCCCAGAAGTGTAAACAGGAAACGAAGACCAATTGAAGGTATAATGCCGACGAACTAGCGCTGATGAAAGCCGATGTCGCCTCTCGTCCCCTCTCGTCGGGGTAAAAAGCTGCACTTGAACCATGACTGAAAGAGAACAGGCTACTGTCAGCTAGAATGTGCGTTCTGCGTCTGCGTGCAATGAGCCAACTTTCTATTTCTGCAGATATATTAGTCTATATTCGTCATTCAAAAAGGAAAACCGACGCTGCCGCCGCAGATAACGTTACACATAACGTAAACAAAGCAGCGCATGCTTACCGTTTTGAATATACGCGTAATATACGCATCCCCTTGTCAACATGTCGAATCGGGCGAAACACAGCCGACGAGGACTATTTTGAGCCGACGGCACGGAACCGCGTGGAACACACCGAGGAAACTAAAGTGCTAAAACCAGCTTGTCAGATGTTTTCGCTCCACTCCCGGTTGCTGAGCAACGCGCGTGAGTTTGACAGCTGCCTGTCAGAGTGACTCAGTCGTTTTTTAGGATTGTATAATCTTGTAAAAGAAATGTACAAAAACAAGCAGTGTGTGGACAATGCACAGTAAAAGTGTACAGCGTGTGTGCAGCTTTCATCATACGATACATACATTTAATTAACTTTTTTTTTCAATTCTGCAATTTGCGCCCCGTCCAGCAGATGGCGCCCCAGGCGGCCGCCTGTGTCGCCTGTCGGCAAAGCCGGCCCTGGCGCTCACACATTCTGTACAGCTTGCTGTGTGCGGCAATCAGGGTGATTTGGCCATTCACCCTCTAGCTTTGTGCTTCTAAGCATGGGAAGCTATCCCAGGGATATCCAAATGGGTGCAGAGCACGATAAAACAGGGCTATTTGCTACAGTTCGACCGCCACCCTCCCCGCTTCCGAGCATCTGGACCAACGGACTTGTGGGGTGTCGTCCCTACTTGTGTTTTTACAAGAGCTACTGAATAGGGGCAGGTCCCCATCCACGCTTAAAGTATATTTGGCCGCGGCGT
The DNA here is from genome assembly GCF_988280905.1 of Pimephales promelas. Lineage (NCBI taxonomy): Eukaryota > Metazoa > Chordata > Actinopteri > Cypriniformes > Leuciscidae > Pimephales > Pimephales promelas. The sequence continues at coordinate 12,368,238 of NC_142772.1, read as the reverse complement.
TCGCGGAACCCCTGCATGGCCAGTCAATGGGAAAAAACAAGCTGGTCATCCGCTTCCTGAAGAATGAACCCTCCGCGCCCCCCATCGGTTCCTATATGGGATCTTTCTATAGTCCTCGAGGCTATGAAAGCCGCCCCTTTCGAACCACTTCAATTCATGGATCTGAAATACCTTTCACTCAAAACCATTTTTCTGACAGTCCTGTCATCAGTTAAACTTGTGGGAGACCTCCAAGCGCTGTCTGTCAGCGCCGCATGTCTTGAGTTTGGACCAAATGACTTCAAGGTCATTTTAAATCCTAGACACGGTTATGTCCCTAAGGTGATTGGTACCCGTTTCAAAGCACAGGTTATCTCTCTGTTGGCTCTGCCAGCATCCGATAGCGAATGAGACGCCAATCTCCTCTGCCCATTTAGAGCACTGAGATTGTATACTGCGCGATCTGCTTCTTTCAGATGCTCTGAGCAGCTTTTTTTTTTCGTTCGGGGGGCACACTAAAGGCCTCGCCAAATTGAAACAGACACTGTCCAGATGGATAGTGGACGCTATTGCGGCCGCGTATGCGTCAAAAGACCTGCCATGCCCATTAGGCATTAGGGCTCACTCCACTAGAGGCATGGCCTCCTCGTGGGCGTGGTCCAGTGGGATTTCCATTCATGACATATGTGTGGCAGCGGGCTGGGCTTCCCCCTCCACCCACATTTTACAATCTGGAAGTGCCCGCCCTGCAGGCAAAACTATTAGCGGTTTAATACGCTACAGATCCCCTGATGAGCACATGGGGATACCTGGGATACATTCCACACAGACCGGCACCACCGCTCTGTTTTCCCCTTCCCACTACGTGCTTATGTATTACATACACACTGGCCCATACTCCTGCCAGCCACCATTATTCCCCACTCATAAGGGCTCCCCGGGGCTCATGTAGTGGATGCTTAGCGCACGGCGTTGACAATGGGTTCCCGTAGCGTAAGCTAGCTTACGCAATACGAGAGAACCTCACGTAAGAGAACGAGTCGGTTCTCTCTAGATGAGGGAACGAGTATTGCGTACCAGCCGATTAAAAAGTGATTCTCGCTTCAGTCAATGAAAACCAGGGAATTAGCCTCCGAACATCGCTTATATACACTCTAGCCATGCCCTTTCTGGCGCGCTATGATGCAATGACGGCGCGAGCGCTTCTCATTGTTTGTCTGATCTACTTTTCACCTACCGTCCTGCACGCTCTTTCAGATCAACTGAACTTGGTTTATTGTCCATCCCCCGCTATCGATTATCTACAGTAGGTGGAAGGTCATTTAGTGTAAATGCGCCAACATTATGGAATTCACTGCCCCTTTCACTTCGAAATATTTCATCAATGACTGCTTTCAAGACACAGCTAAAAACATATCTATTCAACATGTACTTCGTTTAAATGTGACTATTTTGTATCCTCTGTGACTGTTAGCTGTGTGTCAGTGTTTAAATGTATTGTTCATGTACCATGTAAAGCGACCTTGAGCTTTGGAAAGGCGCTATATAAATAAAACTTCTTCTTCTTCTTCTTCATTGGACGTGAGTTCACTCAAGATCATCTATAGGCTGCTGCAGTTTGCCGCAGAGCAACCAATGAGCTCGCTAGCTAGCCCGCTCTAGGTCTGCAGCTGCTGCATTGCGTTGACAATAAAATACAAAATTAAGGATAATTTTTTTGGCTTCAATATCTCAGAAAAGATTCATCTTTCCCGTAGCATAAGCTAGCTTACGCAATACTTGTTCCCTCATCTAGAGAGAACCGAGGTTACGTTAGGTAACCAATTCGATTTATATTGATGAATGCAGTGAAACATCTCAATTGTCAGTCAAGCAATGAATTAATGCATACATTAATTAAATGATTATATTTTATATACTGACAATGATAAGAAACATGAATAAATGAGTAAATGAGTAAAAGAACAAATAAAAGTAACCATAATAAACAACTGCATATACAAGTCAACAACAAATGGAACAAAGCTTTTTTCAAACTAAGCATATTTACAGGCACTGAACCCCACATCTTACTGCCATCTCAACACAGCAGCTCCCATTCTGCGGCTTTATTGTGATGAATTCATCAAAGGTGAGCCTTGTTGCTGCGCTGCGCTTCACAATCTTAGGGCAGATGGAGCAATAGAGGGTCTCATCCATGGCACCACTTCCAGGATTCAGCTATGTGCTCTTCATCCTCAGTGCTCACACCATTCTGCAGAATTCAGGTCCAACAAAAATGCACAAACAGTCATTTTAACAGCACAGCACAATGTCATTTGATTTATTTATTTAAAAAAAAATAACTAAAATGACTTTTATATTGGAGTAAAATCCCTAAAACCTTTTTTCCCCCAACAAATGCTGCCATCGCTGGTCCTGCTACACCACAAATGCTCTGCAGCAAATGAACAGAAATTAAGAATCAGAAAAGTGCTGTAATTTCTCTGTTTGAAAGTACAATAATTCAAATAAACTACAATTTAAGATTTAATAGATTTTGCTATCCATTTCTGTAGTGCACTCACTCAAAGCCTTTGATGACAGCATTCAGCATCATAAGCCTCTCTTCACTGGATACACACACATCTGTTCTTCTGTCCCTGTGACATCCTGACAAGATTCACATAACCTCTGTGATTTATGAGCTTAATGCTACATTTACATGCTGAGGTTGTAGCTGATGTGTTAACTCACTTTTTATCCAAATTAAATGTTTATCAACAGTAATAATGGACAAATAAAATATATAACATGTTTAGTTGCTTTATATATTTGTCCTTCAATTAGATCCTTAAAATGTTTCACCCTTTCGAAATTCTTAATTATACTATGTCCACAAATGAATTACTAGGAGTGCTACTTGGGTGTTACGAGGTGTGTTCCTTTGGTGCTCTTCAGTTTGGAGATCCAAAGTGTTTCCCAGATAAACAGTAATTCTGAGGCACTCGAAAGGAAAATAAATATAAAAAGCCTTTATTTAAACTTGGCTATCCATTAAAAACATATGCCAACATGTTTTGACCTCATTGGCCTTCTTCAGGGCAAATTCAAAATGGCAGTCAGTAGACTGCAAGCATATCCACATGTAGTCACATGACCTAAAAGTCACAGGTGCTCATCTACACATATCACCTGACCAAGAGCAACAGGGACAACCTACTCTAGATAAGACAGGTCACATTTACATATCAGGATAGTTTAAAATATCAATATAAATGGATACATATAACAAGAGGTTACTTTATATGACAACTTACAGAAAAAAGAGTACATAGTAAAAAAAATAAATAAATAAAAAATTATTTTCATACTCTAATAAATATGTACAGTCTCAGATGTTAAATACCTTTACAATTTCTATAATATACCTCTTTTCACATCAAGATGCAATTTTAAATATCTATATAGACTGATACATAGAGCAAAACATAAACTTATGCATATAGCCCATTACAAGAAAGGAGAAAAATCCAATTCCAAGTTTAGACCTGGGTATTGATTAGCTTTTAAAGTGTAAATCCAAAAAGATTCTCTTTGCAAAAGTTTTTTGAGTCTATCTCCCCCTCTTGGTGATATTTTAACATGTTCTATCCCAAAGATTTTTAAAGTATCGCTACTTCCGTGGTTCGCCTCTCTATAATGTAGAGCCATAGGGTAGGCTACTGGTAGTTGCTTGTTCTTATTGCATATTTATGCTCTGCTAATCTTTCTTTAAGTTTACGCTTAGTTCTTCCAATATAAAAACAACCACAAGGACATTCAAGTCTGTAGACAACGAATGAGGTATTGCAATTAATAAATGAATGTACTGTATTCGCGATTTGTTGTCACATCTGTAAATATTGGTCTTTACCATATTGCTACAATGATTACAGTTTCCACACTTATAATTACCTCTTATTTTGCCTAGCCAGGTTTTATTCTCTACAGGAGGCATAGCTTTTCACAAGACTATCTTTTAGAGTAGGAGCTCGTTTAAAGGTGATAGGTACCTCCGGCAGTATATCTCTCAACACGTTATCACTTTTTATTATGTCCCAATTCTTCTTAATAATTTGCTTTATCTTATTAGCGTGACTACTGTATTGTGTAACAAAATAAACTTGGTTTGGCTCTTCGTGAGCTTAGAATTATAAGGTTCTATCTCCACTTTTGGTCGAAATTGAGTTTTTGACATTATCTGATCCATTAGGTGTTTATTAATGCCTGTGTGGTGTTATTTTTGTAAAAAAAATATTTTGTTAGTAGTTATTAATAAAATAAAAAGGTTCCATCTCACAAAACATAAACCGAGTTGGGATTATAAGGTTCTATCTCCAGTAGATTCAATATCCAATCAAAACCCTGAATGAACACGGACAGACAAATCAAAACCCACCTCTTAGCTCTGTAGCCTGACAAGATTGTGAGTAAGATTGTGTTTTGTATAAACACTGCTTTGTTTTGCGATACTGGAAAAGTATCTGGGAAACCAATGGCACAGATAGAAAATGTGGCATAAAGACAACTACAGAGAAAATAATTTTATACGAAAACACCCTTCAATTTAGGAAGTACTGTACAGGTGCTAAGCAATGCAATTGTCAGGTATTAGGTGTTGATTAATGCCTGTGTGGTGTTATTTTTGTAAAAAAAAATATATTTTGTTAGTAGTTATTAATAAAATACAAAGGTTCCATCTCACAAAACATTAACCAAGTTGGGATTATAAGGTTCTATCTCCACTAGATTCAATATCCAAGCAATGCAACTGTGACTGTTTATTCTGTTGAGTCCTGGACAGTGCCTCAGTGGGTCCCATTGTCTAATCTGTCTAATATTTATCCATGTTCAAGTACATGCCTGCAGTTGACAAAGCGTACTACAAGGCAGTATTTAGAAAGTAAAGATAGAAGGTTGGAAACTTGAGTCATGACAACATAAATTACATAACATGAAGTACATCATACATAACAAAACAGACATACAGAATAATAAGGGATGAAAACATAATTTTCATGATGTTACAATATTTTGTGTTAATCTACTAAATTAAACGTTTTTAATGTAAGATGCTTCCTAAATGTTTTTTTACAGTACAGAGGAGTGAGGTGTAGTATTGTGTAATTACTCCATGTCCATGTTCTTTGAAAATATTTTTTTTTCTTACAAACTTGCTTGCTTGGCTTTGATACTATACTATTATATTATATTATCAATGGTTATATACAATTATTCTTTGAAATGTGGGGTTTTATTTGTAAAAGTGGAGATAGAACCTTATAATTCCAAACAGAATCAGAGCTCTCAGACTTAAAAGGTTCTATCTCCATTGGGGTCATCTTAAAAAATCACATTTCCAAATGTGCCAGGATTTTGATATTTTATTCACAAAGTACCTGTAGGGTGATGGTCTTGTTGAGCTATAATAGAAGATTATACTACATAACAGTTTTGCCAGCTGGGATGTAAAAACTTTGATGCTCAATATCTCAGAACTACCCTAAACGGAGATAGAACCTTATAATTCTAAGCTCACGTCTTGTTGTCGCCTCTGTTTTTTAACCAACAGCTGTTCTCTACCAAATTCTTTTACTCTATTGTAGGCTATATCTAGAGTCTTATATACCCTCTTTTCTTAAACCTTTGAACCATGTCTTGAGCATTTTTTTCAAAGACTTCTTCAGAATCACATGTGCGTTTAATCCTTAATTATACTATTTTTAAATGTATTATTTTATCAGTCGTTATTGCGCTGGCTTCAAAACAGCAGTGTGCACGCCACTTCACCTGGGGCGCTGTTACTTTGTTCAAACGAAATATTTACAGCAGATTGTACGACCTGAAGAAGACACATCTTTGTTGGGATAACTCTCTCTATCTCTTTCCCATTTGAGTCGCATTTATACAAAATTGATATACCAAAAAGGCTCGAATGGCGACAGAGAGCGAAGAGAACGGCACCGAAATGCAAACTGAGGTCTGAATATGTTGTCACATGGAGCCAGTGAAATATTAGCGCTGAAGCTATTGCTAGCAAGCACTATGACTGATTAATTTAGTTTGTCAGTGCCTTTATTGGGATCACACTTTTAATCAAATCCGTTTTTTAAATGATATGCCTTATGATAGATTATTATTTTTGAAAAGAACCATTATATGTGGCTAAATATTCTGACCCCATTGAATTGGATCAATATGTTTTAACTGTTAGCTATTTTTTGTTGATGTCAATCATGTTGTGTCTCAGGTGGACGAGTCTGTTTATTCGCTGGCTCGGTGCAAGCTGGAGAACCTCCTCAATAAGAGTATGAGGATTCGAATGACAGACGGACGGACGCTTGTGGGGCTCTTCCTGTGCACAGACCGAGACTGCAACGTCATCCTGGGATCTGCACAAGAATTCCTCAAATCTACAGGTACCCAGTGCACCCCAGGTACACACCTAATGCTTTATCAAAACTTAATCATTATTATTAATGATGGTGAAATGAAGATTTGTGAAGTAATGAGGCTTTCCCCTCAGTCGTAAATTACTCGAAGCTTTTCAACACGGTGCACTCTAACGATATCTTGTGGTCAAAAGGTGGAAAAGCTACCTTTCCCAATTTTTTTATTTATTTTTTATTTATTTTGTTTTATGTTATTAATCACTTTGTGCTATGAAAACCACAAAGCAATAAAATCATCAGTGTTAGTGTTGATGTTTACACAATGTATTAAAAAATGAGAGATTAATTAATTTATGAAAGAAAATAATTAATACATATGACCAAGCGGCAACCTCCCCGTCTCTCTCTCTCTTGAAGCCAACACGGAAGTGAATTAAACTGCAATCTATCGAGTGGCCGCTTGAGGCAGGCTGCAGAAATCTGTATCTCCTAGTGATGGGAAGTCCGGTTCTTTTCTGCGAACCGGTTCTTTCGGACAGTTCGTTTTAATGAACCGGTTCAAAAAAACGGTTCACCAGTTCTTTTACGTCATCACGTAATGACGTCAATTCTATCATCCCGGCGGATAAAAATACTTAAAATTAAAGGCATTTGTAATCATAACTTCAGTTAAATAATAGTACACATCGTCATAATCATCTTGGATAAGTTTCTTACATTTACATTTTGAAAACAGACCCTGCTGAAGCTAGGCGATGTGCTAACGCGGATGTTTTATATGATTTAAATATATAAAATGCATAAATGGTCTTCATCATTTTATTTGTTATTAAATAAACTTACATTTCGCCGATTCGCCCTCTCATTTAAGTCCTGGGTTCACCCGTACTACTGCGTGCTCGTATATCAGCACAGGATCAGCCGGCCGAAAGAAAGTTCTGTTCAGTGCTATCACGCATGCGCATTGCGCAGTATCTCCAGCTCATCGGTTCTCCGAACGTGTCCGAAAGAAACAGTTCTCGGTTCTGTACTAGCACAAGAACTGCAACAACCTCTTCGGCGGTCACTCGAGACGAGTATGACTGTCCTCTCCGTTGGGTCACCTTATTTGTGGATCCTCAGGTGGCTGTAGAGGCCAATCCTTGATCCACAGATTCTACTGCAGTGTTGGCATTGAAAGGTTGAGGTGTTGTGTTGTGGTTGAGCCTTTCTCTGTTTGTCCTTGCGGTGCTTCCGCTTTGCATCTGCGGCGCAGCGAAGTTCTGTTTCGTGGTGTGCTGCACCTTCAAGCACTGCCTTTCTCCAATATGACCTGTTAAATGCTAGATTCTCCCAGTCGCCAGATGTGATGTTAAACTTTTTTAGGTTGGTCTTAATATTGTCCTTAAAGCGTTTCTTTGGCCCACCAGGGGCTCGCTGTCCTTCCTTTAGCTGGGAGTACAGGATCGGCTCGAGAACCATAGCATAGGCCTGTGTTTGCTGAGCTGAAACCTGAATATACAGACGACAAAACTAAAAAATCGATGCATGTCTGTCTCCAATATAGCCTTCTGTAGCCTATACAGTATCATGTTTATAATGTGTTAACATAACGAATTAAACATGTATGTTTAATTTCTTATGTTAACACATTATAAACATTTACTAAGCAGTGCACCATTAAAACCTTGGCAAGAGTTTACATCAAATATTTATATTGTTACATAGAAATTAAATGAGCTGTTCCTGAAAATATTATTTTAGTATAATTATAAATGTTTAGTTTGAGAGTTTTAGAATCCAATCATTGTTTCCAATCGTTAAAATAATACAGTGATAATACAGTAATTATGTGATAAACATGTTTCCAAAATGTTTTATTTTGTTACACTTACTGATGTTCAACTAAAGACTTGGAAACATACATTTCGTCCCTGAAAAAAATGCACGCATGCTCAGCTCATCAACTCATCAGTTCTCAATATGTCGCATGTGTCCTAAAGAAACAGTCGGTTCTGCACTGGTTATCCGACCGCTGTACGTTCGGTAGTACACGCATGCGCAGTATCAGCTGCTCGTGCTCATCACTTCTCTCAGCACCAACATATGTCTCCGTTGAGTGAACTTTTTGAGTTACTGGAATAAAATGTACTTCTGGATATTGGTTTATTTCGATTCGGAGGGACTGTCAGGCATGTCTGAAAGTGAGTAACTTTAGTAACTTGTGGTTTAGCGCTGACGCGAACTGTTTCGAACGATTCAGTCCGATTTAGTGTACTGGTTCGACCGGTTCACTAAAAAGAACCGGTTCAAAAGAACGATTCGTTCACGAACCGGCCATCACTAGTATCTCCCCCATGTTAAAATTCTCAACTTTACAGCAGAAAAAAACATGTTTACAGCCTGGAGCAAAAAGTGGCTTTGGTCTATAGAGCTCATTTTTCCCTTCATGACATCCCTTTATATTTAAGCCTTAAAGTTCTGCATAATTAAGGGCGTGGCCACTTGAGTGACAGGTGATTCTTGCCGCTGCTTTCACTGCTAGTCGTTTGTCTGCTGTCTGTTAGCGTCACCCTCAGCTGTGTTTGTGCTTTTCCGGGATTATTTCATACAATTTAATACATGTATTATACCTTCGCCCGTGCACGCCATTGGATTCCGTCGTGTTGAGAGAATAACCAGTGCTGTGTTTCCAGTTGTTTCCCTCACATGGATTAATGGATGTCTGATGATTTCAGTGCTTTCTCTCCGTCCATGCAATAGATGCACACCTTTGAATGAGCGCGGATTTCTAGTTCATTTACTTGAAGTTCTGAGGTAATATCTTTGGTTTGACCCATCTGAGAAACTGAGAGGCGGCCAAAATCAGATTGTAAAATAGACTGAATTAAAGCTCTTTACGAACGTGACGTGAGATGCCGACTGACGTGTGCTTGCCTTGAATCACTGTCACATGCACAAGCTTTGAGCAATATTGTAAGTAATTAATACATTTTTAACTAGCAGAATGCATCACGATGCACATAGTTGACTGCTTGTATGTTGTGAGAAATGTGTGTGATCTGTGTTATGTACTTGTATACATGCTCTTAACTAATTGCCCCTTGTGTGAGATTAATAAAGTTGATTAAAAAAGTAAAGTAAATAGTATCACTTTTAGTTACGTCTTAATTATTATAATATTTCGAAGGGCAAAACATGAACTTTAAGCATTGGCTTTACTTTTTCAATCAGCTGTCAATTCAGCGGCAGTAGCATAGCATTAGCACCTCAGCTCCACCCGCGTCCCGCCTCTTTGCCCATTTTAATTTATCCGGTAGTGACGAGAGGTGACGCACTGCCAAGATGGAGATGGCCGGCCCCGCACACTTTAGGCTTCAAAAACGCTTTTCAGAAACCTATGGGTGACGTCACGGACACTACGTCCATATTTTTTTACAGTCTATGCATAGGACAAATTAACTCTGCTTTATGTAACAAATGCAGCCCTAAACAGTGATGTAGTGGTGCCTGGAGAAGTGGTTATACTCTTAATTTATACCCCCAATATTTTTTAAGCGTCCCAGCAAAGGATGAACGCTCTGTGTTATAAACAGTGACTTGTAAGAATCTGATCAAATAGGCTACTTCATGTTTTCAGCTACTGTTGTCAATTTTTTTGGCCATCAAAACACCTTAAAATGCTTATTTCGAGATCAGGGGGGCATACCCCCGAACCACCCTAACAATATCATTTATGGGACCTGGCACCTGGGTTTTTAGAAAACCATATGTGCAGCCCTGATATGCAAGAATACTACTGATTCTATGTGTTCTATTGTATTCATTATACTATAGTCTTGCATATTGAATACTAATGCAAGACTAGTAGTCTACATGAGAATCAGTTCCAGTTTCAGCGACTTTTCTTTCCTAAATTAATCAATGTTTTTTGGACTAATCTGTTAATTTAATTTGTTCTGAATTCTTCATGTTTACTATAATAACATACAACGCTAATTCTGTGCGCATCTCCGATATTATACTAAACATGAAGAATTCAGAACATAATTAATGGTTCAATTGCTCACTCAAAAAGACAGTCACTTGTCGCCACCCTCTGGCTTAATGATGCAAGTGGCTCAAACACAGACAAGCGGAGTTTTAAACAGTGAAAAGACAAACACATTCGAAAAAACGTTATACAAATATATTTATACAATAATAATGGCAATATATTTACACGTATGCAATTTTTGGCCACCAGGGCTCACTCATTTAAAATAATAACAAAAGACGTACTTTGATAACGTCGGGAAAGAGCGTGGGCTCACGGGAGTTGTTGTCGCTGTCAATGACAACCAGCTCAGCTCATGACATGACATCATCGTTTCAGAAAATATACGGATATACAGCATCTCTATGTAGATTTAGCTTGTCAAGAAGCTTTAAATGCAACCCCAATGTTTACCTGTGTCATGCTTCTCCTATCCCAAACCCTTCTCGGGTCATATTTTTCACCCGTACGTTTGAGCTTTACTGAGCTGGCAGCAGAACGTGCAGGCAAAGCGTAATCGTGGTCCAAAACTATGATACAAACGAATATAAATATTTATATTAAGCACCTTCAATGAATGACCTAGAACATTTTTCATATATAGGGCGCACCGGATTATTAGGCACATAAGATACTGCAGTCAAGCGTTTGACTGGGTTTGCTTTATGCATCCACTATGTGCTAAGGCTAAAGGGAATGTAGTGAGTGCGCGGTGCCGGAGGTGAGGCGTTTATTTAGTAAGCATGAGCGCGCTGGAGCGGGCACGTAACTTACATTCGCAGCCTGACTCATATGAGTATTCAATGTGCGTGGCTCGCTGACAGCAGTAGCTGGCTGATTTGAATGAGACGACCCGGTTACTGTGAATGGGGAGCGCTTTATGAATTCTGTGACGCACGAGCAGCACCGGGGACAGTGTGTCTGTTAAGAATGAGCGCTCGTGAGCGGGCACGTGATTTACACATAAAAATACATGCAACATTTTTTTCTTCATCATTTTCTTTGCTTTATTGGCGGTAGTCCCTTTATGTTTGGCGGGTTTCGCCGGGTTCCGCAGGAAGTTAGAGAAAATAGAGGAGTCAAAGGTTATATGACGCCATAGACGGGCGACGAAACGGAAATAAAGAAACGTCCCGTCCCGTGTCTTCGAATTAAACTATACATTTCTCCGTATTTTAAAGTTGGTGGAAACTGTCGGGATAATGTAAGTACACATCTAATAGAAATATATAACATAGATACAGTTATTTTTGCTATTTTTAAAGCAGAAAAAATACATATTGTGGCTTTAATAGGGTGCTTGTGTTGTTAAATTGAGCTCATAATTTCCACTATCTTTAATCAAACTGATTATTTCTGTCGTGTCGGTGATTTAAAACGTCTATTGAAAAACAGCCGCAAATTTGAGCTACTTGCATTTTATCTTACACTGTATGATTGTTAACTGAAGTGAAGCGTCGCATTGGGATTCGCGCTCGGCTCGCGCTTCTATGAACAAAAATACCGCATTCTTTGATTGGTCTCATGAACATTTTCACATTGACGAGCAGGTGTTTGAGTGCTGAAGCAGATCAGATGACAAGGTCAGTTATCGTCGCGATGGGAGAATCATTGCAGCAACAAATTAGAGTTAATATTACGGGTACGACTCTAACTGGGTGTTTTTTTTTATTCACGAAATTGGATTAGCAACTAAATGATGCGCATCAGAGAGGATTTAGAAGTGGGTATACGCAATGCCGACTGAAAAGTTAAGTGGGTATACGCCGTATACCTGCACCCTGCACTACACCACTGGTCCTAAACCTATGAGTTCATAGGCAAGGTGCAATTGCCTATGCAAGGTTCATAGTGAAAGTGCTTGTGAACTGGGGAGTTTTGTAATTGAAAAAATTAAAGATTTTTTACTAAGGAACAGGTCTTGTTCAACAGTGTGAGGGCTAATATTTCTTTTTTATTTACTACTTACCCTGCCTTTAAAAATATTCTCTCACATGGGACTTGATACGACTTGATTGAAAATGCTGCCAGACTTCCAAACGGCGGCTTTTCACTACTGAAGCGCATGCCATGACACTCAAAACCTGCGCAAGGGGTTTGTTCTATTTTTTAAACAGAATATGAAGCAGTCATGTGGTTGTGTGTCGAAACGAAGCTTCGGATGTAATTGATCACATGGTTATGCCAAAACGAATCAAGCTCTGGTACAGTGGTTCATGTGAGATGTTTCGTTTTTATGATACAAGCTTCGCAGCCTCGGTGCCAAACATCACATCACTAATTATTATTCTTGTCACTTTATTTTGAACACTTGCTTTCTATTGTCAGGAATTTTCATAACAACTGTAATTATTAAATTATCGATTTTTGCATCAAAATATTCCAAAAACACTAGAACAATGTTATATATTTTGTTGATTTGTGTACGACTTACATCATCCCAAATATTTAGCTTACGTGTCCTTGCATCACCTATAAATGACATAATTCCCGCATTACCTTCGATTTCCGATTTATTTAGTAGGGACCATAGAAACATTTAAGACGCTTTAATATATTATGTGTTTTATAGACAGGTGAGCAACTGTTTGGATACATTCGTTGACAGAAAACTAACCATTGTTATACATCTCAACCAGGCGTGTATATATTAATTGTTTCGTATCGATCCATCGATTATACAGGCGATGCATTCGATGCATCGTCGCGTCCGCAAGAGTATCGATTCATGTGTTTATTTTGCAGCTTGTCTGTTCGCCTCTCTATTTTCAGCATCCGCTCCGACTAGGGTTGGGTATTGGTTGGGTTTTATCCGATACCAGTACCTACTCTGTATTTTTTTAAACGGTTCCGGTGCTTAAACGGTTCTTGAAACGGTACTTAAGAAAACGAAACCGCACACTCTTTGTCAAAAAAATAATACCCCTTTATTTACAGGGCCAAACTGAACACAATATTAACTTATATATTTAAACAATATAAATACAAGTAACATATGGTAATAATAAATAAACCAATATAAAATAAAAATTCACATAACACAATATCAAATAAAACAATATTGTATCAAACAATGTAATAATACTGGAGATTAATAGAGATTACTACCAGGGTAATCTAATATCGACATGGCTACAGGTTCCCATGTTTTGTCTGCTTGAACCAGTCATGCAAGTTATCTGGTCATTGTACTAGTTATGCAGTGCTTAGCTTGGCGAGTTTGGTATTTCGTTCTCACTGCGTCTTTGCTACGCAGCTTTGAGTAAACTTATGAAAGAGAACGTCTCTGGTTACTGATGTAACCCATGTTCTCTGAATAGGGAACAAGTCACTGCGTTCGCTGCCAAACTCCTTGCGCTTCCGACAAGCTTCCTTTTTCGGCAGAGAAATCTGAGGAGCAGATGATGCGCACGCTAATATAATAGGATGACGTGAGCGTCAAGGCGGCGCGAATCGTGATTCTATATGGGCTTCAGACAATCGTTCTGACGCATAATTTTACACGTGAAATGCAGACAAACTTTGGAGCATTTTGTCTTTGGCATCTTCATTAATCCCCTCGCTATCAGCAGACGCTCCGGGAGTCTCCCGCATGTTGATAACGGCTCCCTGATGTCCGCAAATTAGTTAAAATCTCCCGGAATCTAGAGCGAGCGAGCAAGTGCGTGCATGCTAGACAGAACAGACTGTGCTTCAAACTGTATAGTGCGCGCACGAGGGAGAGAGCGAGATATTTGCGTGACACAGAGAGCCTCATGACACAGAGACTCAGGGACCGAAATCCGAAATCTTTGTTCTTATTCGGTCTGATTACTACCGTTTACGTCAGAACCGGTTCCCTATTGGCACTGAGTTTTGGTACCCAACCCTAGCTCCGACATTTGCGTACAACCTATTCCTAAGCTACGGATGGCGCTAACCTCATTATTGTCTTCTACTTCACACGCGTTACTTATGTTTCACAGTCTATGTTCACACACATTGTTGAGTCCAGAGCCGGCGCCAGCCGAGCGCTGATGAGGGGGCGTCTGAAATACCGAGAAGAGGATACCGTGTTGGCTAGCGCTGACGGTGGAGATCCACTGTTGCAACACGACTGTCGCAAGGCCTCCCCACGTTGATGGGGGTTGTACGTTGATGGGCAGTCCTCAAGTTTACCGCTATGGGCGTGATTTTAAAAAAGCGGCCAGTCTAGAACAAAGGACTTAAACCGATCTTTCTGTGCCTTTGAGAAAATTAAAGCTCAGACGAGCTGATTTTGAACCTCCCCTTTCTTTGCTTTGCCTGCCCCAAGAATTTGGCTCGCGCATGAGAAAGTAAGCTAGGAAGCATGAATGCGATTTGAGTTTTTCCTCGAGAGATATTGAAAAAAAATATTGACCAAAATTGTGTTTCATGGTATGACTCATTTTATTTCATGGTAACGCTATATTTCACGATATAGTTATTTATATATGTAGTTATCCTCAAAAAAATCGACAAAAAGGGCTTTGTATAATAAATAAATCTAAATACTTTAGAAATGAAAAGAATTTTTTTTAGAAAAAGAAAAGAAAAAAAAGCTTATACTGCATTTTTAAGGGGCTTGTTTTGCTCTTTTTGTGATATGGCAACCTGTCACCCTGAGCTTTAATCAAGAGGAGTTCAAAAGTGTCAAGTTCATCAAGTTCAGAAGTAAAGAAGGAGAGCAGCAATATGAAAACCAAACAGCAGCTACTGTTAGTGTTGACTAAGTAGTTTAAATTATACACAACTTATAACAGTGCGTCATTATTTGACCATAGCCCGGTGAACACCTCGCTCCCGCTCAGTGCTTGTGCACGCGCGCGTCTTTTGCATCAACAAAATACGATCGATTAATTTGAGTGTCAAGTTGTAATCACGGATCGAATCAAAGGAAGATTTTATCAGCTGGGTCAGTGGCCAATTGTTTGGAGTTCAAAAATATATAACTCGCGCTGCATATTTAGTAATTTTGCCTCAGATACAGGATACTGCTTTAACAAGCAGGATGTTCATTCATGCTGAATGCGATTTTCATGTTTAAAAAGTAACTGTACATAAGAGAAGGAAAGATGCGGATAACTATACATTATTAAAGGTTATTTCTAGTCGTAACGATATTGATGTATGAAATGTTATCAAGTAAACTTTATGCTTTCCCCGTTGCGAACGTGCACTCCTGGACGTGCAACTGTAGCCTGGGTGGTGGCACTGCTCTAGTTGACGGCTGCGCCTTTCCCCCCGAAAATATCACGTTAAGGAGAACTCCGGTGAAAAATGAACCTTTGGTCTAATAAAACAACGGTACTTAGTCAACCGTTCTCTGAGATTTGTTTTCAAGATAATCGAATGTATAGAGTTTTATCTCTAAAAACTGTTTAGCGTATAATGCTAGTAATGGGGACATTTACTAAGTAAAAAGAAATCGCTAGTTTATACCACTAACAAGGCTCAAAATAGCCCCACACTAACATAGTAACATAATGAGTCCCTGCATGCAAAACGAAGCATTGAGAACTTTGTAAATAAGAAGATACTTTATAAAGACAGTTCACTTCGTGTATACAGGCGGCTCCATCTTTGGAAAACAGTAAAACAGTAGTAAACATTATTTTACATGAACACATCCAAACTATATTGCTATAGTCTACTGAGATTTGTTCTAATCGCGATATAGAATAGTATCTGTAAAACCAAAAAGACTGTTTAAATATGAATCGGGTGTCTGGGTGTGTGAATAACGAACGAACACACAGATGCCAGTGTTTCCCCTAGAAATTTTTTCAGCAGCGGTGCTGTTAGGTGCCGCCGTGCCGGAGGTTGTTACCAAGCCGCGGTGGGCGGGGCGGGGTGGGGTGTTGCTGTGTGGTTTGGGGAATTGCACCTCCGGGAGAATTTTTTTTTTTAAATAACCCCTTCAACCATGAGTTTGAAAAATGTAGAAATACATTTTCCATACACATTAGATCCATCGGCATGACAAGTTCCATCATTACGCTTATTCACTGCGTCTTTGTTATTGTAAGAGGTTAGCGACCCCTAGCGGCTGAGAAAAATACATAATGTAGCTTTAATGGGGTCATGAACAGAGAATTCAAATTTTCCTTGATATTTTGACAGTTAAGAGGTCGTTATACTATAAAAAAATAACCTGTAAGTTTTAAAACTCAAACTAAAATGTAGAAATTGATAGGGGAAAAATTAAACGTCACAACCCAGAAAAAGATTATTTACAATTTATTGAACATTTTTTCTTAATGGCAAAGGCCACACCCAATCTGTGAGCACTTAATTTTTCTGGGCTTTTCAGATGTGTGTGAGTGAGAGTGATACTATTTTATGTTTTTGCAAGAAGCCTTATGCTCATCTAGCCTGCATTTATTTAATCAAAAATACAGAAAAAAACACGTCACTTCTATTCTGAGTGGAGCGCGTATGCCTTATTTAAATTAACGAACGGCCCCTTATGGCAACATTAGCCTAATCGAAAATATTTCCATATATGGCTCTTTCCTCCGTTCTTGTCAACAAGTGGATTCAGAGCCACATTAGCAGCGCTGCCGGTCGCCATGTCTGTGTTTTTAGGTGTATAGACCATTTCACAAGATGTAAACAACACTGGTCCAGAAACACTTCCTGTTTCAGTTTGTAACTGTTTTCTTTATTTCACATGTAAAGAAAACATCTTAAAGATGTTGGTTTAACTTTTTGATTCAGTTTTAAATGTTCTGTTGGATGTATTTTATCCCAGCTTTTATTTAGTGTTAAACTGAAACAGGAAGTGCTTCTGGACCATTGTTGTTTACATCTTGTGAAATGGTCTATAAGTGAATAAAGTGAATGTCATGATATTGCTGATTTTGCAGCGGTGCATGCGCGAGAACTGAGACGAGACCGTTCTTCTTCGACTACTTTTTGTTACCGGCTGCTCGCCGCTTAGGAGTTTTACCGCCCCCTACCGTATAAGATGACGTACTGATATAGCCGGAGGCGCAAAACGTTCTGTTTACAAGCAGTACGTCATCTTATACGGTAGGGGGCGGTAAAACTCCTAAGCGGTGAGCAGCCGGTAACAAAAAGTAGTCGAAGAAGAACGGTCTCGTCTCAGTTCTCGCGCATGCGCCCATAAGGAAGTAATGGAAAGTCGAATAAAGTCGTTATTTACGTTTTTTTTCGCACAAAAAGTAGTCTCGTCGCTTGATAAAGTTATAGTTGAGCCACTGTAGGCACATGGAATACTTAAACCTTTTCTTTTAATGACTTTCTGGGCCGTCAAGAGGCAGTCCCTCAGGCTGTCTATGGAAGAGTGGTCCAGCCCTCAGATTCAATCAAAAATATCTTTATTTGTGTTCCGAAGATGAACGAAGGTCTTACGGGGTTGGTACAGCATGGGGGTGAGTAATTAATGACTTAATTTTTATTTTTGGGTGAACTAACCCTTTAACATTACTGATTAAAATTACTGTCCAAAATCCATGAAAATCCTGAAATTTGGCAATGATAATTAATATATTACAGGTATGCTGCAACCCAGAAAGCCTTTGCTAGCTTTGGTCCATTTAAAACCACTATTCATCAGCATGCATTGTTTAATCCAATAGACTGTAGCAAAAAAAAAAGAAAAAAAATATATAGCTGCGAGCAGCGATGGCGGGCCCAAGCCGGTGGCACCGCAACCCCGGTTCCTTTAGTTACCTAAAGGCACCCGGGTGGCGGTGCCGAAGGCTTTGGCCCTTTTATGATTAAATGTTAAAACGGCTTGCCATACTCTGTCATTTTGACTAGTCACAATTATGTTACAGATATCTTAAATGATAATACAAACTATCCAAAATGTAATTACGAATAGACAGAAAGACGTTGTTGATATCTACAATGTTAATTCCGGACAGGCAAACTTAGCTTTTAAATGTTAAAAGGGCTTGCCATACAGGGACGTAGGCTCAGAGAGAGGCTCACCATATTCAAACCAAAATATCTGACTTCCTCTTGGTCCGAGCTAATGACTATGTAATAGAAAGTTGTCCGGCTTGAGGAGTACAATGTATATAGCGATTTTTGTAACTGTAGATAAAACTAACAACCCCACTTTTGTCAAAAGGTGGCGCTATTTAGTCCTTGCACTATGCCCGTTTCTGAAACTTTGCACATGTGTACTGGCTAATAAATGTGACGTATCTGTTGAGTTTCAAGCAATTTCAATTTCAATTTCAATTTGACTGTTGAAAAGAAGTGCGCCGATTAGATACTCAGGATCGGTATCGGCTCTGACACTGCCATCTTTGACAAGGCTGATTAAAATTCTATATTGTGCATATACTATTAAAGGAAAGGAAAAGGAAAAATTAGGGAAGTTATAATATTTGTATAATTTAAATTTAGAAACAAATGATGTATAATTACATTTTTAGAAGATATGAGGCTTTTAGTGTTTACTTTTTTGACATGACTTTAATCTTTTGCCATAGTTGCACATGTCTACTGGCTAATAAATGTGATGTATCTGTTGAGTTTCAAGCAATTTCAAGCATGCTAAGAGTCTCAAAAGCATCAAAAAAGAATGTTAAAGTTTGATTCGTTGCCACGGCAACAGTATCAAAGATATAAAAAAAATTCATTCACAGGTCTACATCTGCCGTGTATTTACATTATACAGATGAAGTTTGAAGCAAATCGGTTAAAAATAAGAGAGTGGTTTCAAAGCATTTTAAAAGTTACACACTTCATGCTGCTAGTTGGTGGCGCTATAACTTTGACTCACAATAGTCACATCCATGTGATCGGTCTCTTACAGCGAAAACACTGCTGAAGTTTCATCAAGATCAGTTAATGTATGCTGAAGTTATAACACACATCCTGTTTCATGTTTCTCGCCATAATTTCGTTTCCTCGCCACGGCCAAACCGTTCGAGATATCAAAAATCCCTTGGCAATTTTTCATCCTTAATGTCTTGACTTCACGCTGATCGAGTTTCGTCGAATTTGGTTCAATGCTCTAGGAGCAATACTTTAAATTCCATTGCATGTGTTTTAAACACAACCCTAAATAGCCGTCTTCCTATTGGGCTGGGGTAAAAAGTAAGAGTGTGAAGTATATATGAAACGATGAGATCTATATGTGTACCAAGTTTCATATTATTACATGCAAGTGTGTTTGATTTATGGACCAAATTTTCAGACCAAGTTTATTGACCAAGTTAATCTGATTAATAAACTAATTATATAAAACTATTGTCAATGCACTACAATTAAACTAGTTATATGCCTTTACTTATAAAAAATAAAAATAAAAACTTATTTAAAAAATACCAGGCTTGAGAAATGTATTTTCTTTATGCAGGTCATACACACAGCAGTTAATGGTTAAGCCCCCTCCCCCTGCACACACACACACACACAGACAGCCAAAGACACAGAGACATGTAGGCTCAGAGTGACCATATTCAAACAAAAATATCTGACTTTCTGTGGGTCCTAGCTAATAAGTGTAAATTAGAAAGTTGTCCGGCTCGAGGAGTACAATATACATACCAATTTTTGTAACTCTAGTTAAAACTAATAACCCCACTTTTGTCAAAAGGTGGCGCTACTAAGCCCACACCACGCCCGTTTCTGAAACTTTGCACATGTCTACTGGCTAATAAATGTGATGTGTCTGTCGAGTTTCATGCATTTTGAAGCATGCTAAGGGTCTCAAAAGCATCCTAAAAGCATCCTAAAAGAAGGGTAAAGTTTGATGCATCGCCACGGCAACAGTTTCAAAGATATCAAGAATCCATTCACAGGTCTACATCTGCCGTATGTTTACATTATACAGATGAAGTTTGAAGCTTCCTGTTTCACGTTTCTCGCCATGATTTCGTTTCCTCGCCACGGACAAACCGTTCGAGATATCAAAAATCCCCACGCAAACTTTCATCCTCAATGTCTTGACTTCACGCTGACCGAGTTTCGTCGAATTTGGATCAAAGCTCTAGGAGGAGTATTTGTCATTCCATTGCGAGCGTTTTACAAACAAACCTCAATAGCCGACTTCCTGTTGGGCTGGGGTAAAAAGTAAGAGCGCGAGGTATAGATGAAACGATGAGATCAACATGTGTACCGAGTTTCATATTATTACATACAAGCGTGTTTGAGTTATGGACCAAGTGTTCGGACCCCGTTCCAGGGGGCGCTGACGAGCCGCCCTGCCACGCCCGGGTACCAGCTTCAGCCCGGCTCTGATGGCCGCGGGTTCTGACCCGTGTGCAAAGTTTCAAGAGTTTTCGAGCATGTTAAGGGCCCCAAAAATGCCCAAAAGGTAGCAGAAAAATAATAAAGAAGAAGAATAATAAATAATCCCAAGGAAAATAATAGGGCCTTCGCCCTTTCAGGGCTTGGGCCCTAATAAGGTTTTGACCAAATCAAATGCTGATGTGACCAAATGAGAAAGTTGGTAGCACCAGTTCAACCACTGGAAAAGTTAGTCTGGAGCCCTGCGCATACACGGTCAACACAAAATGAACGAATCACTCGAGACAACTCGGTAGTCCCAAACAAGGGGGTAATCCATCAGCTGGAAGCTGAAGCTGCCTCAAGGGGCCGCCATTGTAGCTGGCTATCACCTGCTGTTAGCATCCCATTGACTCCCTTTCATTTTGGCATCACTTTGACAGCGAATAACTTTACATCTGAGGCGTCCAAAGACTCCATTTATCCATTATTTATTTCTAAAGAAACATTACAATGTATAAAAGGCTCCATTACTTTGTATGTTATGTTATGGCCAGTGATGCGCGGGTTGATCCGAAATGAGCGGGTGCCTGCGGTCACCCGCGGTTGCCCGCGGTTACGAGTCATCCAAAAATATTTTTAATGATATTCGGGTCGCGGTCGGTCGGTTGTTTGAAATAAAGATGTCAATTAAACCTTTGTAATTTATATAGTACTAGACACAATTTTGTATGAAATACATAGGCATACACTTTATTGGCTGAATAACTGGCGCGAAGATGACGCACGCACGAGCTCAGTCTGCAGGTAGAGATGGAGGCGGCAAGACAGAAAGTGAGGTCTGGGGAGTGGAAGCTCCGCAAATACACAGACAGAAAAAGCAAAGTGTGGGAGACATTTGACGAAATAATCAAAGATGATGGCCAAAGTGCTGGATTTGTCATGTGTACTTCTTGCGATGCAATTTACACATTTGATAGCCACAAAACTGGCACGACCAACATGGCACGTCACAAGTGCGGCCCCGGGAAGCCATCACAGCCGAATAGAGCAGCGTCAGGCCAACCAGGACCACAAACTATAGATGCCTTTATGCGCCCTGACCACACGAAAATTCCTCTTCAAGTGAAGAGTAAATTTGTGGATTATTGCGTGGACTTTTGTTGCACAGACCTGCGCCCGTTTGATATTGTTTCAGGGGAAGGTTTTACGAAAGTAGCCCAGGGTCTCATCAACATTGGAGCACGTTATGGCGCAGTCGACGCAAATGGAGTGCTTCCTCATAGGCAGACAGTCTGTGATCGAGCTAAAAAACAGGCCATGGTCGAGAAACAAGCTTTATCCGAGGTACTGAAGTCAGCGGTGCACGACCATGGAGGGCTTGCAATAACGACTGATATGTGGACTGATGATTTTAACAGAAGGTCCTACACTGTCTTGACGTGCCATTATATCACAGAGGACTGGAAGCTGGCAAGCCGTGTTATGTCCACTGTGGAATTCGATTGCACATTGCCCAAAACAGCAATCAACATCCATGAACAGATTAATGAGCAGCTGTGTTCATACGGGATCTCATTCGACCAAGTGGTGCTCGTGAGTGACCAGGGTTCTAACATCAAAGCTGCCCTAAAAAATTATCACTGGATACCATGTGCAGCCCATGTTCTGAACACAATTCTGAAACATACGTTCAGTGGATCTGACATTGATGAGGTAACGGAGATGATTGACGCGTGCAAGGGCATCGTCAAATATCTTAAAAAAGCCAGTGCAAGCACAGCTCTCCCACATGGCTTAGTCCAGTGGTGTAGTGCAGGGTATACGCAGGTATACGGCGTATACCCACTTCCTTTTCAGTCGGCATTGCGTATACCCACTTCTAAATCCCCTCTGATGCGCATCATTTAGTTAATCCAATTAATTAGCTAATCCAATTTCATGATAAAAAAAAAAGCACCCACCCAGTTAGGGTCGTACCCGTAGGCCTAATATTAACTCTAATTTGTTGCTGCAATGATTCTCCCATCGCGACGATAACTGACCTTCTCATCTGATTTGCTTCAGCACTCACCTGCTCGTCAATGTCAAAATGTTCGTGAGACCAATAAAATAATGCAGTATATTTGTTCACAGATGCGCGAGCCGAGCGCGAATCCCAACGCGACGCTTCACTTCAGTTAACGATCATACAGTGTGAGATAAGATGCAAGTAGCTCAAATTTACGGCTGTTTTTCAATAGACGTTTTAAATGACCGACAGAAATAATCAGTTTTATTAAAGACAGTGGAAATTATAAGCTCAATTTAACAACACAAGCACCCTATTAAATATATTGCCATTATTATTGTATAAATATATTTGTATAGCGTTTTTTCGAATGTGTTTGACTTTTTACTGTTTGTATAACTCCGCTTGTCTGTGTTTGCGCCACTTGCATCATTAAGCCAGAGGGTGGCGACAAGTGACTGTCTTTTTGAGTGATCAATTGAACTATTAATTAAATTAACAGATTAGTCCAAAAACATTGATTAATTTAGGAAAGAAAAGTCGCTGAAACTGGAACTGATTCTCATGTTTAAGAATCTGATCAAATAGACTACTTCATGCTTTTAAAGCTAACTGTTGTCATTTTTTTGGCCATCAAAACACCTTAAAATGAGATCAGGAAAATCTAAATTTTCTCGGGGGGGGGCATGCCCCCGAACCCCCCTAACAATATAATTTATGGGACCTGGGTATTTAGAAAACCATATGTGCGGCCCTGATATGCAATAATACTGATTCTATGTTTTCTATTGTATTCACTCTATTCTATAGTCTTGCGTATTCACACTAATGCAAGACTATAGTCTTACATGTCACTGTTTATAACACAGACCGTTCATCCTTTGCTGGGACGCTTAAAAAAATATTGGGGGCATAAATTAAGAGTATACCCACTTCTCCAGGCACCACTACATCACTGGCTTAGTCCAAGATTGTGAGACTCGTTGGAACAGTAAAATTGACATGCTCAAATCTGTGAGCAAGCAATACAGAGAAATTAACGAGCTACTCGAAAGCAGGGGGCAGTCAGAGCGCATGGAAGGCATATATCATAACACGCTCACAGCCGTGATAGATTTCTTGGAGCCTTTCAAGAAAGCATCTGAGGAGTTGCAGGGACAGGACTACCCGACACTGCATTTAGTGATGCTGTGGTTTTACAATCTGGACGCACACTGCCAACCAGTCTTTGGAGACCCGGAGTACATGGCTTTGCTCCGTACGCGCGCACTTGCTCTACTCCATCAAAAGTTAATCCTCACAGACACGCACAAAATCGCCCTCTTCCTCTGCCCCCGCTACAAAAGTCTCAAAATGATGACTGAGACTGAAAGGAAGAATCTCCACAGAATCGTTAGTAACCTCATGTCTCTTGAAGCCGCGGGCTCTCCTGAGACTTCAA
The DNA here is from genome assembly GCF_988280905.1 of Pimephales promelas. Classification (NCBI taxonomy): domain Eukaryota; kingdom Metazoa; phylum Chordata; class Actinopteri; order Cypriniformes; family Leuciscidae; genus Pimephales; species Pimephales promelas. The sequence continues at coordinate 12,344,164 of NC_142772.1, read as the reverse complement.
GCACTACAGCACCACGAACATCTACAGGCGAGGGTAAGTGACTGTGTTATTAATGATGAATGGGATATTTCAATTTAAGTCTGGTAAATGACATTATTGACAAATGCTATTTTACCTTCCACAGACGTCACTAACGAAAGTCAGAGAGAGAAAAGACCTAGAGTGGACTTCGCTGAATGGGCCGATGATGCCGCTGATGTGGGCCTAACGAATGAATTGGAGCGGTACCGTGCTGCACACTTTACGCTGGATGACTGTAACGAGGACCGGTTGCTTGAATTTTGGGAGAGACAGGGACCCACCTTCCCGAGGCTTCGTGCATTGGCAAGGAGGATCCTCTGCGTTCCAGCATCAAGTGCAGCCAGTGAGCGCACATTCAGCTCCGCTGGTCGTGTCATAGAGGCGAGAAGAAACCGTCTCAACCCTGGGACGGTTGATTCAATACTATTTCTACACAGCGCGAGGACAGCTAAAAAATAAGTAGGCTAATGTTCTGTTTTAGGCCACAAAATGCACATTATAGCCCGTTTAAGCCCAAGTTAGGCTTACTGTATCTGATTTAGGTTCCTGTGTTAGTTATAGGATATATTTGTAGGCTAAAAACAATGAAGCCTATTTTGTTTCATTATACAAATGCATTTTCGTTTATTGTATTAGGCTACTTTTTTTTTTTTTTGTTACCAACAAGTGGCACCTTTTAGCCTTCTTTTTAAAACAGGTTAAGTTTACTGTGTTTCAGTATTCAGCTTTACTTTAATGGGTATTTGTGAACTTTTATTTATTGATATTGTAGCAGTCTTTGGCTTAGCCTATCTGTTTTTGTTAGTCTAAAATGCGTTAATAAAGACTTTACATATTCTATGCCTACAATTTGTGTTGTGTGACCTTTAATTGGGCATCACGTGGCGAAATAGCCTAAACCTTAATACAAATGGGAAATCCTTATTTACCTTTTGAATGTAGAACTTATTAACTTTTGAATAAATGCTGACGCGGGACAAAATGCCCGATTTCCCAACACATTGAACTGAGCAATACCATTGTACCATTTTAATAGACTACTTTTAAACGTATATAACTCGGTAATGTCAGTTTTATGTATTTTCTGAGAGGGCGCGGGATTTTTGTTGGGAAAGTCGGGGTAGAGACGCACACTTTGACTAGACTGGATAAACACATGCAGCATTTTAATTGTTAAGAAAATGAAACGAAATAAATTAATAAATAAAGCCTTTTTTACATAACACTAGGCTATATCATACAGCATTCAGAAAAAGAACAGTTTGCGCTCCTAGGCTTTCACACTTTTCCGAAAGTTGGCCTTCTCTCAGTAAACCTGCTGATGAATTCTTTAAGCAGGGTCGAAACGTAAACATCGCATTCATCAATAATGCGCATTCATAATAAATATTTAATACTTTTAAAAAAATGCGGTCCAGGAAGCGGGTCGGGTACAATATTTCCTTTTTCTTTTTTTCGGTCCGAGTTGCGGGCGGGTTAGTTGAAAACGTCGGTCGGGTGCGGGTTGTTTATAGATTGACCCGCGCATCACTGGTTATGGCCCCGTAGAAGCCGTTCTTATAAAAATAGGCTAAAAATTGCGTCATAACCACTCGACTGTCCGTCGCACAGTAGAGAAGTTACCTTATAGACAGCAGGAGAAGCTCGCACAGCCTCGTAGGCAATCTTTTACTGTCTATAGTCAGCCCATGGCATAGATAGAAGCAAAATGTCAAAATAATTAATCAGAATACTTACCAAAAGTTGCTCCAGGTCGCACTTCGCCGTCTCTGTGCACGATTAAAATTTGTGTTGGCACAGCTACTAGACGATTTACAACTGTCAAGTCAGTTTGCTCACGTGACATCTACGTCGTCAAGCTCAGTTTGAGCCCGCGCAGAATGCTCGGCTATCAGGAAGTGAGTGCCCATGTTGAGCTTCAGCTCTCTCCGTTGAAATCAACGGGGTCGCTGTGTCCATTTTTTTTACTGTCTATGGTCCCGAATCATATTAAAGATTCATTCAAAATGAACGAATCGTTCATGAACGATACATCACTATTAACCCTCTATAACCGACGGAAGCGCCGGCGCTCCGGTTTGTGTGTGTCTGTTTAAGAGCCTATAGACACTGAAACCAAATGGCTAGCTCAATCATTCTTTTTGCATACAAAACCAGAGAGGTAACATGTTCAGATCAAGCCTCCAACATGCTCATGTTGCGTTGTTTTAATAATGAGTCTGTACAAATTGCGTAATATGCGTTTACAAAAATAAAAAACACACAAAAATGGATTGCATGTCTTTGCACATATTCTGTAGATCTGCCAACATGACATCATGACTTTTGCGTAAACATACACGCCACTTTCGAGTCAGGTGGCGTGTTATCTCTACGCATTTTGAGCTATCCGCGTGTATCCGCGTGTATGCGTGTATGTCTACGCCATTAACGTCCGTGTCATTCCGCGTGTCTGTACATGCAGTCAAATCTCCAGTCATAAATGCCATTAACCCCAGTGACGGTTAAGTTTAGGGATGGGGTTGAGGTAAATCATATCTTTTTTTTACCTAGGATGGTAAGGGAACAGTCATAAATGCCATTAACCCCAGTGACGGTTAGGTTTAGGGACGGGGTTGAGGTAAGTCATATATTTATATAACGTTAAGTCAACGGCGTTCATAAACACGCTGAAAGGCGATTATGCGTCTTGATAGCACGCCAAAAATGGAAATACGAATTGGCGTGGCATACACACGCTACTTCATGAGATCAGTCTGGATCTGCGATTGATAGTTACATCTTCCGATGGCTTATTGACGTATCACGTTCTGTGCACTATGACCCCAGCGTGTGTCGCATGATGTGACGTCAAAAGCTGCATCATTTGACCATGCATTTGACTCCCATCTGCTATATGTTCCCTCTTATCGTTATTGTCTTTTTACCATTGCTTCATTCTATCATTTCCTTCTCATTTATACACTCGCAAATACAAGCACATTCACACACGCACACACACAGACACACACGCAACGTTATGACTAAATGAAAGTACACGGACGTGAAGTTTTTGGAAATACTAATTGCGTCCGATGACGCTGAACTCTCCGTCTGCTCATCGGCTTTATTTATTTATTTTTTATTTATTTTATTATTAATTGTTCTGACAGGGTCTATTTATTTTATATTCTAACCAATTCAGTGTTCAATCAATATTTAAATGCAAAATGTTATCTGTTTGACCACAAATGTAATTGAATATTTTACATGGCATTTTTACCCCCTTTTTTTTTGAATGAGTGTAAAAATGAAAAAAAAAAAAATGAAATCTTAAAAACTAATTTATGTAATCAGTTCAAATCAATTCTGTATAGTTTTAAATTGTTTTATGCATGTTTTTCACATTGACAAGTTTACGGTTTAGATTTATCCATTTTTTGTATTGATTAAAATATGTAGAATAAAAAAACGGTTTTCTTTTTGTTTATTGCACTTTTGAGATATTTATCTAGTTACTATTGATGTATTACAAACATAGCCTTCAAATTGGGAGAGTAAGGATTATTTTGATGTATGGCATATGAAAATGCTCAAAAGAATGACAGCACAGCATGTAAAAATAGAAAGATAGAAATAGAAATACTCTGGTGGAATTGTTCTATGGCAGGTCATGAAGAGTTAAAATGATCCCAAAATTAACATAATCTATTGCGTTGATCACAAGATATTCCTCATGGAGGAACAATTTTAATTAAAGCTGCAAGCAGCGATGGGCGGGCCCTCGCACCTGTAGCGCGTTGGGGTGTGAGTCAGCCGCATTGCATATTCTGCGGCTCAGCCGGTGCGGCTGTGAATTTGGTTCGCTGCTTCGTTAAAGGTCACTTCCTGTTGCCAGCAGGTGGCGCTATGACTGTGGGTGAATGTAGGCATGTAGATTTGTTCGGGGCGGGACTCTTGTCAAATGTGTAAAATTTCGTGCAGATCTGGGCATTTACAGCCAAGTTACTACAACTTCCTGTTTCATGGCGAATCATCGACGCCACGGACACGCCCATGAACGAAAACGCGCAGATAGCTCAACTTTACATCGACAATGCCTTTAGAAGAAACAGAAGAAATATGAAGTCGATCAGACTAAATCCCTAGGAGGAGTTAGTTAAAGTACACAATGAGTAAATCATCCAAAATTGGCAGTAAAATTAGCAATGGCGGACTTCCTGTCGAGTTTAGGGAATCGCTCCAAGAGACTTTTCTGTGCGTCTGGACATGATAGATATACCACAGAAATGTCGTACAGGTCGGTCAAACATGCGGCCGGGGCTGCTTCGTTAAAGGTCACTTCCTGTTGCCAGCAGGTGGCGCTATGACTGTGGGTAAATGTCGGCATGTAGATTTTTTCAGGGCGGGACTCTTGTCAAATGTGTCAAATTTCATGCAGATCTGGGCATTTACAGCCAAGTTACAACAACTTCCTGTTTCATGGCGAATCATCGACGCCACGGACACGCCCATGGACGAAAACGCGCAGATAGCACAACTTTACATCGTCAATGCCTTTAGAAGAAACAGCAGAAATTTGAAGTCGATCAGACTAAATCCCTAGGAGGAGTTAGTTAAAGTACGTAATGAGTAAATCATCCAAAACTGTCGGTAAAATTAGCAATGGCGAACTTCCTGTCGAGTTTAGGGAATCGCTCCAAGAGACTTTTCTGTGCGTCTGGACATGATAGATGTACCACAGAAATTTCGTACAGGTCGGTCAAACATGCGGCCGGGGCTGCTTCGTTAAAGGTCACTTCCTGTTGCCAGCAGGTGGCGCTATGACTGTTGGTGAATGTCGGCATGTAGATTTGTTCAGGGCGAGACTCTTGTCAAATGTGTCGAATTTCGTGCAGATCTGGGCATTTAAGGCCAAGTTACTACAACTTCCTGTTTCATGGCGAATCATCGACGCCACGGACACGCCCATGGACGAAAACGCGCAGATAGCACAACTTTACATCGTCAATGCCTTTAGAAGAAACAGCAGAAATTTGAAGTCGATCAGACTAAATCCCTAGGAGGAGTTAGTTAAAGTACGTAATGAGTAAATCATCCAAAACTGTCGGTAAAATTAGCAATGGCGGACTTCCTGTCGAGTTTAGGGCATTGCTCCAAGAGACTTTTCTGTGTGTCTGGACATGATCGATGTACCACAGAAATTTCGTACAGGTCGGTCAAACATGCGGCCGGGGCTGCTTCGTTAAAAGTCACTTCCTGTTGCCAGCAGGTGGCGCTATGACTGTTGGTGAATGTTGGCATGTAGATTTGTTCAGGGCGAGACTCTTGTCAAATGTGTCGAATTTCGTTCAGATCTGGGCATTTACAGCCAAGTTACTACAACTTCCTGTTTCATGGCGAATCTTCGACGCCACGGACACGCCCATCGACGAAAACGCACAGATAGCACAACTTTACATCGTCAATGCCTTTAGAAGGCACAGCAGAAATTTGAAGTCGATCCGACTAAATCCCTAGGAGGAGTTCGTTAAAGTACGGAGTGTGTAAATCGTCCAAAAATGGCCGCCAAATTCAAAATGGCGGACTTCCTGTCGAGTTTAGGGTATGGGTTCTTGAGGCTTTTTTGTGCATCTTGATATGATACACGTCCCCACCAAATTTCGTGCATGTAGGTTGAACGTGGACGAGGGGCTAATTTTTTCCAATTTTCTAGGTGGCGCTAGCGTGCCATTTTGCCACGCCCATCCGCGAAACCCACAAAATACGAAATTTTTCACCAGTCCTGACATGCGTGCCGAATTTGGTGAGTTTTTGAGCATGTTGCAGCCCCGAAAATGGCGCTTACTTTGCAGAAAAAAAAAAAAATTAAAGCTACAAGCAGCGATGGGCGGGCCCTCGCACCTGTAGCGCCTCGGGTTGTGAGGCGGCCGCGTTGCATATTCTGGAGCTCAGCCGGTGCGCCTGTGAATTTACTACGCTTCATTAAAGGCCACTTCCTGTTGCCAGCAGGTGGCGCTATGACTGTTGGTGAATGTCGGCATGTAGATTTGTTCAGGACGGGACTCTTGTCAAATGTGTAAAATTTCTTGCAGATCTGGGCATTTACAGCCAAGTTAATACAACTTCCTGTTTTATGGCGAATCATAGACGCCACGGACACGCCCATCGACGAAAATGCGCAGATAGCACAACTTTACATCATCAATGCCTTAAGAAGGCACAGCAGAAATTTGAAGTCGATCTGACTAAGTCCCTAGGAGGAGTTTGTTAAAGTACAGAGTGTGTAAATCATCCAAAAATGGCGGTAAAATTAGAAATGACTTTCTGACTTCCTGTCGAGTTTAGGGCATTGCACCAAGAGGCTTTTCTGTGCGTCTGGACATGTTAGATGTACCACAGAAATTTTGTGCATGTCGGTCAAACATGCGGCGGGGGCTGCTTCATTAAAGGTCACTTCCTGTTGCCAGCAGATGGCGCTATGACTGTGGGTGAAAGTCGGCATGTAGATTTGTTCAGGGCGGGACTCTTGTCAAATGTGTAAAATTTCGTGCAGATCTCGGCATTAACAGCCAAGTTACTACAACTTCCTGTTTCATGGCAAATCATCGACGCCACAGACACGCCCATGAACGAAAACGCGCAGATAGCTCAACTTTACATCGTCAATGCCTTTAGAAGGCACAGCAGAAATTTGAAGTCGATACGACAAAAGCTTTTTTTAAACAGGATCCTCTTCCTGTCCTATCGTTGTAAAGTGGTTTAGTTGTTCTGGAGGGGCCATAATTGAAGCTGAATCATAAGACACCATAGAGGATTGTACATTTATAATTGTGTTTCGGATGCTTTCTATTTTCTCATTGAAGTAATTCATAAAATCATTACTACTAAACTGTAACGGTATATTTTGCTCTGGTGATGTCTGTTTATTTGTTAGTCTAGCCACGGTGTTAAATAAAAACCTTGGATTATTTTGGTTATTTTCTATTAGTTTGCGGAGATGCTCAGCCCTGGCTGTTTTTGTGTCTTTGTCTTTTTATAACGTGACATGCTGTCTTTCCACGCGATTCTAAAGACCTCTAAATTAGTTTGTTTCCATTTACGCTCTAACTTACGGGTTTCTCTCTTGATAGCATGCGTAGCACTGTTGTACCAGGGTGCTTTAGTTTTCTCTCTAACCTTTTTTAATCTAATTGGTGCAACAATATCTAATGTACTAGTGAAAATGGTGCTTAAACTGCTAGTCATTTCCTCTAATTCATCTGTTTGTTTGGGTTCATTTAGCAGCTTAGATAGATCAGGTAAGCTATTTGAGAATCTATCTATAGTGGTTGGAAGGATTGTTCTGCCTGGTCTCTAACGTGGCGCAACATGACATATTTCAGCAGTACGTAATATGCAAGTCACCATGTAATGATCAGCGACGTCATCGCTTTGCGGTATAATATCTATATCAGTTGGATTTGTTCCATATGATATAATTAAATCTAGTGTATGATTTAGACGATGAGTGGGTGCACTGACATTTTGTTTGACCCCAAAGGAGTTTAATAAGTCTGTAAACGCAGCCCCTAAAGCATCATTTGTATTATCTACGTGTATGTTAAAATCGAACAATTATTGCTTTATCGACATTCACCAATAGATCCGATAGAAAGTCTGCGAACTCTTTTAGGAATTCAGCATATCGCCCTGGAGGTCTATATACAGTAGCCAAGGCTAGAGATAATATGGATTTCCTTCTTACATCTAAGAGCGTAACATTTAGCACAAGTACTCCAAATGAATTAAACCTGTGACCTGTTTTCTGAGTAATATTAAAAATATCTTTATAGATTGTTGCAACACCGCCGCCACGACCAATCAGACAAGGCTCATGTTTATACCAACTTATAATTTACCAACTTACCACAAATAATTTGTGCTATAGATACTTTAAACCCACAATTAATTTGCTTGTTGAGGAGAGGCAAGGCACCAAGTTCTAAATTTACCAAAGCAGGGGTGATATTTTATATTTTGTATCTCACTATTTTACTAAAAACATGTAATATAGATTACATTTAATATTTAATTTGTAGTATTACTTGAATAATGACAGGAACACCTTTAAAATTCGATAAAATATATATTTATATTTTTAAATGGAAAAATTCACCACTGAGTTGGGACCACTACAGGCCCTTGGTTGATAGTCACATGTAAAACCATACATGTCTCCTCAGTACCATGGTTAAAAGTTAAAAAAATACATTTATATTTTTTTCCCACAGATTCTTTCTCACAAGGTGAACCCAGAGTGTTGGGACTGGCTATGATCCCCGGCCATCATGTGGTTTCTATAGAAGTGGAATCTGAAAGCCTTCAGACCACCACCCATGGACTCTGACAACTTAAGAGACATTTGGGGTCACCATATGGACTATAGAGAATTTAGTTTTTCATGCACACTTTGTATCTGCAACTACAGAGATAGCAGAAGAGCTGGAGTTGTAACCCAATAGGATTTTTCCCAGTGTGTGTGTGTGTGTGTGTGTGTGTGTTTTTCTTTTTTTCTTCAGGGAAATGCAATACACAGTGGTTTGGACCTCTGTGTTGAAACAAAAATTATTAATAACAGTGTGACTTGTAAACTGTACCCTTTTGCTTGTTTGTTTGCTTTGTGAGCAGTGCACATTGTGTATGTAATTCTATGGATATTGCAATTTTTCAATAAGAGTTTAATAATCAATCTGATATTTGTATGATGTCATTGCACCATTTATTACTATTTCCTCATAACCTCATATCACCAGCAGAGGTCATTCACAGACCTTATTCTTTTACATGTTGATTATAATTGCACATAAACAAAATGACATCTTTCAACTGCTAAAATTACGAGAGTGCAAATAATTATATATGCATACATATATCTCAATACATTACAAAATTAAAAGGATTTTTATTTTACTGAATTCATATCTATGGATATAGAAAAAGAACGACTAAATACCATCTTGGTTATTTAGTTATCCAATATAATTGTCAAGTTAATGTAAAATGAAAATATATACAGTATATTTTAGCATTATCAAAATCTCACTGCTCTTTTCTTGTAAATTCTTGTACACAACAATTATTTACTGCATGCAAATACTTTTATCATTGACCAAATATACAATTATAACTTTAGTTTGCAGTGGATATAAAAAGTCTGCACACCTGGTTTGCGTCACAAAAACAGCTGTTTTTTTTTTGTGATGTAAGAACTGCAAGTTAAATCATATCAAAATCTTTAATGTAAAAATTACATTTTTTACATTTTAAAATTTCATCAGAGAAGCATGGTGGTGGCAGCATCATGCTTTTGAGCTGATTTTTTTTTTTTCTTCAGTTGGAACTGGGGGGTGCTTCTCAATACTCAAATTGAGGTGATAGCACTCAAGTTTCCTCGCTCCTCTGACCTCCAGCCTGTGACCTGGAAACCGATTGAATTCAGCCATATTAAAGGACATCTCAGTTAGCTAATTGCACCATGACGAGGCGAGGAACATGGAGTGAGTAAGCATCCAGAGGAGCTGTGCGCTAGGATGCACAGGTGTATCCTATAAAGAAGTTTTTCTTGACGAGAAACCTGGTATAAATTCTCCTCCCCCTTCACATCTGTCATAATACTTTTAATTTATGCTTTACATTTGCAGTTTAAATAAACCATATATCAACAGGGCATCTTGCTTTATTTTTATTATTTATTATTTTTTTAAAGGTCCCATGACATGGGGTTATTTTATTTTTTTATAATGTTTCCTGGGTTGCCTTTTTTTTTAGATCAAACATAGTCATAATTTAGAAATAAAAGGCAATTTTCCTAGCCTGATTTTAGCCTCTGATTTGAACGCTCTGTTTGAAGGGGCGTGTCTGCTGTGGGATTCAGTGTAGCCAGCCACTGCTGTGATTGGCTGACATGCTTGCATATGCAATAGCTATGTATTACATGCAAAACTTTCTCGAACACTTTTACTACAGCTATTATAGGTTTTTACTTTACAGCTATCGAGATTAACGAATTGTGAAGTTTTTAAGTATTTAGATCTATTCCCATCACATAAAATGTTGCCATGATAAGCATTGAGCAAGCAGATGACAGTGTGTTGATCACGAGAAATAAGGATCTTATCTTTATTGCAACGCAGTTTCTGAACTCTCTGTAATGCTTTCACCAATGCAAACACGATGATGTACATACAAGAGCTTCGTTGTGCAGTGTTGATTCCATAACGAATTGTCCAGATAAACTTGAGCTGTGTGGAAAGATTGTTCTTTGATCGCTTTCTGTATAATTTGTTCAGAATTTAAATAAGATTATTTTCATCCTATTAAAAGAAACGATGTGAAGTTGATATTTTAGTCAATGGCTTGACTTACTAATGCATAAACAGTATTAAACCATTTTGAGAGAAAGATAAACTTACCTGTCTGAACTTGAACAATTGGGCTACACATGAGAAATTGTTGCTTGGTAGCTCGATCGATTTATTTTCAGACGTTCATCGAGTTGAGGAAACAGTTGTCGGTGAAATATTTGGACTATACAAAACTTTGGGAAGTTGTGTCTGCGCATTTCCAGAGAAAAAAAAAACCCATTGTTTCTTCAGAGGCTTGGATGACGGAACTAATCAAATCGTGCTCGCGCGTTCGTACTCCTTAGTTCACTTTCTCATGGGTGAGCCAAATTGGCTTTATGCACAGCTGCACTACTTCCTGAATTTCAGCCAGCTCCTTGTTTCCTGTCTGCCATTATTGGATACATTGATTAATTCAGGTGTGCTTGACCTCAGTAGTCATGGCAACAATAATCAGCCACACCTGTATTAATCAATTTTGCCCAATAATGGCAGACAGGAAACAAGGAGTTGGCTGAAGTTCAGGAAGTAGTGCAGCTGTGCATAAAGCCCATTCTCCGGGCGGGCAAAGCAGAGAAAGGGGAGGTAACCTTTCTCGTTATGAAGTAATAACAAGGAGATTCAAGATCAGCGTGTCTGAGCTGCAGAGAAGAGAAAAATAGCCAAAGCTCGGTTTACACCAATTGAAAATTCTAGACACGAGGGGACCAAATACAGGCTAGGGAACTAATGTTAAAAAACCTCAGAAAGTGAAAATTTCATGTCAAGGGACCTTTAAATAACCAAACTTTAACAAAATGACTTTCCCACATATGACCTTGAAGCTACATCAATTATTCCATCTGCCACTGTCAAAAACTTAATTCTTCTACATCTATCATTCTTAACCCTTCACTGACCTTCCACGCTTATATTAGTCAACTCTGTAAAGCTGCATTTTTTTTCAACTTTGCCATATTGCCAAACTCCATCCTTATCACTTGTACACGCGTTAATCACATCTCTACCCGATTATTGTAATGTTCTTTTTCTGGACTACTAGCACAATCTATCTCGCATTTGTAGCTAATATATTCAAAACTCTGCCGCAAGATTGCTAACATGCACTAAACGATCTGCTCATATCACTCCTATTCTGTTTAACCTCCATTGGCTACCTGTCTTCTCGTGTTACTTACAAAATTCTTCTGCTTACCTTTAAGTCACTCAATGGTCTTGCTCCTTCCTAGCTCTCTGACTTACTTTCTCATATTCCTTTTCAACTTCTCCGTACTTCTGGCTGTGAACATCTGTGAGCCGAGATTTCGTCTATCATCTACGCTGCCCTACAAAGGCAAAGTGCAGTAACTACGCAAACAAAGAAACAGAGAAAAAGGCCTTTAAAGTTTTTATACCAGCCAGGCAAACATGTTATTCAGTGGCGCAAAAAGTGGTATGCGCTATATGCGGCGCATAGGGCAGGGATGTGATTTTTCCAGATTAATCCGGAATTCCGGATTTTCCGACCTGAAAATGTGACCTACGTGAATCATGCAGATCTGTAAAAAAAAAAAAAAAAGGGGGGGGGGGGGGTGTCGGGTGAAAGGAGAGAATATGAGGCCATAACCCATAACTGTCTGACGTGCGTACAGAAAGTTCCTTTCAAAGTATCAACAAGGACGTATTTGCGTTCAGCCAGTGAATGTCTAATTGGTTCAGCTTGTTCACCTGCTCAATTTCGTATCTCAGTCGTTCTCGCGCTGGTGTCGTTGTCAGTTGACAAGAACATCACATTTAGGTCACCAGGGCTGGGCGATATATCGATATATTTCAAATTTGCGCTATGATCCTTGCTCCAAGCAAGCTGCTGACTGCAGCTATCGTGCATACGCCTTATTCACGGCAGCGCCATCTTTGATTTTTAATGAGAATGAAAGCGAGGCTGTGATGCATCTCTTCAATGGGCTGTACTGTTATTTAATGTGTTTTCGGATTGTTCTGCTCATGAAACACTGAAAAAATATCTTTCCAAGAAATTTCAGTTGACAAAAAACTCCCGACAATAAGCTGTGGAAAATTGTAAGTATCTAGCAGTTTTATTCAGCTTTTTACAGCGGATGCCATTGGAAACACGGTAGTCTATCCCTCACAGCCTCACTTTCATACCTGTCATGGCGCTGCTCTGAATAAGGTGTATTCTGTCAGTTGCAGTCCTCCTGACACCTCCGTCTCAACAGCATTAGTGTAAGTGTACAACGCGACAAATACTCGCAGAGGAACGGCTACATCAGTTCAGCGAGTTCACAAAAGTTAATTTGCATCTGCTTTAAAGCCTTGCCGTTGCCGGTTAAACATGTCATTCACTGCTAATGCGCTGTTCTGAGCGCGAACACCCGACGTGCACATGCGTTAAAAGCTTGTAACAGCGCCTGGTTGCTGGACTAAGTTATCTTTCGAGTAGTATTATTTCGCTAATACTCTCAAATATAGGCTACACAAGGTTTACATAAGAACATTTGGTTATGTCCAGGGGTTAAAGTGGTCCGGAACTGCGTTCCGGCACCTCAGATAAATTAATAAATAAATAGATTAATTAATCTCAACGAATATTGCAGTTCTCCCGATATGGACCAACTTCCCTTCCTCCCCGCTGAACGCGAGCGATAAACACAAAGTATAAACTATATAAAGTATAAACTGTATAAAGTATAACAGCATGAAGTATAAACTATATAAAGTAGCTATAAACGCCTCGTCCGTTTGGAGAGGTGCGCGCGGAGCCCCGCGCTCGTGCGGACGCGTCTAGTTATACACAAGGGTTTACAAATGCTTGAAATGCACTTGCGGTGGTTGAGCGCGGTAAAGTTAGTTTTAGGTCCGAAATATTTCGCCTGACATTTGTTTTCCCTATAGCCGCTGTTCTAGGGTCTTACAAAGATATCAATAGCAGGATTAGGCCTAGTTTTAACAAACCATTGTATATCGACATTAATACTCGTTCATTAATATTCAAAAATCACCTGCGTGCATTTAATGCTGCATAGAATCCTGAGAATGCTTTCACGGGTTTGCACAGCGCATGAGGGAACGTCTGCCAAATTCCACCAAATAATTTGTATTATTTAAAATTACTTTTTTAAATTCCAAAGCTTGTATTAGGTGGCAATACAGACCTGGTAGCCTTGAGTAAATTAACTTGTTTAAGATAATGATTCATGAAACATAATTATCAATTATTTACTTCACTGACAGATGAAAATGAAAGACTATCAGTCAAAGTTCAGGGAGTTTAGGAGTTTAGGAGGGGAAGAAATAGGGCAGGATAAGGAGACTGAGAAAAATAAAGATGTAGATGAGAAGAGAGCAGGTAGGCTATTGACAAAATAATTGAATGCCCACTGACATGGTTTTAAAGCTATTTATTATCCTTTTTTGGCCTTAAAAAGTCTTAAATGGCACATAATTTGGTCAGAGAAATCAAAATTTTCTCGGGGGAGGCCAACTGAAAGCAAACCGAGAAAATTGAGAGAAATCTGCTTGTCAAATGCTCCGTGTATATTAGACGTGTCGCGTACAGGTCTTAAAGTGACAGTAGCCCTAATAATAAAAATGCAGCCGCTTGTTCTTAAAGGGATAGTTGACCCCAAAATAAAAATTCTGTCATTATTTATTCACTCTAATGTTGTTCCAAACCTGTATTAATTTATTTATTGTGCTGAACAAAAAAGAAGATGTGGGTAACCAGACAGTTGCTGGTCCCCATTGACTTCCATAGGGAAAAATTTAGTATGGAAATCACTGGGGTACATCAAATGTTTTGTTACCCACATTCTTCCAAATAACTTAAACAGAAGAAAGAAACTTATTCAGGTTTAAAACAACTTGAGAGTAAATGATGACAATTACAATTTTTGGGAGAACTATTAATGTTAATTAAACAACAAAACACAGAGGCAATCACTCACTGCTCTTGAGAACTTTAATAGTAGCTTTAATAATAATCAATGTGTCATTTATACATTGAAGACTATATTTGACTTTGATTGAACAATTGCTCTCACTTTGCGGAAAAGATATTGGGATATATATCGATCGGGGGGGGGGGGGGGCTCGGTATATTTTCCTGCTTTTTTGTCCTTAGCCAATCACATGCCTGATAGGGGCGCAGCACAATGGGGGGCGCCAAAGAGATGGTAAAAAAAAAAAAAATTATATATAGGCTATTGTATTTCTATGTAGCTGCCGTTGTGCGTTTCTAAATCATTTCTGCATTCCTTCAATGTTATATAAAATTTTAGAGGACTAACAGCCAGGCTAGAGTAGGCGCCCTCATGGAGAAGGGGGGCGGGTAATATCGCGAGCGGGCGAGGGCGCCGTGAGCGCTGAGCGAGCAGGTACGAGTAGTTAGTTGTCGTCGAAAAAGATGGATAAAACAAAATGCTGTGGTGCTAAAAATAGAAAAAGAAAGAGAAAAAGGGAGATGGCATGTCAATTGATGCGACAGCAGCTAAATAACTGCATGCATTGCTGAAATCCAACAGGTTTCCAACAATACATTTCATCCTTTTTAATTTATTTGTCTTAACGGCCCACAAAACTCATACATCGGCGGCCCATTTGTGTGTTTGTTGTTTGTTTTTGTTTTGTTTTTTGCTTAATTGGTGGCGCTGTGCTGGTGTAATGCATTGGTCAAAAAAAGTCAGCTTTAGTTTTTTTTTTTTCTGACACACTGGCCCATGAAATATATGTCATTATGCGCAAGTATCTTTCAAGTATAGAAAATAGTGCAAAACTACTGTAATTATGAAAGTTTCCTTTATTTTTCTGTGCATTTGTTTTACAATAGCCTTTATGGCAATTACTATCATGGGATTAATATTATAACTATTATTTGTAGTAGTGTAATGTAGACAAACACTAACTAAAAGAGGTTCAAATTTTTCTCTGTTTAATTTGCACCCTGAATATGGGTTGGAGCTTTTAATTTTGAACTCTCAAAGTGCACCAGACTGCTGAATTTAACATTACAGAACAAAAAATTTTATTACGCATGCCCCCGAACCCCCCTAGAGAAACAGAGGTCCACCTACCACAGTTTTACCTAAAATCCTGTGAGGAATACTGGTATTGCTGTTCCAATGGAGCTTATAGTTTTCTTAAGGGGGGTTCATCAAGGTGGAGTAGCTATAGTTTAATTGTGTTAATAAACGACAATTTTGCACTTATTTTTTTCTGTTAGCTCTCATTTCTTCCTACTCACTTATTACACAGCACACTTACATTACATTTATTTATTTATTTTTATTTTTTTTGGGGGGGCGCTAAAATTGTTGCTGCATACCCCTCTGAAACTGGGTAGTTGCGCCCCTGGGTAGATTATGTGGTAATGCATCTCCAAAATGGGACATAATTTAACCCAGATATTTTTTTCACAAGACAGAACACATGTCATAAAGCCCATTACAAGTCTTAACTCATTTTTGACCAAATGTGTAGTTACTGCGCTTTGCCTTTTTGTAGGGCAGTAGGTCTTTCTCCATTATATCCCCTAAGCTATGGAACTCTCTTCCCCTGGCTCTTAGGACAACAACCACACTTTTTCTTAAACATTTTACATAACTTACAGTCATAATGTATCCTTACGTACCATTATTATTTTGCCCACCTTCTATGGTGTCTGTAAATAGTGTTTGTTTCTGTCATAGTGTCTGTTTGATTTCGATTGTAATGCAATATGCAACTGCAATCTCTCAACATTTTGGACTGGGCAAATGTCTACTGTCCATTTATTATGTATAATCTGACTGTTCTTCTCTGTTATTGTGAAGCATCATTGAGCTCGGGAAAGGCACAATATAAAATAAACATATTATGCTTATTATTATAACATAAGGACAGATCTTTTGAGCACAGCTGATGACGCTTTGAAGTGACACTTGAGTGATCAAGAATATTCCAATATTTAAAAAAAATATTTCCTTCAATTCATCCTTCCTCATTTTCTTTCCGTGCAGCCTTCCCTTGCATTCTACAGGGGGTGGATATGTGAGGAAAACAAATGAAGATGCACACATAAGAAATTAGAAGCACCCACAGGTTTTAGTGAAGATGGAGGGAATCTTGAATAGCTCCAAGTTCTGGATGATTTTGGCAAGGAACCTTCTGGGGTTTGCTAGAAAGCTGAAAATTAAGAGAACTTTCACTTTTCAGCATAACAATGATCCCAAACACATTTAAATCAACAATAGAATGGCTTCACCAAAGAAAGATTAATGTGGAATTGCCCAATCAGGATCCAGACCTGAATTCTATAGAAAAGCTTTGGTGGGACCTGAAGAGGGCTGTGTGCAGGTGATGTCCTCGCATCTGAAACATTTTTGCAAAAAAGAGTGGTAAAATATTCCCATCAAGATGTGCCAAGCTGATAAACTCTTATCCAAACAGATAGTGATGTGATAACATCAGAGGGGGCTTCAGTATTAGTTTATTGGTGTGCCCACTTATGCAGTTAGTTATTCCAAGTTTTTTTCTCTCTTATTAACAGGGGTGTAGACTTACCCACTGTGCATGGTTCCATTCTCCAGTAAACTTAAGACTGTTTACAAAAGAAATGTGACATCTGCTTTACAACAGATTCTGACCATACTGCATAGAAAAGGTATTGCATTGTGTTCTGTTTTGTGATGTCTGTAACTTGACTTTGTTGATCCCATGTATTTATTACCTTCCTTATGCCAGCTAAATACTGCACAATTTTGGCAACAACCTACAGCCAAGATAAGGGAAAGGGCAAGGGTGGGAGAGCCATGGCTTCAGCAAGCAACAGTTCTAACCTTTATATTCTTTTTTTTTTCTGTATCACTTCTCCAGTATGTTTGGTAGTTCAGACAGTGATGTCGGCGATTCTTTGTTTCAAAAAGTATAGCACCTAAATTGTACCCCAGATAGTCATGTAGTCTGAGAAAAGCAGCGTTCCAATGAATTTAAAAATGGTGTAATGTGTTCCCAGCATTAAACATATGCATTCAGTCTATATTGGCTGGAAGGGACACGGGATATTGTAGAGGCGGTTTGAACCATATGTCTGGATTGAGCCTGGTAGGAGCATGATCTGAAGTTCTGAAGATGTGATCTGAGCAAACAAAATAGAAATAGAAATTTAGTACAGACATTTTTTAAAAACAACTGATGCAGGGCCGTCCTTTAGGGGCCCAGCGGCGGATGCAAACAGACCAACCAAGGGGGCCCGCTTCCTCTAAGGGTGCTTTCACACCTGCCTTGTTTAGTTCGGTTGAATCGCACTAGAGTTCGTTTTCCGAATTGGTGTCGTTCGTTTGGGCAGGTGTGAATGCAGCAATCACACTCGGGTGCGCATCAAAAGCTGCCGCATGTATGCTTTCAAACGAACTCTGGAGCGGTTCGTTTGTGGTGAGAACGTGATCCGAACTCGAACAGACCCAACTGCCAAATAACTGTGCATTTTTGGACTAAACCAGCTGCCGTAGTCAGCCGCGCTGTGCGTTATGGGATGAGGACTAATGTTTGTTGACATTTTGCACTAGCATGGCAGCTCGCGGACAAACGTGGAGTTCTGAGGAGGTGCGGAGCCTCATAGAGATATGGTCTGATGACCATATTAGCTCCCAACTCTCCAAAACTCATAAAAACAGTGAAATATTTGCTTTGTTTAGTAAACAGCTCAGGGAAAGGGGGTTTCAGAGATCTGTGGAACAGTGCAGGGTAAAGGCAAAGAAACTTCGCCAGCAATACATAAAAGTGAGGGATGCACTTAATAAAACAGGCAGCTCTGGTAAGGAGAAAGACAAGTTCCCTTGGTACGATGACCTCGACAAAATTCTTGGGACAAAACTCGACGTTGATCCGGTGGATGTTGTTGAGTCCCATGATAGTCCAACATTGTCATCGTCAGATTCCAATGCTACTGATGCTAACACAATTGACCAGGCTACTGCATCTGATACAGAGATTGACGGTGAGTTTATTTACTTTTTTCACTTGCCAATACCAACCACTTTTTCAGAAGTTATTGTGTAACTTTAGGCATAGATAGTGGTATACTTTGTCTTGCCAATATGACAGCCAGTCAGGAAACTTATCATTAACCAAAAGCAGCTATATAAACCTGTTGCTTGTTTGCATGCTATATTCTCTTTGTTATACACACACACACACACACACACACACACACAGCATTTTGTATATTGCAACATGTACTGAAATATATTTTTTATCTGTATTAATCAAAATTGTGTAATTCAATAAACAGTGGGAGATTCAAGAAGCATATCCTGTGATGCAGATGACACAAACACCGTTGCTGATGCTGGACTGTCTTTTAAATCAAGCACAGAGAGCAGTGTCAATGAAGAAGGCATCAGAGGAGGGAGACTGCCCATTCCTGGAGCCAAGGCTTGAAAAAGGAAAAGAAAGCCTTGCCAAGCTGATGATGGAATCCAGGCATATATGATGGACAACAGAATAATGCTAAATGAATTGCATAGAGCTGAACAGACTCAGGTGGCTCAAGAGGCTTCCAGTTTTGAGAGAATACTTAAGGCACAACATGAGGCTGAGGAGAGAAGATTCCTGATGATGCACGCACAGCAACAGGCCACTAACCAGATGTTTCTTAATCTAATGGGTACTATTGCAAGTGCGTTGAATCCTGATCAGCATCAACCTCATTCCACAAATATGCCAGCCTGGACCATGACACCCCCACCAACATCAATCACTAGTCCTTGGTCCCAGCCATTTAGAGTAGCTACACAATGCATTTTGAATGTTGTGTTGCTGCTAGGGATGCACCGATCCACATTTTTTCACTTCCGATCTGAGCCCGATACCTGACTTTGGATATTGGCCGATACCGATACTTTTCCGATACCAGAGCTGTGTTTGCTTTAACATTATTTATCATTATTGTTGATTTTATATGATGCTGAAATAAACTCCTCTCTACAAGCAAGGATGATATGTACGTATGTATGTCAATATATATATATATATATATATATATATATATATATATATAATAGATATAAACAATAGATAGACAATTAAACAAAGATACACATTATACAGGCCTACACAGTGCTTTAATTTCAGGAAGGTCTACTAACATTATTCAGGTATGGTCTAAAAAGAATTATAATAAAATAATCAAAAGTAAAATAGCACTGCAAAGTTTATCATAGATAGATTTATGCTTATTAAAGCTGAAGTTATTCATTCAAGAGCTGTGAGTGATTTTCTCTTTGCCTTTTGTTGTCAGTAATGTCGCAATCGTCACATTTATACTGCTGCCCCTTTAAGAACAAGTTCAGATTTCATATCTACTGATGCTCCATATTTTCTCCCAACTATTTCCATAACTACGTTCATTTTAGACATAAACGGTGGTTTAAGTGTTAATCTCCAAGCCGGTCGTTTTGACATTTTTGTGCAGGCTACATTTGATCGTTTAGACGCGCATATGAAGCCCAGAGTATAATTTGCTTGTCTTGTTGCGGTCTGTTACGGAGCGCGCGCCGCAGTGGGAACAGAATCTCTTGCGCAAATTTTGTGCTTTTAATAGCTCTTTTTTTTTTTTTTTTTCACTCTTATTTTTATTTTTTTAAAGTCAACACAAAGCATGGTTATCACAGTTTCGAGTATGGTTACAAAAGGCAAAAAAAATAAAAATAAATAAATAAAAATGAACAATAAAACAAAAGACAGCAACCAGATGTTATGATAGAAAAAAAGACAAATAAAAATAAAACCTTCAGATTACACAGTTTCTAATGCTATTTTATATGCTATCCATTTGTGCCATTTTTCTTTAAATTCTGCTTCTTTCAGTCTAAGGATAAAAGTCAGTCTTTCCATGGTAAATATATCCTGCACAATGTCCATCCACTGAGTATGGCTAGGTGGCTCAGGTTTGAGCCAGCTTCTTGTTATCGCTTTCCTCCCTGCCGACAGTAATATCTTAACCAAATATCGATCATCTTTCTTTACATTGGTCAAAAGGCCCAGATACATTGTTATAAAAGTTAATGGTACAGAATACTTCAGTACTTTGCAAAGAGTGAGATGGACAGAAGTCCAGAAAGGTTTTATTTCAAGACAGTCCCAGAAAACATGTGTGTGATTAGCATCCACAGAACCACATTGCCTCCAACACACTTGCTGAGTAGCCAATTGTTTACTTTTAATAGATGGCGTGATAAAGAATCGTATGAAATTTTTCCAATTGAATTCTCTCCATTTTTGTGAATTTGTGGATGTCTGTGACAACTCACAGATTTTGTACCATTCCTCATTTGAGATCTTGACAGCTGCTTCTCTTTCCCACTTTTCTTTGACATACAGGGTTGTGTTTTTCTGACAGGACATTAAGCTAGTGTACAGCTTTGAGGTAATTTTGTGTGTTTTCTGTTGGTATGCTCCACACATAATCTCTAAAACAGCATTAGGTTCATTTCTGTCCTTAATTTCTTTATTATAGTATTCTCTTAGTTGTAAGTATCGGAAGAAGTCTCGATTATCTAAACTAAATTTGTCTTTCAGATATTGAAAATTTCTTATTTCTCCATTATTAATTAAATTACAAAAAGCTGTGACCCCTCTATTGATCCAAAATTTGAAATTTGAGTCACCCATTCCTGGTTTGAAGTCTTTGTCATGCGCTACCCATCTTAATATTTTTCTTTCTTTCTTCAGTTTTAATTGTCTTGCTACACTATACCAAATTTCCATTGTGAATTGTGCAATTGGGTCAAGTAATTCAGTTATATCGGTTGGGATATGGTCCTCTCCCATGAGTGTCTGAACATTGTACCCAGGGATGCACGTCTCAATCTCTTTCCATTTGGCACAGTAACTAGGGTCACACCAGCAACACAGGTAACGCAATTGAGCTGCATAGAAATATAATTTTAAATTAGGAAGGGCCATGCCCCCCTTATCCTTTTGCAGCTGTAATGTTGAGTACCTAACTCTAGGCCTCTTCCCCTCCCATATGAACTTCGATAACAGCTTATCCCACTCGTTGAATTGTTTTGACGGTATATTTACCGGGAGGGATTGAAATAAGTAGAGTAGCCTAGGGAGGATGTTCATTTTTACCACTTTTATTCTATCACTTAAATCAAGTGGGTAAGTAGACCATCTCTGAATGTCTATTCTAATACTTTCGTTTATAGGATTATAATTAAAGTTATATAATAGTGAAGAATCATTAGATAGAATCACTCCAAGGTATTTAATTTTGTTAGAGCTC
The DNA here is from genome assembly GCF_988280905.1 of Pimephales promelas. NCBI lineage: Eukaryota > Metazoa > Chordata > Actinopteri > Cypriniformes > Leuciscidae > Pimephales > Pimephales promelas. The sequence continues at coordinate 12,322,513 of NC_142772.1, read as the reverse complement.
CAATTTATATCATATGTGCGTGCAGTTTCATTTGAGGGTGAATGGTTAAACAGTAGCATTTGGGTTTTGGAAATGTTCAACTTGTATCCAGCATATTCATTATACTTTCCCAAAAGATCCATCAGTATGGGAAGTGATATGTTAATATCTTCTAGAAATAACAATATATCATCCGCAAATAATCCGATCTTTTGTTCTCTTTCGTTGATCATAATCCCCTTTAAATCATCTTTCTCCCTAATTGCTTGAGCTAGTGGTTCAATGTATAAAGCAAAAAGGGAGGGACTCAATCCGCAGCCCTGTCTACAACCTCTACTGAGTTCAAACCGGTCTGTCAGAGATCCATTCACTTTAATTCTTGCGGTTGGCTTATCATAAATTGCTCTAATACATTGAATAGAATCATTAGTAAGGCCAAATTTCTCCAACGTTAAATATAAGAAATCCCAATTTACTCGATCGAAGGCTTTTTCTGCGTCGAGGCTGATCAAGGCCGCTTTAAGCTTATTGCTGGAAATATTGTGAATCACTTGCAGACTCCTTCTGATATTATCTTGAGTTTGCCTACCAATTATAAAGCCAGTCTGGTCTTCATCAATTAAATCAGAAATAAAGGTTTCAAATCGTTTAGAAATAATGGATGTATATAGCTTATAGTCCACATTTAAAATTGATATTGGCCTATAATTGGCACAATTATCTCTATCTTTATTTTCTTTGGGGATCAGGGTAATAATTGCTTCCTTCCATGAGGGAGGGGTCTTGCCTTCTTTGTGAATGTAGTTTAAAGCTCTAAGAAGAAGCGGCTTCAATTCTACCTTAAATGTCCTGTACCACTCGCCGGGGAAACCATCACTACCTGGGGCTTTATTTGCCTTTAATCTATTTATTGCTTTATCCAGTTCTTTTGATGTAATTTCTGCTAATATTCTTTTATTTTGTATTTCTCCTATACAGGGAAGGTCTAATTTGTCTAGGAATGCTCTGATCAACTCTTTGTTAGAAGCGCCCTCTTGTGAATATAATTTGCTGTAGTACTGATAAAAAGTGTTTTCTATTTCTTTTGGCTCAGTTTGAAGCTTTTGCGAGGTAGGGTCTTTAATTTTCAAAATTGTTGAGTCCACCTGTTGTTTGCGTAATTTTCTAGCGAGAAACTTTGTTGATTTTGGGCCTAGTTCATAATATGCTTGTTTTGTAAACCTAGATTTTTTCTCTACTTCGTCATCTAAATAATTTTCAAGTTGCAGTTTCAATTTTTTTATTTCTTTTTGAGTGTCTTGATCTTTTTTCAAAATGAATTTTTCCTCTTTATCTTTTAAATCTTTAATTAATCTTTTATATGCTTCAATCCTAGTTTTCTTAATGTTTGTTGCTTTGGCTATTAGTTTTCCTCGTAAGACAGCTTTTAGCGTGTCCCAAACTATTGATGGATCCACTTCCCCATTGTCATTCTCTTCTATAAAAGTTTTGATGTCCTGTTTGATAGATCCAACTACTGATTGGTTGTTAAGGAGGCCAACATTTAATCGCCATACAGTATTTTTGGGGTTATTCTCCAAGTTAAGAGTTAAATATATTGCGCTGTGGTCTGAAACATCAGTGACTCCGATCTTACATTCGGTTACCCTGTAGAAATCTTCCTGTCTCATTATAAAATAGTCTATTCTTGAATGAACCAAGTGAGGTACTGAGTAATGTGTATAGTCTCTCATAGTTGGGTTGAGCTTCCTCCACACATCTACCAAGCCAGTTTCCTCTAGCATAATATTAAGTAATTTTGTAAGATTTCTTTTACTCCTATTTTTGCTTGTGGAATCTAGTTTCGAATTTAAAACAGCATTCCAATCCCCTCCACATACACAGATCCCTTCCGCTTCTGCTGTGAGTGTATCAAAAAAATCTTTATAAAATGTTGTTTCGCATTCAGGTGGTGCGTAGATGTTAACCAATGTCATAAGATTATTATTGATTTTACCCTTCACTAGAATATATCGACCCTCCTTATCCTTTATTTCTTTGAAAGTGTCAAGCTTTATTTTTTTAGTAACAAGTATTGCAACTCCCCTCCTATGACTTTGTGAATGTGAGCTATAAAATATGTTGTAGCCAAATTTAATAAGTTTTTCATGTTCCAAAGCTCCTAAATGTGTTTCCTGTAATAAGATGATGTGCGTATCGTCTTTCCTTATCTTATTCATCACCCTTGCCCGCTTTACTGGGTTACCTAACCCATTGACATTTAATGACATTATTTTAAGCTTTTTACTGTGCATCATAAATGTGAGGTAGTTCAAATTGGTTGCTTGTCTTATAACCATGAACTTCGAACATGAACTGTTTAAACAAAAATAGAAACAAAGCTGAACTTAAAGCAACAGAACAAATAACATTAAACTGAAAAGAGGCTTCCAAGGCAGGGTACTCGCAATTCCTCCATTTCGCCAAAATAAGGTAAGGGGAAAAGCCTCTCTCTAAGAGAGGACCCCCTCCCAGAACCAGTGTATAAAACAACAAGAGCTTTTCCACTAATTCTACCTTAGGCGTTTTAACTCCTTCAAATCAGGCTATTTGAATCATAAAAAATGACAATGATAATGTTTATATCGTTGACAGTCGATGACAAAATAGAACTGAACACATAGTTCTTTGGAACATAGTTAGTACCTATTTCCATCAGGCCACCAGGTCTTTGTCTTCTCGGTTCAAGTATTGAGCTTCCGTTGGAATTCCCGCAGCCGCTCCCGTGCTCTCCTGCCTGTGTCCTTCTCTCCGCGCCGGGGCATGCGTTGCCAAGACGATATTTGGTCCAGTCTTCGGGTCGCTGATAAGCCAGTTCCGCTGGTATTATCCCCACCGGGATGGTCCTCTGGCAAAAGACCACGGCGACGCAGATCACTTTCGGCTTCCTCAGCGCTGTTGTAGGTCTGTTGGCCACTCTCCCAATGGATCCGCAACCGGGTGTATGGCGTCTGGAAGCGTATGCCGTGCTCTTTCAAAACAATCTTAACTTTTTTATAAGCTTTGCGTTGCTGAATCACGTCTGTTGTGTAGTCGTGGTCAAAAGAGAGAAATTTATCCCCAAGCTGAATTTTCTTTTTCCAGGCGTTTCTGAGAACTGTTTCTTTGACTCTATACTGAAGAAAGTTAACAACTATTGATCTTGGGGGGTTGTCGGGGGTCGGTTTCGGGCCCAGTGATCGGTGTGCGCGTTGTATTTGGGCATCAGTTCCTTCTTCAATAAGTTTTTCGCTCACCAACAGCTTCTCCACAAATTGAATCACAGAGGGACCTTCCATTTCCTCGCGTACCCCGTATATTCTGAGGTTGTTTCGTCTCCCCCTTGACTCCAAATCGTCAACTTTTCCCCGCAGTGCCCTTTGCTCTTTTAGTGACTCTTGGAGCACTTCATTTGCCGCTGCTGACCAACTTTCCAATTCCTCAATGCGCGCCTCCGCCGCCTCGAGTTTATTGTCATGATCTTGTAGGGTTAGCGTCGTAGCAGTTAACTGTTGGTTAATCTGTTGTCTGAATTCTGACAGTTCCTCTTTCACTTCTCTCTTCACCTCATCTTTAAACGAAGTTAGATCGGTATTTAGTTGGGTTCGAAGGTTAGTTATTTGATCGCTTATATCTTTCAAACTCGGTTGAGAAGTCGAGGCACTGCTGTGTGCGTTTATGTTAGCATTGTTTGCCTCGGGTGTATTCGCTTCTTTGCGTCCCTCTTGTTCCGCTTTTCCAGTCATCTTTTGGTTTCTTGTTTTACCCCCACTCATATTCCAGTCTTTTACCTAAACTTGGATAATATTCTCTGAATTCAAGGGGTTTTAATCGCCTGACTTTACGGAGCTCACGTTTCACACGTCCATCTCGTTCCGTCGCATACCGGAAGCCTAATAGCTCTTTTTATTATTAAAAGCGTCCCGCAATTTAGCAACAGCAGAGACTGCATTTTACAACAATCACAGATCGTGCTGATTCTGTCTTAAAGTTTGAGTTTTAAGGAGAAATGATAGTGCACCGCCGCGATGGGAAGTTGGCTAGACAGAATGCGGCTATTGTTTTTAATGGTTTTTTACCTCAATACATTCTTTAATCTTTGGAAATCAGACTAATATCACAGATCTAAAATGTAACCAGGCTACGTTTGAATGTTTAGTTCTGTGCTCTGTCGTCACGCATTAAGCAGGGCTGTCGTGTTGTGCTTGCTGTGGCACCGCGTGAGAGATCTCTCTTTCTCTTCTCTGGAGTGCGAATTGCAAACATGCATCACAGACAAATAGTTTAATTTATACGGCTTTGCAAACATTGCATTTTGCTGTCTTGCTCTGCTGCGGTGTTTCCAGTGAAGTATTTCCACCATAGGATTTCCATACAGCGAACATGTTGGTAGCTCAATGCTGTCCTGCTAGCTGGCTGCAAACTGCGGAATGGATTTCCTGAGCGGGGGTGTATGTGTCTCATTGAGCCCTATTTTTTACAGTCTATGATTGAGCTGCACCTCCGTTCAGGATATCCATTCCACAGTTTGCTAGCAGACTAGCAGGCCCGGGGAATCCCTTTTGGAGTCATTTCAGCAGCCAACGTTAAAGCGCAGACATGGATCATAAATATCGGATTTCTCCGCAGGTTGGATCGGAAAAATACGTGAATTACGATGGTATCGGGTCCTGATACCGATAATGGATCGGATCGGCCCCATCCCTAGTTGCTGCTGTGCGTGTCCCAGGTCATCATGTACAGGTCCTTCTTCCTCTGCAGCGGTTTCTCCCTCCGCAACGGTTTTTCCCTCCAGAAATTTCTCTTTCTGTATCTCACAGAAATTATGCAGCACACAGCAATCAGACACAATACGGCTTACAAAAGTTATGTGGGTCTCATTTTCTTTAAGAAGGCAATGCCAGCGTCCTTTGAGGCACCCAAAGGCACGCTCTACAGTCATACGTGCTTGGCTCAATCTGTGGTTGAAGTTGAGCTGCTGTGGTGTTACTGCTCCTCCCTCTGGGTAAGCTTTCATGAGCCAAGTTAGTAGAGGGTAAGCCGAATCACCCAAAAGAAAGAGAGGCACGTCGACCCCCTCAAACGTTTCAGACCAATGAGTTAAAAGAGTGCCTGCACTACCACGCTCCTACAATGATGAGAGGGAGAAAACACGACATGTATCTTGCCTGCTCGTCCAACATTAATGTCCCAAAATCTCATTCTATGGTCCACCACACCTTGCAAAATGATGGAATAGTCTCCCTTCCGGTTGTAGTAACAAGATGAGTTGTCAGGTGGAGCTCTGATCTTGATATGGGTTCCATCTATAGCACCTGCCACCTGAGGGAATCTCCATTTGTCATGAAAACCCTGTGTTATCTGCCTGAACTCTGCTGCAGAGGGATGCTTGATGTACAGAGGCTTCATTACAACATTTATGGCAGGCACAACCTCTTGGGTGATAGTGCAACATGTTGATAACCCAACACCAAACAGTTGCGACATAGATCTGTACTCCAGGTTTGTGGATAACCTCCAAATACAAATTGCAACACGAGCCTCTACAAATGCTCCTGTGTTTAACAGAAATATGAAATTGGTCATCTAGTCAATATGATAACTTTCAGGAAAATAACTTGATTTAAATTATTATTATATGTAAACTGCTATCATTAAAATTGGTAGATGAACTAGAGCTATGTAGTTTTTGTTAAGATTTTACACCTTTAATAATGTTTCTCACTTTGAATAAAGGTTTAATGCTATAACTTGCCTGCAATCTTGACCGATATTTCAAACAGTTAAATAACAAGCAGATTCTTAGGTAGGGTTACCAAACCTTCTTCAACGTCAAATTTAAGGACTTTCCACACTTAGAAGAAAAGGTTCTATATAGAACCTTAAAAGGTTCTAAAGCTAATTCTAATGCTTTACTTGCAGGACTTGGATTCCTCCCTACCTAAACTCTTGGAGGTAATTGATCAGTTTCATATTTGCTCTGGTTACAAATTAAATATCACAAAAACTCAAATTATCTACTTTAATTATTCCACAGGAGAAGAAATTAAAAATAAATTAAATGTAAATTGGAAAACAAAAACACTGAAATATTTAGGGATAACCATAACAAAAATACCTGAGCTCCTATATAAAGCAAATTATAACCCAATAAATGATGACATAAAAAAAAGATCTGGAGAGGTGGTCGACCTACCCGCTAGATTTTAGTAGTAGAATAAATGTAATAAAAATGAATATTTTGCCAAGGCTCTTGTATCTATTCCAGTCATTACCAGTGGAAATACCACTTAAACAATTTGTACAATGGGACAAAATGGTATCAAGGTTCATATGGGAAGGAAAACGCCCCAGAATACATCTCTCTACTTTGCATCTTTGAAAAGAGAAAGGAGGAATGGCTCTCCCAAACTTCAAATTGTATTTTCAAGCTGCACAATTACGACCTTTGTGCCTTTGGTGTGATAATTCTTATATTGCACGATGGAAAGATATAGAGACCTATGTACCAGATTATAATGTTCAAACCTTGTTGGGTGAGGAAGGTCTAGATGACACCCGAAGGAAGGGTCTGAATCCCATAGCTGTATTTTCCATTGGGATATGGTTTTCTCTGATTAAGCAATTGAAACTTAAAAATGATCAAAAAGTACTGAGATGGATTGCACTGGATAACAGATTTAAACCGGCTCTTTATGACAGTACTTTTAAAGATTGGATGAATAAGGGCCTAACAGCTCTCTGTATAGTTATCAAAAACAACAAGATGAAGAGTTTTCAGGAGCTAAAAGATAACTTTGATCTAAATAACCAGGATTTATTCAGATACTTACAGTTGAGAGACTACTACTGTAAAGAAATTAAGGGGTCTTCTTCTAATGTGGTAAACCCTCTTATTGAAATAATGTGTGGGGCTTATCAACAAAAGACCAATAAGATTCTGTCTAAACTCTATCAGAGTCTGATGGAGAACGTGAAAAACACTACAATGTATGTAAAAATGAAATGGAAATGTGAATTAAAGGTCGTTCTCACGGAGGAGGAATGGTATAAAACGTGTTGCCTACTCCAGACCTCTACCAACTCCCAACAGTGGAGAGAATTTAACTGGAAGTGTTTTATGAGGTTTTTCATCACTCCTTATCTAAAGAGTAAACAACTTGGGATACCTCAAGACTGTTGGAGGGACTGTGGTAGTACGGACGCGAATCACGCCCACATCTTCTGGATATGTCCTAAAATCCAACCATTTTGGTCTACCATTAACATTGCTTTAGAGAAAGTGCTGGGGTACAGTATCCCAAGGAAATGTAAAGTTATGTTTCTCGGAAACATTACAGAAAGTGTGAGGAAGGAGGACATGTATTTAGCAAAGATTTTACTATCTGCGGCTCGAAAGGCTATTACTAAATTATGGCTCAAATCGAAAAGCCCAGATCTACAGCAATGGATAAGTCTAATTCAAAGTATTTTTATCATGGAAAAATTAACCTACATTATAAGGCTAAGGGAGTCAGCTTTCAACGAAAAATGGAGAAAATGGACCAGGTTCCTGGCCCAAGAAACTACATGACTGTTTCTTCCCAACACAATTGTATATTCTGCTAAGTTTGTTATCCAACTGTCTGATTTTCTGGTAAATCTATGTATAAAATGGTAGACATAATGTACAATGGAAGGAGTATTGGAACAATGATTATGATGACCACAACCATGCTATTTTTGTTTTAACTGTACTAGGTACCTCCTCCATGGCCTCCTCTAATTTTATTTTATGTTTAGTTTTTTTATTTATTTATTTGTTTTTTATTATTTTCCCTTTTTTGTTTAAGTGGGTGTTATAAAATTCCAATACAAATTCAAAGTGGAAAAAAAAGGTTCTAAAGCGCTACGTATTTGGAACCCCTAAAATGCAATGCATGTGAATGATCACAAAATTCAAGATATGCGGGTTAAAAAAAATTAATTAATCAATATCAGACGAAGAGTGCCATTTAAGTTTTTATCCTCCAAAATCAGCATGATTAAAATGTGATATTAAGTTACAACAGTTTAATAAACAATAATTTAATTACATACTACATAATGTTGCAGAATAATGTAATATATGAACAAATAATAGCCTATAAAGAACCTTTGTGCCAAAAGGGTTCTTTCTTCTCATTTTAAAAGCTTTTTGTCATGTAGTCGTGTTGTCGAGAGGCCCAAGAGAAGTTAGAAAGACTCAGTACAGTGGAATAGATTTTTCAAAATGCCAGTGGTGATTTATTTTCAGCAGCAGGAGCTCACACAGTGCAGTCCACATGAAGTAAAAGAAAAACAAAGAAACAAAAAAAAAAAAAAAGTAACATATACTGGTGCTAAAACAAAAAGAAAAATGCTGTGAGCAGCAAAAACTGTCACTAAACAATGCCCAGTGGCACATCCACCAAATCATCAGCATGTCTCACCTCAAACATGATCAAACTTTTTGCACAGTACTCACTGGAGGCAACCTCCTCAAACAAGATCTAACAATGGTTTAAATACTCAAGTTTCCCGCCAAACACTAGTGGGCCGTACCATTGTCACGGGGTGGAACCTTTCCCCATGACCCTCACTGAATTTCACAGCAAGCCATTTTCATACAAATACAACTAATGTTCATGAACTCATTGATCATAATACAAACATGCATAACATACAAATGACAAACTCAAACATTTAACACCTCACACAGCACTCATGTCTCCCTCCATCTTGGAACATGGTATGTTCTGACTATGCGCACTACCAGAACCCAACTCCAAAACACTGGCTCCGACAGGTTGTTCTAACATGTACTATAATATACAAATGTCTATCAATAAAGAAATAGTTGACTCGGTTATCATTTGACACATTTACACATTAAACACTCAATGTTGGAATTGTCCATTCATCACAATAGCACCAGGTTGGCACACTAGTGATGATGTCCTTGAACTGGTTCATCATCACATACCCCCCTCCTCAAGACAGCCACTCTTCAAAAGAGGCGTGACAAAAAGTCTGCAATAACATTCACTGTTCCAGCCCTATATTGGACTTTGAACTTAAAAGGTTGGAGAGAAAGATACCACCGTGTAATTCTTGCATTACGGTCTCTCATTTTATTGATCCATTGCAAAGCCCTATGATCAGTCTCCAGAACAAAGTCTTTGCCAATCAAATAATATTTTAAAGTGTTCAGGGCCCGTTTAATGGCCAGAGCCTCCTTTTCAACTGTTGAATAGTTAGTCTCACGAGGAAATAGCTTCCTGCTAATGTACTGCACTGGGTGTCGATCTTGTCCATCACCCTGTAACAATACTGCACCCAATCCCAATGCAGATGCATCTGTTTGAACTACAAAAGGAAGGTCAAAGTTTGGGCTCTGTAGGACAGGCTCTTTGCACAGACAAACCTTTAAATCTTGAAAAGCTTGTTCACACTCCGATGTCCACTTGACTTTTGTGGGGCTACTCTTCCTTGTGAGGTCAGTTAATACTGCGGCTCTGCTGGCAAAATTGGGAACAAATCTCCTGTACCAGCCCACCAAGCCCAGAAAAGACCGAACACTCTTCTTTGGTGTTGGGGGTGCACATGACAAGATAGCTTGCACTTTATCTACCTGAGGCCTGATGGATCCTCCTCCCACGACGTAGCCTAAATACGAGACTTCCTGCTTGGCAATCTGGCACTTTTTGGCATTGACAACCAGACCTGCGTGATGGATCTTATTGAACACTTCAGTGAGATGGTCTAGATGTTCTTCCCACAAATCGCTGAAAATGACAATGTCATCTATATAAGCTGCTGCAAAATGGTCCATTCCTCTCAGTACCCGGTCCACCAAGCGCTGGAAGTTTGCTGTTGCCCCCTGCAGGCCAAAAGGCATAAATTTGAAATGATACAATCCAGAAGGAACACGGAAAGCAGTCAATTCTTTAGCCGAATCAGCCAATGGCACTTGCCAATATCCTTTGCATAAGTCGAGAGTTGTTAGATACTTAGCTTTTCCCAGTCTTTCAATTAGCTCATCGACTCTTGGCATCGGGTATGGATCAAGGGAGGAAACAGCATTAAGCTTTGAGAAGTCCACGCAGAACCTGAGTGAACAATCCTTTTTTGGTACCAGTACTGCACCATTCGCTACTAGATGGTTCTATGATGTCTAAATCAAGCATCACTTTCACTTCCTCTTTCAAAGCAGGAATCAGGCGGGGGGGCACTCTACAATGAGTCTGCCTTATGGGCTCTGTTGGCAGGAGACGGATATTATGCTGTATAAGATCTGTTTTTCCAGGCTGATCACTGAAGAGATTCTCTGGTACTCGTTTCAGGAACTCTCTCTGCTGTTTAGGTGTAAGATGATCTACTGCTGGAAAGGTAATGGACTTTTGATCCACTGGGAAGTATTGCTCCTCCAGTTCCTCTTCTTCGTCCACCTTTCTTGCCCACAGCTGCTCTGACAATGAGCCTTTTCTCTCCTGCCACGGTCTTAAGAGGTTAACATTAAAAACTTGGGACTTCTTCCTACGATCTGTTAGAGAGATCTCATAGTTAGTAGCTCACTTAGTTTCCGTAACACTTCATACGGCCCCTGCCACTTGGCCAGTAATGAACTGTCAGATGTGGGAAGAAGCAGTAACACCTTCTGTCCTGGACCTAATGTTCTCTTCCTACTTGACTGGTCGTACCATTGTTTTTGATGTTGTGCCTTAGTCATATTGACTCTTACTAGCTCTGCCATCGAGTCCATCTTCTCCCTCATCTTAATGACATACGACAAGATATTTGTTTGTTCACTTGCATTGTCTCCTTCTCAGCCCTCCTTTAAGACATCCAAAGGTCCACGAACCTGACGTCCATAAAGCAGTTCAAAAGGTGAGTAGCCTGTAGATGATTGTGGAACTTCCCGATAGGCAAACATCAAGTATGGCAACCACTGGTCCCAGTCTGCACCTGTATCAGACACAAATTTGCGCAACATTGTTTTCAATGTCTGATTGAATCTTTCTACCATACCGTCAGTCCGAGGATGATAAGGGGTGGTCTTAATTGGATGTATACGCAACATTGAATACACTTGCTTGATTTGTCTGGACGTAAAATTGGTTCCCTGGTCTGTAATTATTTCTTTGGGTAAACCTACCCGTGAAAAGAGCTGAACAAGGGCATTAACAATTTGTCTTGTCTTTGTATTTTTAAGAGGAAAAACCTCTGGATATCTAGTAGCATAATCTGCAACCACCAGAATATTTCGCTTTCCCGTTCTACTCTTCTCCAAAGGACCCACTATATCCATAGCAATGTGAGAAAACGGGATGTCAATAATATGTAGACTCACAAGAGGAGCTCTATCTCCCTTTCTAGCTGGACTCACCAGCTGACACTCTGGACAAGACTTACAAAAATCCATTACGTCCACATACATTCTGGGCCAATAAAATCTACTAGCAATTCTGGCTAGCGTTTTCTGCTGGCCTAAATGCCCTGCCCACGGTACAGAATGACCCAACTGCAATACCTTCAGTCTCATGGATTCTGGGACCACCAACCTCTCTCCCTCAGCACCTACAAGGTACAGTCTATCATCTTTAATCACAAAACGATCTTTCTGCAACAAAGCTGGCACAGTGTTTCCCTTGTCTACCTTCTCAAACAAAGGTTTCAGTGTTTTATCTTGCCTTTGAAGTTCCACTGCATCATGAGGAATACACTCAATATCATCTGCCTGAGGTTTAAGCAATTGTTCGACCATTTCTGTACCCTCAACTTTGTTCTGACGCCTCTCACGTTTAGATTTCCTAGTTTTAGGACTCCTACCAAAAGGCAAATCTTCCAGCAGCTGTTTACAGGTCTCACTATGTTTAGCCTGGGCTCTTGTTACCACCCTAGCTTCAGCTATCTCACTGTCATTATGCAAAAGATCTACAAGCACGGGTACATCTCTGCCTAAAATAACTGGATAGGGTGCCTGGTCCATAACACCAACTGACAGATAATAAGCCTGACCCTTTATTTCAATTACCACATCAGTTTTGGGATATCGTTACCTTCCCCCAAACATTCAGACCTTACTTACGTTTGGCTTGAATCAGAGTCAACTAGAGCTTTAAAGAATTTAGTCCCCATCTTTACCTCAATTACAGTGTCTGTATTCAACTCAACCTCTTTTAACCCTGAAGAAGATCTTGGTACATAACAAAGACGGGTATTAGTAACTTTCTGTAAAGGGAAATCTGCTTTCTTATGCCCTGGCTGGCCACATCCATGACAAACAATCACAGTTTTACCCTTACACTGATTAACTACACCCTGATGTTTACTACTGTTTGTACCAGAACTGATCTGTGATACACCGGTATTAGAACCAAAACTGCACAGACCACTACCCCGACCATCCCCAGACTTACCGGTTGAGCTGTTGTCATAGCTCCGCCATCGTCTTGGTTGATACACTGATCGTCTTGCAGCCATAAAGGTCTCCGCCATCTCTGCTGCTTGTTTAGATGTGGTAGGGTTATTCTGTCTCACCCATGTTCTTGTCTCTGGGTTGAGTAATTTAAGGAACTGTTCTAACACAATCTGATCACCGATCTCCTCCTTTGTTCGACTCTTAGGATTCATCCACTTCTCATACAAGTCTCTCAGTCTTACTTGCAGCTCTCTTGGAGTCTCATCTTCTTGGGCACTGTATGATCTGAAGCGTTATCTATAGATTTCAACATTGATTTCAAACTTGTCAAGAATGGCCTGTTTGACATAGTCATAGTTGAGTGAGTTGTCAGGCTCCATGGCCACATAAGCTGTCCTCGCCTTACCAGATAAGAGAGGTAACAAATGCAACACCCAGTCTTGTCTTGGCCATCTGCAAGCTTGAGCGATGCATTCAAAAGTTGTTAAATAATGTTCCATGTTCTCATTATGAGTCCAGGGAAGCATTCTCGGCATTTGGAAACATGGTATTGCAGGTCCTTGTCCCTCAGATGGAATCTCACATGCCGAAGCGGAGTCATCATCTTGTAAGGCCTGTCGACCTGACCGAATGGTTGTAGGCAGATGCACCTCTGGACCTGCTGATGTAGTTGCTGCCCATGACTGTCGCTGTTGTTGGACTTGATGCACTTCAGACTGCAGCTTTGTAAACTAATGGTGAAGCACCTGCCATTTATGCTCTTGGCGCTGTGCCTCTCTTTCCAAGCGATCCTCTCTTTGCTGTTCCTTACGCAAAAATGTTTGCAGCATATCCTTAAGCTGGTCTGTTGTACTCCCAGTTACAACTTCACCTTGATCTGTAGTTGTGCACGTTGCTTCAGCCTCATCTGGAACTTTAAGCTCATCTCTCACCCTTGCTGCATCTTGCTTCTTTGGTGGCATTTTAGTTTAACAATGAACAGTTTATCCTGCCACCCAACTTGCAATATGGTTTGTTGCACCACATGTACTAGTCTCCTATTGGCCTGGAAGCACCACTGCCACCATGTGTCATGTAGTCGTGTTGTCGAGAGGCCCAGGAGAAGTTAGAAAGACTCAGTACAGTGGAATAGATTTTTCAAAATGCCAGTGGTGATTTATTTTCAGCAGCAGGAGCTCACACAGTGCAGTCCATATGAAGTAAAAGAAAAACAAAGAAACAAACAAAAAAAATAAAGTAACATATACTGGTGCTAAAACAAAAAGAAAAATGCTGTGAGCAGCAAAAACTGTCACTAAACAATGCCCAGTGGCACATCCACCAAATCATGAGCATGTCTCACCTCAAGCATGATCAAACTTTTTGCACAGTACTCACTGGAGGCAACCTCCTCAAACAAGATCTAACAATGGTTTATATACTCAAGTTTCCCGCCAAACACTAGTGGGCCGTACCATTGTCACGGGGTGGAACCTTTCCCCATGACCCTCACTGAATTTCACAGCAAGCCATTTTCATACAAATACAACTAATGTTCATGAACTCATTGATCATAATACAAACATAAATCGATAATCATAATACAAACATGCATAACATACAAATGACAATCTCAAACATTTAACACCTCACACAGCATTTATGTCTCCCTTCATCTTGGAACATGGTATGTTCTGACTATGCGCACTACCAGAACCCAACTCCAAAACACTGGCTCAGACAGGTTGCTCTAACATGTACTATAATATACAAATGTCTATCAATAAAGAAATAGTTGACTCGGTTATCATTTGACACATTTACACATTAAACACTCAATGTTGGAATTGTCCATTCATCACAATAGCACCAGGTTGGCACACTAGTGATGATGTCCTTGACCTGGTTCATCATCACACTTTTTTAGCATTAAATATCCTTTCGAGCTGAGTAATGAACCCTGTGCTACATATATAGAACCCTTTTTAAGAGTGCAGAACCAGTTTCCTCAAATTCAAGGACCCAACACAGCATAGTAAGCTAATAAAGTTTATAAGGAGAACTTGTAGGCTTTACAGATGCTCACAGAAAACAATTTTAAAGAGAGAAAGGGCACAACATTACCTGATGGATCGTTGAATTTTTTTTTGGATGATGAGCATTCCACTGTTTAACAGCATTTATGCACGCCTCCTCCTGAAGTGACTTGCGATCCTCCTTCGCCGCGTGCAGTGCATAAAAACATTCTGCTCGAGCCGCATCCTCGATTCATTGTGAAACGTAATTGTTTGCCTACAGTGGTGTAGACAAACTATATAATATAGTATGACTAGGGATACTATCAGCCCACGCAGTCGTCTCTCCATAATTAAACCATAGACAAGTCAAACGCTGTCTGCCGGATTTTCCATCTCTGTTTACTTCCGGGAGCTCTGGAATTTTCTCGCATGTTGATTCTGACCAATCAAAGTACAGTTACCTCTGGCCAATGAGTGATGTGGATGTTGTCACGTGACTGCATTTTGGTTCATTTCATCAACTCATCAGCTGATTCGGACCAGAGCAATCAGTGTGGTGTGAAAATGAACCAAAACGCCTGAAAATGATACAAAGTATAATTTTTCGCCCTTAGTCCGGACCAAATGAACCTACAGGTGTGAAAGCACCCTAACTCAGGCTTGGGACGGCCCTAAACTAATCTCACCTCTCATTTAAACATCCCAAAAATGTCACCGGCAGGTAACTGATTGCTGAAATGGTTAGTTAATGAAGTGTCATTTTAACAGCGCTTGTGTTGCATACTAAACTCACTTTTTTTCCTCTCGGCTGCACAGTCCACAGGAAAACAGCAAACAGCTGCCGCCACATAAAGCCATTATAGCTGAACTCCAACCAATGTACAGCCCTTCTCCGATTTCATACCTAAACACACAGGACACATCTAACATTGCACAGTAGAGGCATTCCAAGACTGCGACATGACAGGCAAATATTGTCTGAAACATAATCACAAACATGTTTGTATAAGTGATCTTACTCATGCTATATTGCTTAATTAGATAACTCCAAATACGATAAAATCATTCTAAATATTTTCTCTAATAGCTCTATATACCAAGATAATAACTCTTCTTTCCACTTACTTTATTCCTGGATAAAGTGGGTCAAAGAATTCCTGAGTGATATTGAAAGCATACCAAGACACTGCAATCATCGTGCACAGACCTGAAACATAAAAAATAATTTTGTTTCTATAAACAATACTAATGTTTAAATTACCTATGCTTCTCCTTACCAAGACAGTCAATCAAAGGTTATTTTGAAGACATTTATTTTGTGAAAGCATAATCTTAATGATGCAAGGTTTAATTAATTAACATTAATGCACTGGGTATCATGAACTATACTCATGCAGTATTTACTAATCTTGGTTAATGTTATTAAATATATTTGTAACATGGCAATTTGTATAAAATTATGTATAATGAACAAAAAATAATTAACAATGGATAGTATATAGAGGATTACCCTTATATAGAGTAATAAATCCTATATATAAAAAAGTTTTTGATTAGTTCTTGATTAGATTGTGTTGGGTAAACAAGACTCAATGGCCCTCATTTAACATTCTTGTATAGAAACTATTCAGTTACCTAACATAACCTCGGTTCTCTCTAGATAAAGGAACGAGTATTGCGTAAACTAGCTTACGCTACGGGAAAGATTAATCTTTCTTTCTGTGATTCTGTGATATTTACGCAAAAAAAAAATTTCCTAATTTTTATATCCGTTGTCAACGCAGTGCAGCAGCTGCAGACCATGAGCGTCCTCCTAGCTAGTAAGCTCATTGGTTGCGCTGCGGCAAACTGCTGCAGCCTATAGACGAACTTGAGTGAACTCGAGTCCAATGAGAGGCGCTCGCACCGTCATTGCATCATAGCCACGCATGCAGCGCCCAGTGCTGAGAGTGGGGATGCCAGATCGTGCCGCAAGCTTAAGAGAGGAGATCTGCTCTCACTGGAATGGGCCACAGGGCTGTCTGTGACAGCTGCGTAAGCTCTGGGAACCATGTCTGATTCTCCCAGCGCGGAGCTATGAGGAGCACCGAGTGGCACGTTTCCCTGATCCTCTGTATTACCTGTGGCAATAGCGAGACAGGAGGGAAGATGTTTTTCGAGAAAAATACTGGGCAGTGAGAGTTTTCCTCTGACGCAAAGAGGTCTATCTCTGCTCTGCCGAATATGCACCATAACTTCTGGACTGTTTGAGTGTGCAGGGACCATTCCCCTGGGGGAATGTTGTCTCTGGACAGTCTGTCTGGGCCATCGTTCAG
The DNA here is from genome assembly GCF_988280905.1 of Pimephales promelas. Lineage (NCBI taxonomy): Eukaryota > Metazoa > Chordata > Actinopteri > Cypriniformes > Leuciscidae > Pimephales > Pimephales promelas. The sequence goes on along the minus strand of NC_142772.1, from coordinate 12,305,783 downwards.
GTGGCCTGGCACATGCGTCGCCCTCATCGAGCGCAGATGGCACTGGGACCAACTCAGTATGCGTTCCGCCCTGACGGTTTAGATAGGATACCACAGATCTGTTGTCCGAGCGGACCAGGATGTGGTGACCCTGAATGATCGGGAGGAAGCACACAAGCACGTACTCGACCGCTATCATTTCCAGACAATTTATGTGAAGGCTTTTGCTGAACTGACCAAAGTCCAAAAGCCGGTGAGCCCTCGCAGACTGTGCAACAACTCGTGTTGGACGCGTCTGTCGAAATGACTTTTCAGCGAGATACAGCTCCCATAGTCACTCCCCGCTGATACAATTCGGCCACTGTCCAGGGCTGTAGAGCTGAGATACAGGTCTGAGTCACTCTGATAGGCTGGCGGCCTGGAGTACTGCTGCGGCTGAGGCTATGTAGTGGGTGGGCGGAGAGGGAGAAAGCGAGGCTTGAGGGAGAGGCTCCGGCGAGACAGTCGCTTCCATGAGCGGTTCCGGCAGCCTTTGGGAGTGGCACTTCTTCTTGCGCAGCGAGGTGAAAGACGGTGCGGCGACTTCGGCTTTAAATGCTTCGAGTCGAGCCCACAGGGTCGACAATGGAAGCTCTTCGCAGAGGTCGCATCCGCTGTCTGCGAGAGCGAGCTCTGCATGTTCCTGTCTCCGACGCTGAGAGGGGTGCGGTATGAGTCGCAGGTGGTGCGAGGCATCTTTAAAAAGACAACTCGCTTGCTCTTTTGTAAAGTTCACTTGGAACTTATGCTCTTAAAAGGCTACGTCAACCGGATGGCGTAGCTCGCAGGATGGCTTAAGGTTGTGTAGACTCCAAGCTTCTTCAGGCCCTGTCCAGGCTTGCTAGATGCCCATCAACGGCGAGTGGCGAACCGCGCTTATATACACTCTAGCCATGCCCCTTCTGGCGGGCTATGATGCAATCACGGCACGAGCGCCTTTCATTGGACGTGAGTTCACTCAAGTTCGTCTATAGGCTGCAGCAGTTTGCTGCAGAGCAACCAATGAGCTCGCTAGCTAGCCCGCTCATGGTCTGCAGCTGCTGCACTGCGTTGACAATGGATACAAAAATTAGGATAATATTTTTCAATATCTCAGAAAAGATTAATCTTTCCCGTAGCGTAAGCTAGCTTACACAATACGAGAGAACCTCTCGTAAGAGAACGGCCGTTTATTGTGGTGTACAAAAGTAATGGTGATGATATGATGTGGAGTACCATTTATTCACATTAGTAATTGCATGAAAATTTGTAATATTCTTATTATTATTATGATTTTTATTATTAATGCCGCTTATTGTTATTTAGAAGAAGAATGTTGTTATTATTATTTGTATTATTATTATTTTTTAAAAGAAGAAGAATGTAATTTTTATTATTTTGTCAGTCTGAATTATTTTTCTGTGCGCACCTGCCAGGCCTAATCCTCCTGAAACGTCAAGTAAAGCGCACAGGCTTGCAACTGAAGGAATACATGCCTAGAAATCAAATGCTTTGGTAAAGTCACACAAAATAAACAAAATTGAAGTCCATGTTGCACAAGAATAAACACTGAAGTTTATAATTACTACGTTGTTTGTTGTTGTTTTTTTACAGTGGGTCATAATATATTTATATTATAGATATTTAGTTTGTCAGTGGGTTTTGTGGTGTTAGGAATCGTTCTTCTTGCGCATTTCCGCACTAACTCAAAACGTGCGACAGCACCTCCTGAGCTGGCGTGGGTGTACACCAGGTGTACGCCAGATGTACGCTGGAAATGTGGTGTATGCACTTTTGATAAATGAGGGCCAATAAGATTGTGAAGGTAGATTTTTAACCAAGAGGGAAATTGAAATTCACATAAATGTTTGGTCGGGGAAAGGTGTAAACTTTTTTATAGATGAGTTGTTTTTTTTTTAATTTTAATTTATTTTTTAATTTTTTTTATAAAAAATTCTGTTCGTCAAAACTGTTTCTTGAATGCTCCGTACAGTGTACCTCAATATATTGACTTTGAGTCAAGTCACATTTATTTATATTTTCAAGTCACATTTATTTACACTTTTTACAATACATATTGTTTCAAAGCAACTCCACAGAGTTAATGCAAAAAAAAAAAATGTTTAAGTTCACAGTCCAGTTTAAGTAAGTTCAGTGATGCTTTATTTTTGTTTTACAATAAGTTATTAATTTATATACCCAGACAGCAAACTGACATTGAATCAACGTGGAAACGACGTCTCTCATGACATTGAAACAACGTTGATTTTGCTCATCGAATTAACGTTGAACCAACGTCAGACGCGGCATTCTTCAAAGCTAAATGAAAATCGAAAATTGGTTTGCTTTCATAACGTTGAAACAACGTGTTGATTTCAAGTTGATTTTCCGTTAGTTTTGAAAGAATGACGCGTCTGACGTTGGTTCAACGTTAATTCGATGAGCAAAACAATGTCAGATCAACGTTGTGTCGATGTCATATTTCCACGTATATATATATCTTTGTCATCGTCCAGCTCAGTTCAGTTCTTGTATAATAGTGACAATGCAGACAGATCAATATTATTGTTGAATATTAAAGTAAATGTTACATTTTAATGTCCCCAACTAAGCAAGCCAAGCCAATGGTAACAAAGGTGAAAAAAGGTGACACTGGCAAGGAACCAAAACTCCATCAGGTGGCAGAATGGAGAAAAAAAAACCTGGGAGAACCCAGGTTCAGTCAGGGAGCCAGTTCTCCTCTGGCCAATGAACAAACAGTGTATGATTATGATTCAGGCGGCATTATAGGTCAGAAGTCAGATTGGTTTGGAACAATCAGAGTATTATCCAGTTCCATCTGGCTGAAATAAAAAAATATGACAGCTAGCCCTAAATGTCACAGTTAGTTGCAGCATGGAGTAAGGCAGGATCTATACACAGTAATCACTTTATTTAACAATAAACCAAATAAAAAACAAGCAGGATCACTAGAGATTTCTGGAATGCTGGAGAATTGACCCTAAACATAGACAAGAACAGAACCAAGAACAAAAGAGCTAAACAATAATGAACAGGTGAAGAAAATCCAACAATGAGTTTCTATGGAAACAAATTAAAACATTCTAGACAACATGGGAACATAAAAGAACTACAGGAAGTCCAGGACAATGAAACAGACATCAAAACTTAAAGGGATAGTTCACCCAAAAATGAAAACTAACCCATGATTTACTCACCCTGAAGCCATCTTAGGTATATGACATTTTACTTTCAGACGATCGAAGTTATATTAAAAAATGTCCTGGCTCTTCCAAGCTTTATAATGGGTATATTTTTTGGAAGTCTATCAAAGCGCATCAAAGTGCTTGAAAAGGCTTTATTCGACTAAAATAACTAGCGTCCGGCAGACGGCCGCATGCAAGTCGACTTACGGCAAAAGAGTAACACTTGATGTATGAAGTAGGATGTAGGAGTAGCGTAAGATTTGATGCCTCTCGCAGTTAAAACAAACAGGGCTGGGCAACCACGTTCGTAATTACGTTGTGTCACGTCTTATACGAACTCATCGCTTCACTTCAGAAGGCCTTTATTGGCCCACCAGAACCGTATCGAGCACTTTTATCATCGATGGATGAGCTTTGATGGCCTTCCAAAAAAAATATACCCATTGACTCCCATTATAAGGCTTGGAAGAGCCATGACATTTTTTAATTCAACTTCGATTTTATTCGTCTGAAAAGAATATACACCAAGGATGACTTCAGGGTAGTTAAATCATAGGGCTAATTTTCATTTTTGGGTGAACTCTCCCTTTAACTTTACCCTGATTTCCTTTACTGTATATGACAGGTGGTAAGTCAGTAAAGGACATCACTTGGTTAAGTTCTTACCTTGCAGTATGAAGAAGACCCCTCCAGCCCCAGCGATACGACCCTTCATTATGTAATTCTCCCCTCCTATCTTGGAACATTGCATACCCACTAGAGTTGCCACCAGCCCGAATGCACCTAGCACAATGGATGTGATCATTAATGCACGGCATGCTTGGATTAAACCTGAGAAAACAGAGAAGGAACAGTTACAAGTCTGACATCTGTACACAAATAGTAAAAAAAAAAAAGAAAAAAAAAAGAAAGATATGTGAACAAGATACAAATATGTATATACAGTACATAAAAAATAGACATTAATATGTACAGGTGTGCTATGTAAAAACAGAATAAAATGTATAGGTAACACTTTAGCACAGATGGTCTCCATCCCAGCCGAATCGGAGCGGCTGTGCTGTCGGACAACATTTCCAAGACATTACGCACCAGATGACTAATGAGTCAAAGTCCAAATTACAGCCTTTGCGGTCCAAACTTAACTAATAAGCATAGTGTGGAACATTATATAGAAACTGTGTCTATTCCTCGTTTAGTGAAGCCAAACAATAAATCTAGTGTAGGATCTAGCAAAAATCTTATTGTAATTAAACCAGAAAATCTAAATATCAGTCAACAAAAACAATTTCTAAAGCTAGGTCTCCTAAACATTAGATCGCTCACACCTAAGGCGGTTATCGTAAATGAAATGGTCACAGACAATAACTTCGATGTTCTGTGCCTTACTGAAACCTGGCTTAAACCAAATGAGTATTTCGGTCTAAACGAATCTACTCCGCCAGGATACTGTTATAAACATGAGCCTCGTCTGATCGGTCGTGGCGGCGGTGTTGCAACAATCTATAAAGATATTTTTAATATTACTCAGAAAACAGGTCACAGGTTTAATTCATTTGAAGTACTTGTGCTAAATGTTACGCTCTTAGATATAAGAAGGAAATCTATATTATCTCTAGCCCTGGCTACTGTATATAGACCTCCAGGGCCATATGCTGAATTCCTAAAAGAGTTCGCAGACTTTCTCTCGGATCTATTGGTAAATGTCGATAAAGCAATAATTGCTGGAGATTTTAACATACACGTAGATAATACAAATGATGCTTTAGGGGCTGCGTTTACAGATTTATTAAACTCCTTTGGGGTCAAACAAAACGTCAGTGGCCCCACTCATCGTCTAAATCATACACTAGATTTAATTATATCATATGGAACCGATCCAACTGATATAGATATTATACCGCAAAGCGATGATGTCACTGATCATTACATGGTGACTTGCATAATACGTACTGCTGAAATATGTCATGTTGCGCCACGTTATAGACCAGGCAGAACAATCCTTCCAACCACTATAGATGGATTTTCAAATAGCTTACCTGATCTATCTAAGCTGCTAAGTGAACCCAAACAAACAGATGAATTAGAGGAAATGACTAGCAGTTTAAGCACCATTCTTACTAGTACATTAGATATTGTTGCGCCAATTAGATTAAAAAAGGTTCGAGAGAAAATTAAAGCACCGTGGTACAACAGTGCTACACATGCTATCAAGAGAGAAACTCGCAACTTAGAGCGTAAATGGAAACAAACTAATTTAGAGGTCTTTAGAATCGCGTGGAAAGACAGTATGTCACGTTATAAAAAGACACTAAAAACAGCCAGGGCTGAGCATCTCCGCAAACTAATCGAAAATAACCAAAATAATCCAAGGTTTTTATTTAACACCGTGGCTAGACTAACAAATAAACAGACATCACCAGAGCAAAATATACCTTTACAGTTTAGTAGTAATGATTTTATGAATTACTTCAATGCGAAAATAGAAAGCATCCGAAACAAAATTATAAATGTACAATCCGCTATGGTGTCTTATGATTCAGCTTCAATTATGGACCCTCTAGAACAACTAAACCGCTTTACAACGATAGGACAGGAGGAGCTAAATAAACTTATCATTGCATCTAAACCAACAACTTGTTTATTAGATCCAATACCCACTAAACTACTGAAAGAACTATTACCTGTAGTGGAAGAGCCTCTCCTCAATATTATTAACTCGTCTTTATCTTTAGGTCATGTCCCAAAAATATACAAGCTGGCTGTAATAAAACCGCTCATTAAGAAACCGCAATTAGATCCAAATAACTTGGCAAATTACAGACCCATTTCAAATCTTCCATTTATGTCCAAAATACTTGAAAAAGTAGTGTCCGCTCAATTGTGCTCTTTTTTGCAAGAAAATGATATCTATGAAAAATTCCAGTCAGGATTCAGACCGCATCATAGTACAGAAACTGCGCTAGTTAAAATTACAAATGATTTACTTTTAGCTTCTGACCAAGGCTGTATCTCAATACTAGTCCTACTTGATCTTAGCGCTGCGTTCGACACTATAGATCATATAATACTCTTGGATCGACTACAAAACTTCACCGGTGTCCAGGGACAGGCATTAAGCTGGTTTAGATCGTACTTATCGGACCGTTCTCATTTTGTCTGTTTAAATGGGAAAAAATCAAAGATAACGTCAGTAGACTATGGAGTACCGCAAGGATCAGTTTTAGGCCCTCTGCTATTCTCAATATATATGCTGCCACTTGGTAATATTATAAGAAAACATGGAATTAATTTCCACTGTTACGCTGACGACACTCAATTATATATTTCATCACGACCAGATGAAAACACTAACTCATCTAAAATGACAGAGTGTCTCAAAGATATAAAATGCTGGATGACGCGTAATTTCCTGCTATTAAATTCAGATAAAACGGAGGTATTACTTATTGGTCCAAAAAACTACTCACAAAACCTCTCACAATACAACTTTAATATAGACGGATGTCCTGTTACTTTATCCACAACAGTAAAAGACCTGGGTGTTATACTAGACCGCAACTTGTCGTTCGAAAATCATATTTCATATGTTACAAGAACAGCCTTTTTCCACCTTAGAAACATTGCTAAGCTACGTAACATGCTATCTATTTCTGATGCAGAAAAATTAGTTCACGCATTCATGACCTCGAGACTAGATTACTGTAATGCTTTATTAGCTGGTTGTCCTGCATCCTCAATAAACAAGCTACAGTTAGTACAAAATGCAGCTGCTAGAGTTCTTACTAGGTCAAGAAAATATGATCATATAACACCGATTTTATCATCTCTACACTGGTTACCTATTAAGTTCCGCATCAACTACAAAATACTACTACTGACCTATAAAGCCCTAAATGGTTTAGCACCTATGTACTTAACGGACCTTCTTTCGCCCTACAATCCACCGCGTTCCTTAAGATCACTAAATTCAAGGCTTCTGGTCATTCCTAGGATATCGAAGTCCAGTAAAGGAGGGAGGGCGTTCTCGCATTTAGCTCCAAAACTCTGGAATGGCCTTCCCGATACGGTCCGAGCCTCTGACTCGCTGACACAGTTCAAAACTAGATTAAAGACGCTTCTCTTTAGTCAAGCATTCACATAATGCTTACCTTCTAGTCCTCTGTTATGCCATACGGAACCGTTTGCCACTGAAACTGCTTAACGCACCAGTGGGGCTCGACAGCCTTTTAGACAAACGGGTCGGCGCGTATGGTTGGGTTGCGGAGAGTTCGGGTTACGGAGAGTTTGTGAGTTATAACGGAAATTATTATGAACATCAGCTATGCTAATTATTTCCCATCTGCCTTTCTGCTGTTATCTCGGGACGCTTGTCCCGAGAAAAATGGCGTTCGTCAGGTCCAGTTTTGTGTCCAGCCTCTCACGGGGATTTCGGATGCCCCAACGCCTGTGATGAGACGACTCAACGCCTGTGATGAGACGACTCAACGCCTGCGATATGTTATGGCGCCGTTTGATTCATAAACAATATTTATATTTAATATTTATATTTAAACAATATGAATGTAAGCCAGAGGAGAACTGGCCCCCGACTGAGCCTGGGTTCTCCCAAGGTTTTTTCTCCATCCAATCTGATGGAGTTTTGGTTCCTTGCCACTGTCGCCTTGCTTTTGGCTTGCTTTGAGCTTGCTCAGTTGGGGTTATTTATTTAGTGTTTAGCAATGTTGTTGATCTGTGTTGTACTACTTTCATGTTATCACTGTGAAGCTGCTTTGATACAATCTGTATTGTGAAAAGCGCTATATAAATAAATGTGACTTGACTTTACAATTAGGTTTCATTAGCGTCATGATAACTACATCAGTTAACATGAACTCTATTCATGTTACTCTATGAACTCTACTATTAAAATCAAAAGTTGTATTTGTTAACATTAGTTAATGCACTGTGAAGTAACATGAACAAACAATAAACAGTTGTAATTTTATTAACTAACGTTAACAAAGATTAACAAATACAGTCAAATGAATTGCTCAATTAACAGTGAGTGGAATAAGTAGAGATGGGGTGTTGTTAAATAAATGTAAGTGGTATTGCACATGGTTATCATTGCACAGTGGGGAGAACATTTAGCTGTTCATGAGGTAGATTGCCTGGGGGAAGAAACATTTATTTTGCCTAGCTGTTGCCTAGCTGCTTTTGCCTAACAAATTTGAAGAACTCCACAGCAGCCACATTGCTGTTCATGATGGTAAATAGGGTGAGCTGGGGTGTTACTCCCGATTCCACTATCATCTCCACTGTTTTGAGCATGTTCAGCTCCAGGAAGTTATGACTGCACAAGACAGTCAGTTGATCAACCTCCAGTCTGTATGCAGACTCGTTACCATTGTGGATGAGGCAGATGACTGTAGTGTCATCTGCAATCTTCAGGAGTTTGACTGAAGGATCTTTAGCAGTGCAGTCATTTGTGTGCAGGGAGAACAGCAGTGGGAAGCCCTTATGAAAGAAAAATATATTTACCAATATATTACTTGAAATATATTGTAATATATTATTTTCATTTTCATTTTCCAATATATTATATATTGGAAATACATGGAGTAATATATTGATGATACAAATATTATACAATATATTAAATATATTGTAATATATTGCAAAATATACAAATGATTGCCGCTTTCAATATATTGAAATATATGGTAAATGAATATATAATATATGTAATTATATATCCGAAAATATATGCAATTTTATATTTATTAATATCCACCATAATGTATTGCAATTTGTATGGGATAATGTATTGGTTATATATAAAGATATAAGGTCTCATGTATGTTCAATATATGGTAGAATACATTTCAATATATATATGGAAATATATAAATAAAATATATGTATAGATATGTGTTCCATATATTGTGAAATATATTTTAAATATATTTAAAATTGTATGGAAATATGTGCATATATATATGCACATATATATATATATATATATATATATATATGAAGAGTTCAGATGCAAAAGCCTCTAAATGCCATTTGAAATTTTCTTCTAAAATGACCATTTTTATCAAGCTTGTATATTTAAGTTCAGTAATTTCACTTAAATGACAATTAATAGGTAATCTTCATTGCCATTTAAGTGAAATTACTGAACTTAAATATACAAGCTTGATAAAAATGATCATTTTAGAAGAAAATTTCAAATGGCACTTAGAGGCTTTTGCATCTGAACTCTTCATATATCTGTGTGTGTGTGTGTGTGTGTGTTCAATATATTGTGGAATATTTTAAATATTTGTACAATTATATCGAAATATATGCATGCACATATTTATAGATATGTGTTCAATATATTGTGGAATAGATTTTAAATATATGTAAAATTATATCTAAATATATTGTATATATACATATATCAATATTGAGAACATGCACATTCTGTAACGATGCAGGGAGGAATGAAGCAGAGATTGAATCCAATCGCAAGCACTTTAATAAACAAACAAATAGGTAAACCAGGGTAAATGACAGAACACTCAGAACAGGAACAGGGGACTCAGGACAGGAAGAATGAGACAACAAACATTACAACATCAAGAACTCACAAGGACTGAACTAAAACACAGGGCTTAAACACAAGGGAACACAAACTAAAAAAAGATAACAAGGGCTCCCGGACGAAGGCTTGTATGCCGAAACGCGTCGGAGTGTTTTTATAGTGTTGATTATGACCAAGCCATAGAAATAAAGGCTTTTTAACTTTTCTAAAGAGAGTGCCTTTGATGTTCCTGTGTTGATTTATAAGATAACAAGGGGGTATGGTTTAACTGAAACACTTGGGAAGACTAATCAACATAATGGGGAACAGCTAGACATGGGACAAGACACATGGCAGGATCACATGACAAACAGGGAATCACATGACAGACAAGAACAAGGAACAAGACAAAACCCACACCGTGTATACACAAATCCGCCGCGAACTCTACGGGCGCCGCCATCTTGCCTGCCGCCATTACTGCGGGCCTGCGAAGTGCGACGGTGATGTTCCTCTAATGATATTTCAATTAAAGTGGATCCTGCTTATGAAATAAAATGTCTGGTTTACATTGGGTACCCGGTATGATGTCAGGCAGTGGCCAAAACTAACAGATAAAGGTAATTTATTGACAACATGTGTTAATGTAAAAATGTAATGTAATGTAATTAAGACGTGTATTAATTTATGACAACAATAAAACTGAACGCTGTCATAGATGTGTTGCTAATATCATATGTTCACATGCCACTGTCCCGAAAAAATACTGCCCTACAAAGGCAAAATGCACTAACTACGCAAACAAAGAAACGGAGAAAAAGGCCTTTAAAGTTTTTATACCAGCCAGTCAAACATGTTATGGATAGATTATGTGGTAATGCATCTCCGAAACGGGACATAATTTAACCCAGATATTTTTTCACAAGACAGAACACATGTCATAAAGCCCATTACAAGTCTTAACTCATTTTTGACCAAATGTGTAGTTACTGAGCTTTGCCTTTGTAGGGAAGAATAGACTGCTACTGATCTAACCACTGACTACACCAGCAACATGACATTTGAGAACGATCACGACACCAGTTATAATCCATTACAGCCCACACGCGCATCAGACCATACAAACTCAACATCCAGCCACGCAAGAAAACGCCGAGGTAATAAAATGCTGATGTGATTTGCTGCCCAAGAATTCAAGATTCAAAGTAGATTTATCTGAAATAAAAAATCTTAACATTATAAATGTCTGCGTTCACTTTTTGATTACTTTCATGCATCCTTGCTGAATAAAAGTAGTGTATTACTTACTTTAATTTTTGTCAAATGTAGCTACAAAAGCTTTTTATTTCAGATAAATGCTATTATTTTGAATTGTGATTGATTTCTGTAATGTGACTTTTTTGTGTGATCCTAAAATCCGATTTACAATTAAATTGTACATAAATAGGTTAAGCAAAACAAATGTTTAAACTTTTGTGTTTTTTAAAAAAAGAACATTTTAAATGCATACTAACCTGAAATGATATACTGTTTGATACAGTACAACTATTTTGAGTGTCTCTTATTTCCCTGTAAAGAACAACACTTGTCCTACATTTTTCTCTGAAGTTGGCTATGGTCATTAAATGGCTTTCCTGAGCTAAATGTAACGTTATGTGACATAATTGTTCTCCTGCTGTTATATTGACCTCTTTCCATAGTTTAAAAACACTAATTGGTCGATATTATGTATACTTTCTAGCTGTAACGTTACCTTACCCTTGCCCGTTGCAATGTGAAAACAAGATAAATAATGGACACAAATGAAAAACATGAATTTGTTTATTTGATTTCATTCATTTATTTATTTATTTATTTATTGTTGCCAACTGGACAGATCTTTTTATACTTTCTTCGTTAGCAAACGTTGGCCTAGCTAGCTTGCCAAGCTATTTTCATAAATAATCTGTAAGATTGTTTGTACCTTCATCTGTGACAGGAGGCCACTGTCTAACATCATCAACCCAATAAGTCATTCTGCCTGGCTGTAGCTGTCATCGAGGGTGCGTTCATGTTATCACCGAGGTTTGTTTACATACTGGTGCATATGTCTATGCCGGTGTAACAGCTCAGTAATGGCGTCGCCACAAGATGGCAGCCTACACAGAACGCTCGTCGGATTCGTCTATTCTTCAAAAGACCATACTTTTTCTGGGTGAATACCAAATTTCCTTGTCAAATTCAATCTGACTGATTCAGTCACTATGGAGTCCATGTGCTCTCCTAACAATGACTTAAACTCACTGTCTGTCCATAAAGGCGTAGCCAGTCCACCTTTTTCAGTTGATGGAACTAGCCTAGCATTCCTTCAAACCATTTTGTGAGTTTCTTTGTTACCACACAAACAAACCCTAAAACTTGTTTGATCAACAGAGGCTACACTTGTTAACACAGATCAACTATTGTTAACCTTCTTTGGCAGAGCAAAAGATAACCACAATATTACTAGTGCATTACACTTATTACTAATCTTCCCTACTTGAACAGAGGACAAAACAACAACAAAAAAAGCATGTAATGCTATTAACATTTAATGTTAATGTTTCCCTGCCTGCAAGAATAGAGGATAACCAAATCATTAGCACCTGATGCTAAAACTTCCCTGCCTGAAACAGAGGATACTCTTTTTAACACGTAATGTTAAAACTTCCCTGCCTGAACAGAGAATATACTTTCATCTCTAAAAGACAACTTTTAAAGGATAACTTTAGTTAACCAAACTCTACAGCTGTTTGATAACTATTCTCTGACAGTGCAGAGGATATTCTGGTTTACTGGTCTGCAGCGGTTCTTTTGAATAGAGTGAAACTCACCGAATCATTGGTTGTGCAGAAATATTCAGTCTGGAACTCAGGCAGAAATGTTCATTCTTTGTTGAGATTCACTTCTGGAACTCCGCTTTGTTGAGATCTTGTTTGCTTGAAGTTTTTAAGATTCAGTTCAGAAAAGGTTAATTCTCTGTTGAAATCTTTGTTGCTTGAAGTTTCAATATTAAGTTCTGGATTCAGGTAAGATTCTCTATCACGGGGGACCAAAACTGTAGTGAACTTTTTCTTCCAAAGTGGAAATCAGAAGCACAGACCAGGAGACTTTGAGTTATCTTTCACGCAGAAGTTATTTATTGTGTCGCTGTAGTCATCTCAAAAATTGTCTAACTAAAACTAAAATACAGAACTGTTCTTATACATTTCAAGAGGCGAGGAATTACATAGAGGAGGGGACTCTTGAAACAAAGCAAATGTAAATGCATGATTCAGCTGGTTACAGGAAAATTTCCCAGCCCTGATCTCATTAGCATACCAGTTATTTGAGTCTTCTTGAGATGCTAATCCAATCAGCCTAGCCTAGGACTAGATTGCTCAAACCTTTACATTATTATTGAGACAAAGGGTGGGAGTCTCAGTAATCTGGCTCATTTAATTTACAATAGAGAGACCAGGACAGACAGAAAAGAGCCATTAAGATTTTCAGAAATCTGAAAGCAGGATTAGCCAGATACCATTCCCCTCCTCACCTTGAATGCTAAATTCAATGTAAAGAAAACTTTCTCAGTTTATATTGGAATCTAAATTAAACATATTCTTAAATTTATAATCTTTCAAGACAGAGACAACCTGCTGTGCGTCTGAGCAATGAACAAGCGAACTATTGACTCGTTCTTCCAACCTGCGGCTAGTGTGTCAGTTAAATTCACTTGCTGGCTTCCCAAATAATACATTACAATAGCGATTATAAAAAAATGTGAACAAAACAATTACTCTTTGTAAGTTGTGTATTCAAGTTCCGTCTTCCGGTTGAGTTGGGTACGCTGGTGCGTTCTGGCTGCCGCTCCACTCTCTAAATAGACATTGTGATGCGGTGCATTTTATTTATGTTTGTCGGGAATTTGCTTCTCTTGGTGTTGGCATGGTGGCCTTCTTTTCACTTTGAGGACTTTCAGACAGGCCTGTCTGGAGCTGGTGCTAAAGAGGCTTCAATGAATATGGCCTTACAGTTCACCTCCTGCCAGCTGCTATGCCTGAAGCGGAATTATTATCTGTCTAGCGACACCTATGTCCACTGTGACTGGGCTGGATTGCTGCGGCCCAAGCGGTATATTCATTGGAGCTCAGGACGGAGCTACGTCTCTTCCTCGTCTTCTTCCATCCCAGTTTTGAACTGTCATTTAAGGATTAACGTTAGACAACCGTCTTCCTCTGGTGTTGATTTGACCAACTTATCAGCCCTTCCGTCTGAGTGGCATCCCTGTGATGTGGAGATTGCAAGCCCTTTAAAAGTCGCGTTACTTAATGTGCTGGATTTACCTTACCTTCGTTTACCTTTTAACGTGTTGATTACTGCAATGGTCTCCCAGCTGGGGTATAAAAATTATCTATAGACAAATTACAATATCTACAAAAGTCGGCTGCTAGAGTATTGTCTGGGGTCAGGGCTAGGGATCATATTACCCCTGTCTTGGAGTCTTTGCACTGGCTCCTTCCTTGTCAGGTATCGCATTGATTTTAAAATCGTTATGCTGGCATTTAAGGCTTTGCACAATCTAACTCCTCAGTACTTGACTGATCATTTAATACCTTACACACTACGTTGCAATGTGCGTTCTGCTCAGAGTGGTCTCTTGGTGGTTCCCAAGACCCGGCTTTGTTCTAGAGGTGATTGAGCATTTTCCTCTGTTGCTCCAAAGCTTTTGAATTCTCTCCCGACTGTCATCAGGGAAGCAAATACATTAGTGACTTTTAAATCTTGTCTCAAAACATTTTAGTTTAGAATTGCTTTTAGTTGATTATTCATTTTACCTGTTTTTTTTGTGTGTGTATTGAAGTGTGTAGTTTTTTATTTTATTTCATTTTTTTATGTCTTTATGTTTGCCTGTAAAGCGCTTTGAGAAAGCAACATTTAAAGGGACTATATAAAATAAATGTATTATTATTATGTGAGGGGCAAATGCTCGAACATGACCTGTCATTTACGCCGTCATCACCCGGGAGTTGATAGTGCACGAGCGCAGGCGAGACCTGAACTGCAGACATTACCATCAGTGTTTAAACTAAATTCATTTAAATTTTGCCATTGTAACCATTCAAGAGCAAGACGCGAAAGAGAACTCGCGTCTATAAGATTTGTGTATGCACGCGTGTGTGTGTGTATGTGTAGGCTACCCAGACAGCAAACTGACATTGAATCAACGTGGAAACGACGTCTCTCATGACATCGAAACAACGTTGATTTTGCTCATCGAATTAACGTTGAACCAACGTCAGACGCGGCATTCTTCAAAGCTAAATGAAAATCGAAAATTGGTTTGCTTTCATAACGTTGAAACAACGTTGATTTCAAGTTGATTTTCCGTTAGTTTTGAAAGAATGATGCATCTGACGTTGGTTCAACGTTAATTCGATGAGCAAAACAATGTCAGATCAACGTTGTTTCGATGTCATGTTTCCACGTTGATTCAATGTCAGTTTGCTATCTGGGTACTCATCTCAGACAGCGCGCAAATATTGAGTTCTCTTTCAAGTCTTGCACTTGAATAGACAAATTCAAACAAAAGTATGTCAACATGTCCGTCTTAATGAGTATCGTAGCAGACATAGTCTGCTATACTTAAGTGAACTTATAGACCATTTCACAAGATGTAAACAACACTGGTCCAGAAACACTTCCTGTTTCAGTTTGTAACTGTTTTCTTTATTTCACATGTAAAGAAAACATCTTAAAGATGTTTGTTTAACTTTTTGATTCAGTTTTAAATGTTCTGTTGGTTGTATTTTATCCCAGCTTTTATGTAGTGTTAAAAAACTGAAACAGGAAGTGCTTCTGGACCAGTGTTGTTTACATCTTGTGAAATGGTCTATATGGTCAAGAAAAACACTCACAGTATGGTGTAGGCCAACTGAATCAGCTCTAAATTGAATCACTTTTGTCACTTTTGTTGAATCACTTTTTATAAATTAAAGATTAATCCTTATTATAGTCAAATATGTCAAATATGCAATGTTATTTTACATTTGATTATTTTATTCAAATTCTGTAACTGAAAACTAATGTTAGACCTACCTGGAAAGCATAATTTATTTTGTTAGTATCTTTTCTCTATTATATTTATTTGTGCATTTGCTTGTGGTTAGATAATTTGTTCATATTTTCTTTATTTAAATTGACAGTAGTCTTTTTTCCCCTGAACATAGCACATACCAAATCATACCGAAACTGTGAACATAAAACCGTGATAGAAACTGAACCTATTTGAAACGTTTGAAACAAACTGAAACTATTTGAAAGCTATTTGAAACGTTGCAGCTAGTACAGTGTCACAGTCGGAAGATGATTCAGAGAGAGAGGTTTTTGTGGCGAATAAGGCCAAACCCACCATTTTCATGAAGACTGGCTGCGAGAATTCAGCTGGTTAAGGTAGCACTGTAAGAAGACAAATTCCATGACCTGCGAACGTTGCAGTCACTGCCCATAACTGCGGGGAACACGAAGTTTGCAGACAGTGCAGGCACTTCACAGTTTAAACACAATACGCTAGTTAAACACAATCTTAGCCTCAAGCATAGAGTATGCGGTGACATGTTAATAAATCAAAAAGTAACGCCACTGCCATTGCTTTTAGAAGACAAGAGGTTGTAACGTTAAATCAGAGCGCAAAGGCATTTTAATTTCTGCATCTATTATCAAAGTATTTATTAGTAATACACTGGAAATTTAATTAGTAGAAATGTGAATATTTGGTTAGTATGTTGTGTGTGCTCCTAAATTTTCTGGTTGTGCCCCTTAAATTTTTTAGTTGGGGGCTACTGTGCTCCTAGTGAAAAAAGTTAGTCTGGAGCCAAGGGCAAACCAACATCAGTGTCAGTCAATGGGGTCAAAATACCAAACAGTTTCTTACTACTTTTCTAATTCACTCTCAGAGAACAAACAACCCAGCAAGCAATTTTGTATGTAAAAGATGTCTAATAACCGTCCAAACAAGAACAAATTTGGACTGTCAGGGAAAATTTTGTTGACTTCTAACCGTGGCCCAAGAATAGATGCACAGGCTACGCATAGAAAATGTCTAAGATATGAAACAAAACACCTTGTAACTACTGTTGACTTTGGTTACATGATGGAATATCATACATCTCGCAAGTTATTTTGGAAAAAACGACATGCAACCAAATTCAAGGTTATTTTGGTTAACTAACCTATAAGGGGAAATGAGGGCTTTTTTTTTTTTTTTTTTTGCTGGGAATGATTACAGAACTCTTAACATAAAAGCTTTTTGTCTAATCACACAGCCAAACCAACAATTCACTAACAAAACAACTAAATGTTCCACTAAAATGAGTGACATCAGGGCTCTTAGGGTGTGCCTGGAATTGACTGCAGTCACTGCACCAATCAGGTTGAAACACTCATTAGCCTAAATGAGCCAATCATCACCATCCCTAAACAATAAGGCTGCGTCTAAAATTTACATACTCTCTTGGGTAGATACTTTACTTATTTGAATAAGTAATTACTTCATGACAACTAAAGAAGTATGCTCTATATGTGGTTTATCAGTGGTTCCGAAATTAATTATTATATATATATATATATATATATATATATATATATATATAATTAAACACAACAAATTATACTAAATTAAGAATATACATAATATGCAGACAGGCTATGTAAATTTTCAGAATACCTTAATAGAATTAACCGCACTTCAACTAATCAGTTCATATGCCGAACTGCTTTGTTGGATACTCTTTTCATCAATTTTCATGAAGGTTTCTTCTTAGTATTCTTAGTTTACTAAGAATACTCAACAATATCAGCTTGTAGCTTCAGATCACACATTAAAGAGGTTTTGTTCTATGACCAACAAACAGAGACAAGCAAGCGTATAATGGAGTTTAATAAAATTAACTAGGATATACAACTACATTTAACAATGAAGATATAGAATAATGAAAGTAAAAACAGGAAGAAAGAGAAATGGAAACACAAGAAAAACACGATTGCTAACAAAGCTGAACCTTAAGAGCCAACAAGGAAAATAAACACTTTAACCCCTTAACGCCCACTGTCACAAATATGCGACAAACCGTTTGACTCAGTCAACCAGCCGAAATAACGTCTTCTTTCCCCCAATGCTGGTTAGTGCATATTCGCTACGGACCTAGGACCTTCGACAAGCACTTTCTAGTGGGACCGCAAAGTGACGGACTTATTTCCTGTTTACGCGCGAGGATTACTCCGGTCAGGAAAGTTATGGATATGAGTCGGGAACGTTTGATCCTGAGGTGTATATAAGGTAAGTTTTGCTAAGATAAAAATACTCACCTGCTTATTGTGTGCTTATACACTTGACGTAATGAGGTGAAGTATGTGTGACAAGTATTTTTGAAGTTATTGTAATATTTAGCTTTGTAGCATATTAGCGACTGTGGACCATAAGCCTAATGCTGACTGCTAACCAGCGGTATATAGAAAAACTCTTTTAGTGACAGGTTATCTAAGTAATCCTTTGTATTTTGCTTAGTTATTTTCAATAGTCTGTATACAGACACCATGCTGGGATATGAATACAAAAGCTAATTATTTTTGTGCAGATCCGAATGAAACCTTCCGTGTTTTACGGCAAGCACGTAAATGCGCAACTTCGCGTCAGAGCTCCCCCAGAGGAAAGTGAGGATAGTTGTCTCAGCGATAGTGCAGGCAGCGATGAGGAATGTGTTCCCAAGCCAGGTGATGAAGAGAGCTGCAGTGAGAGTGACAGGAGCAGCAGTGATGAGGAAAATGTTGTCAAGCCAGGTGAATCAGGATTCAAAGTTAGCACCAGCACCAGCCAAATGCTGGTCAAATTTTATGTTGGCTGGTACTAGATTTTAGACTGAAAATGCTGATTTCCTATTGAATGGCTAGTGAATTTCACCAGTTTATCCATAGATTATCCATAGATTTTCACATTTCTAAAAGTTAATTTTGACCCCTGCAGGTGTGAGGAGCAGCAGCAGTGAGGAGGATGTTCAATACCAAGATGCGGGCAGTGCGGGCAGCGATGTAGAATGTGTTCCCAAGCCAGGGGATGAAGAGAGCAACAGGAGCAGCAGTGATGAGGAGGTTGATAGCACCAGTGATGAGGAGGTTGATAGCACCAGTGCCCAAGCTGCAAGAAAGACACAAAAGAGACAAAACAAAGACAAAGTGGCATGGAAGACGGTGAAACAGATTCAGAGCTCTGCAAAAAAAGTGCCAGTGTGGGAAGGTGCTCTGCCAGAACCAGACAGTGACACAATCAAACAGCCTGTTGATTATTTCAGACAGTTTTTTGACACTGAACTTTTGGATCTTATTGTCAATCAGAGCAATCTGTACAGCACACAAGAAAATCCAAACCATGCCTTGAAATTAGATCAGAAAGAATTGGAGCAGTTCATTGGAACTGTTTTGTACATGAGTGTTATCCGCTTACCTCGCTCTAGGATCTACTGGTCTAATGCATGTCGTGTAGAGCAGGTGGCTGATGTGACGCCCCGCAGCAGGTGGGAAGAAATTAAACATTTCCTTCATTTTAATGACAAGTCAGCACACAACAACAGTGATAGGCTGTTCAAAATTAGGCCACTAATTGATTCCCTGCTCCCAAAATTCCAAGCTCTGCCTCAAGATCAGATGCTATCTATTGACGAACAAATGGTGCCATTCAAAGGCAGATCTGTTCTAAAACAGTACATCCCCAAAAATACGTACAAATGGGGATACAAAATCTTTGTTTTGTGTGACACAAAGGGCCTGGTGCACTCATTTGATGTTTATGCAGGGAAATCTGATCCTCCACCAGGTTCACAAGACATAGGAGCAAGCGGAAACGTCGTGCTAAAACTTGCACAAGTTATTGAAGGCTCTGTCAACCACCTGCTGTTCTTTGATAATTGGTTTTCCTCGCTCGATTTGTTCGTAACTCTTGCAAATAGGGGGATACCAGCCCTTGGCACTGTGCTGCAAAATCGCCTGCGAGACTGCAGTTTCAGTGAAGACAAAAAGCTCAAAAAGAAGGGAAGAGGGACATTTGAGGAGCAACAGGCTGTTGTTGACTGTGTGGAGGTTAGGGCTGTCAAATGGTTTGACAACAGAGGGGTGATTGTTGCCAGCACTTTTGCAAGTGCCCAGCCTGTTTCCTTCATAGAGAGGTGGGACAGAAAGCAAAGGATGAAAGTGTCTGTGGAATGTCCTAGCATCATCACCCTCTATAATAAGTTCATGGTTGGTATGCACTTGATGCCCTAATCGCCTACTACCGCATCCACATCAGGTCTCAGAAGTATTACCACCGATTCTTCTTTCACTTCGTGGACATGGTGGTTGTCAACTGCTGGTTGCTCTATCGGCGTGATTGTTGATATGAATGTTCCACGGAAGAAGCAGACGGACTTGCTGGCTTTCAAGCTTTCCATTGCACAGGCCCTCTGCATGCAAGGCAAAGATCTGTCAGCCAAAAAGAGGGGGCGGCCTTCGTCTGACGTGGAGCGAGCGTTCAAGAAGAAGAAGCGCAGAGGACCAACTAAGGCTATTCCCACACAAGATGTCCGTGCTGATGCTGTAGGTCACTGGCCGCAAATCGACAGTGTGCGGCAGCGCTGCAAATTCCCTACATGCACGGGCCACACATTCTGTACTTCAAGTGTACAAAATGTGATGTTCACTTAAACAAGAACAAAAACTGCTTCTGTGCATTTCACGAGTGAGTTACATTGTAACAACACATTTGTTACATTGTTGTGCATGCCTAAGTGTGTGTATGTATGTATGCATGCATGTGTGTCCACGTGTGCGTGAATGCATGCATGTGTGTGTTTGTGTGCGTGCGTGTGCGCATGTGTGCGTGTGTGTGGAGGTTAACCCTGGGGCTACCCTAGAGGTGTTTCACGGCCCCTGCTCCTTAAATAATTAAAGAGTGGAGTAGCATTGTTACGTTACATTGTTATAGTACAAATAACTGCTTCTGTGCATTCACTCTCATTCTTTCAGGTTCAGCAAAATACATTTGAAAACTTAATTTACAATTCAAATCAATCTACAATTCAAATGAATGCAATACTATAGCCTTAACAGTAACGTTTGTGTATTGTGTTGGTGACATGAAAGTGGTCATAATAATTCTTATTATTAAATACCTGCTGTTGCAGATTTATATAAATAAGTAAAATAAAGGGTGAATAAATAAAACATTGTTTTTTCACTGTTATTTTACTGTGTTTTTTTATCTTATTATTGACCATTATGCCCGCTGTTGCAAATTTGCAACATACCAAATTGACCCCAAACTGACCATTATGCCCGCTGTTGCAAATTTGCAACATACCAAATTGAACCCAAATTGACCATTATGCCCGCTGTTGCAGATTTGCAACGTACCAAAATTTCGATTTATTTGTTGTGCAAAAGTGAAATTGATAATCTCAACATTATTTACCATCTACTTAAAGGCAAAAACACACAAAACATTTTTTATATACAGCTATATAAATAAATCCCGGAGACGGGAACTGAGCATTAAGAAAAAGACAGAGCTAAACGCAAAATAAACAAAAGACAAATAAGACTAGAGACCAAAACAACAAGACAAGGATGAAGGTAACACTAACAGAAGAATTACATGAAAAAGAGAGAGAATGACCAGTGTCGGGATCTTTTAAAGTGAAAGTTCACACCCCTTCTTTGGG
This sequence comes from Pimephales promelas, assembly GCF_988280905.1. NCBI lineage: Eukaryota > Metazoa > Chordata > Actinopteri > Cypriniformes > Leuciscidae > Pimephales > Pimephales promelas. The sequence continues at coordinate 12,284,280 of NC_142772.1, read as the reverse complement.
GGAACGATCCAATGGCACCTCACAGGTTTTGGGCGTGCAAAGAGTTCCTTTGTCTTCCCCTGATGACCTCATTTGCATGTTTTTATAAGGTCGCAAGTTTGGTCATTTCATTTCAAAGATGGAAAAACATAGTGGACTAGTTTTTACAGTAACTTCTTACATATATCTGGCTCAGGCTAGTTGAGACATTTTGTTTTACACCCAGAAGTTTGTGTTTGGCATGCATACACGAATATATATACTCTTAGATTATTTGTAGAACCCCTTAGAGTTCAACTACATGACTAACAATCCTAGCAAGACTTGATACAACAGTATAAAACTCAAACATACAAGAATACATCATTTATAAATTTCAGAATCACTCATTTCTGGGTTTTAATGTCAGGACGGCATCTGTGTGTGTGTTTGTGTGTGCGTGTGTGTATCTTCATGTGACCTCTGGCATTCCTTCCTCGTCGGCGAGGGGTTTGGCAATAACGGCCTTCTTTGATGTTACCTCACAAATGGATCGGGATGGCATGATGATCTCTGGAGGTTATGCTGTAAAGGTGTCAGGAATCAATTTAAACTGCAGACTTGCTGGTGCTGGTTGGTGATTTAGATGGAGGTTGTAGGTTGTGGGCTTTAGAAACCATTTGCAAGAATTTGTGCATGGCGTTCAGAATTAGTGAATTCATGATTCTTCATTCATACTCTACAGTCCCCATTTTTGTCAGATGACGTCCCTTGTGGGACATCATTGGACGACAATCATCACAATGGCGAATGGCAGGTGAATCATGAGGGTCTTGTAGCAGGGGGTTATTAGGGCTGAAGGCTCAGCTCAATGAGGCTCACAGCGATCTCTGGCATGGTCCCCTCTTTCCGGAGGTTTCATCAGAAACCTCCAGACACAGCTAAGCTTGGTGGTAGATGTTCGCATCTCGTTGAGTCTCTTGTACAGGATGAAGGCCACGCCCAGTGTCAGGATTTGGCTGACTCCCATAGAGATACACAGCACAGTGTCAGCTGCGGTCCAGACTTAGACAACAGGTGAGGTAGTCAAGATAGGTAGTCAAGATGGGCAGTAGAGACAAAGCTTGGAGGGCTGTGTCGATAGGAGCAATGCAAATTAGCTGGGACCCCCCTTTTTTCAATCCCCAGTTGTAGTTCTGGATTCTGGTAGTTCTAGTCCCAGTTCATGAAATGCCTTGGGGCTGCGGAAATTTGCATAGCGTAACTGCGCCCCACCCCGTGGGTATAAAAGGAGGAAGTGAACGCAACCACAGTATGTCTTCGCTGAGGAGCCAAGACTGAACTCAGGCGTCTACCCAGTGGTACAGCAGAAGTGGCAAGGCGACGTAACGTCTCCGTTCCCTACTCAGGGAACGAGGGTTACATCCGTAACCGAGACGTTCCCTTTCGTAGTCACTCCGAGTTACGTCGGAATGACAGAGAATGGGGGTCTGTGCCATCACGCCATCTTTACAGCTGTCTTCCAGTGCCCTGCGAAAGTCTGGACTCCTGAACTTGACTTATAACCAGGAGTTCCTACTTTAACACAGGAATACCAAGGTACACTGGGAAGCATATCCCGGGAGGGACATGCTACCAAATGCCTACCGTAGGGAGGACTTACGAATACACATATGGCCGTGTTAGGGACTACATATGGAGATCACTGGAGCACCAACCTAAGGGTGGCTAGAAACTTAGCTCCAGGTGTGGCAAATGGCTTGCCAAGGGAAGACACATGCTCAGAGAGGCTTACAGTGGATAATACACATGTGACAGTTACCATAGGGAACCGTGCACACGGAGGCACCTAGCCGGCACCAGAGCAGAGCAGTGGTGCCCGCATCAGAAGTGCTGGAGGACTCAGGGCTTCAACGGAAGAATCAACTGAGGAATATCGCACTTATCCAATCCGAGGAGTGGAATGGCGAGCAAGCGAAGATACCTAAGCGGGTCCAGTACTGACGGGAGCGAGTATGCGAGAGGACACCGGCTCTATTCGCAGATTAAAAAATCTTGCGAAGGTGTTTGGTGTCGCCCAGCCTGCAGCTCTTCAAATGTCTGTTAGCGAGGCGCCATGCGCTAAAGCCCAAGAGGAGGCCACACTCCGAGTGGAGTGGGCCGTCACACCAAGGGGGCACGGTCGACCTTGCTGTTGGTAAGCCAAAGGGATGGCGTCCACTATCCAGTGAGACAGCCGTTGCTTTGAGAGAGCCCTTCCCTTCTGGCTCCCCCCATAACAGACAAAGAGCTGGTCTGAGGTCCTGAAACACCGCGTTCTGTCAACGTAGGCGCGTAGCGCACGTACCGGACAGAGCAGTGCCAAGGCTGGGTCTGCCTCCTCCAGGGGCAGCGCTTGCAGGTTCTCCACCTGGTCCTGGAAGGGAGTGGTAGGAACCTTGGGCACATATCCAGGCTGGGGTCTCAAGATCATGTGAGAGTAAGCCGGCCGGAACTCCAGGCACGCTTCGTCAACGGAGAATGCGTGCAGGTCCCCTACCCTCTTGATGGAGGCCAATGCAACCAGGAGTGCTGTCTTCATGGACAGAAACTTTAACACTACCGATTGCAAAGGCTCAAAGGGAGGCCTCTGCAGAGCACTTAGAACTATTGAGAGGTCCCAAGAGGGCACGAGGGGAGGGCGAGGCGGATTTAGCCTCCTCGCTCCCCTCAGGAACCTGGTGACCAGTTCGTGCTTTCCAATAAGGGGCTACCAGCAAGACCTGCTCCTCGTCCTCCTTGATCTTGCACAACACCCGTGCAAGAAGGCTCACTGGGGGAAACGCATACTTGCGTGGGCCCCGCGGCCAGCTCTGTGCCAGTGTGTCTGTGCCGAGCGTGCCCTTGGACAGGGAATAAAACTGGGCGCAGTGGGATGAGTCCCGAGAGGCGAACAGGTCTGTGCCTCCCCGAACTGGTCCCAAACCAGCTGGACCGTCTGGGGATGGAGTCGCCATTCGCCGGAGATAGGGTGGACCTGTGACAGCTCTTCGGCCGCCAGGTTCCGGTCTCCTGGAATGTACACTGCACGAAGGGAGCTCAGGTGCTTCTGACTCCATAACAGGAGGTGGCGAGCGAGCTGCGACAACCGACGTGAGCGTAGACCACCCTGGTGGTTGATATACGCTACCGTAGCGGTATTGTCTGAACGGACAAGTACGTGTTGACCCCTGAGCAGTGCTCAAAAGCGGTGCAGGGCCAGGCGTACTGCCAACCAGAGTATGTGAGCGGAGTGGAGTGGGAGCGGAGCGAGGAGTGGAGCGGCATGATTTTGAATGGAGCGCGGAGTGGATTTTTTAAAAGTCGGAGCGTCGTGGTTTTCACTCGCTCCGAGCGCGCTCCACTACCGCTCTATCACGAGGACAATTCATGCCAACGGCTTATTATAGAACTGCATTTTTAGTAAGGATTCACGTGTTAAACACATTACGCTAGCATGATACAGATGGATCACTCAAATCAGAAAAAAATGTGAGGGTTATGATGACGCCGATGGACATGAGTGGCTGCGGGAGGTTATAGTTATCAAGCCTGTACTGAATATGAGCGGGCACCACGATCTCATGAAAGTGCGAATCTATAGCACACATTTTATTTCTCGTGCCTATTATTATATGCCAAAAAATTGTTTGTGCGTGCAAATGACGCACAATAAACCCCTTGGTTAGGATGGGTGTGAAGTGCGTTCTTGCCATTAAGTGCGTATCGTAGGCTATGCCCACGAGAAATAAAATATAGATAGCCTACGCACTTTCATGAGATGGAGCGCTGGATCGGTCGGGGTGAAAGCACATTTTAAACAGGTAACACTTATTCACCAACGCAATCGCTTTCTCACTAATGCATTGCATTCAAACAAATGTAATCATACAGTCGGCTACCTGTCAGTATTTGATTTTAAATGAGCATGAATCTGTGAGAAATGTAGCGACCCGTAGATAAATAACTGATGAAAACGTAGTTATTTTCTTCTTTCCGAACAAAATGTGCTCTGCAAAAAGCAGCAATGATATTTAACTTATAATGCTGATAACCTGTAATAAGCATAGCATGTCATAGGAAAAGTTTGCACACTATCCAAATCCAATAAACAACATTGCAACTATTCTCCTAACGTTGTTTTTTTTTTATTTATTTACTATGCCTATGTATCTATTATGATGAGGAGACATTTTGTGAGATTTTAAAGCATACTTAAATACTTTATTCGGAATTTCCTTGGGGAGCGAACACGGAGCGGTGTTTCTGATATCAGTGAGCGAGGAGTGGAGCGGGAGCGGTAAATGGTGAACCCGGAGCGGAGCTGGAGCGGAGTGATTATATAATGCTTGGAGCGTGGAGGGGAAATTGTTGCCGCTCCACTCCGCTCACATACTCTGCTGCCAACAGCTCGAGGCAATTGATGTGCATGAGGCGCTGGGGTCCTGTCCAGGAACCCGCGGCTGCATGCCCATTGCACATGGCACCCCAACCCGTGGTAGAGGCATCCGTGGAGACAACGACATGCCTGGAAACTCGCATCAGAGGGACTCCGGCCCGTAAAAAGCTGAGGTTCGACCACAGGAAGAAGGTCTGGCGGCACGCTGGAGTCACTGGAACTCGGAGCGATGCCATGCCCACCTCGGGACTCGATCGCGAAGCCACAGCTGAAGCGGTCTCATATGAAGCAATCCGAGCGGTGTTGCCGCGGCTGCGGATGCCATATGCCCCAGGAGCCTCTGAAAAAGTTTCAGTGGAACCGCACTCTTGCCCTCGAACTGTCGAAGACAAGTCAGCAGTGAGTGCGCGTGCTCGCTCGTGAGCTGCGCGGACATGGCGACCGAGTCTATCTCCATACCGAGAAAAGAGATCCTCTGCACGGGGCAAAGTTTGCTCTTCTCCCGGTTGATCCGAAGGCCCAGACGGGCTAGGTGCCGGAGCACCAGGTCTCTGTGTTCGCAAACCTGTTCTCGAGAGTGTGCTAGGATCAGCCAATCGTCGAGATAGTTCAGGATGCGAAACCCGTGTTCGCGAAGGGGAACAAGGGCTGCCTCGACGATCTTCGTGAAGACGCGAGGTGACACAGCTAACCCGAATGGGAGAACCGCGTACTGATATGCCTGGCCCTCGAAAGCAAACCGAAGAAACGGTCTGTGTCGAGGCAAAATGGAGACATGAAAGTACGCGTCCTTCAGGTCTATCGCTGCAAACCAATCCTGAGGCCGGATGCATTCGAAAACGCGTTTGGCTGTAAGCATTTTGAACAGCAATCGATGAAGAGCACGGTTCAAAATGCGCAGATCCAGGATCAGTCGTAACCCACAGGTCTTCTTGGGGACGATGAAGTAGGGGCTGTAAAACCCTGACCTCATCTCGGCTGGAGGGACCGTCTCGATTGCACCCTTCGCCAGCAGGGTCGCAATTTCCGCTCTCATGACCGGGGCATTGCCACCGATCACTGTGAAGCGAACTCCCCTGAAATGGGGAGGAGACCGTGCGAATTGAATCGCGTAGCCGAATCTGATCGCTCTGATGACCCAGCGGGACAGGCCGGGGAGCTCTATCCAGGCTCCCAGGAACTGATCCAGCGGGGTCATGCGAACCACAGACGTCCCCCCCGGAGGGGCAGCGAGGCGGGGAGACCGGCATGCGCACAGGACCAGCGTTCCACGGGGGTCTGTTCTGCCGGGGGCCTGGCGATAGAGGGGGAGGGGAGTGGTGTAGTCGAGGGACGACACATGCTCCCTTCCGCACCCTCAGAGACAGAGAGGAATGAGTGGGGCGACGCACGGGAGACGTCGTTCGCACTCATTCCTGTCTGTGTGCTCAGTGATGATGTCAAGTCTTTCTTTAACCAACTCAGGGTGCTGTCCACCCGTGGGTGAGCAGCGGGGAGCTGAGAACAAAAGATTCTCCCCCGGCCCTCCACCGGGGGAAGGAGGGGCCTGCTACCGCCTCCTGGGAAACACTCGACTTCATCACTGAGCAGCCCGTCTCAGGAACGCCGTTTCGCCTGGCGTTTAGCGGGGCGCGCGGCCTGAGGGGGCTGTGACGCTCTCCTGCGGCCTCCTCCGCGACGCGACCCGGATGAAGGCTGCTGCTGGGGCCGCGTGGGAGGGAGGGGAGCCGCAGGGGGGCGTCCTCGGCGGCGAGCAGGCAGAGGCGTCTGAGCCGACGGTTGGGTGGAGGCATCAGCTGGCCATCGGGGCAGAATATGTTTGATCGCCTCCGTCTGCTTCTGGGTAGTCGAGAACTGCTGGGCAAAGTCCTCGACTGCACCGCCGAAGAGGCCAACCTGGGAGAGGGGGGCATCGAGCAGACGAGTCCGCTCGGCATCCCGCGTGTCTGCCAGGTTGAGCCACAGATGACTCTCCTGGACCACGCTAGTGGCCATCACCTGACCAACGGAGCGAGCGGCCACTTTCGTCGCCCGGAGAGCGAGGTCGGTGGTAGATTGCAGCTCGTTAAAAGCCGCTTGGTCAGTCCCCCCCCCCTCGTGCATATCCCTTAGCAGTTTGGCTTGAAAAACCTGCAAAGTGCTCATAGCATGCAGGGCGGAGGCTGCCTGTCCCGCCGCTCTATAGGATCGCGCCGCCATAGACGACGAGAACCTTCAGGCTTTGGATGGGTGCTTAGGAGTGCCGCGGGAGGACGCGCTCTGTGGACACAGTTGCATCGCAACAGAGCGTTCCACCGGGGGAATCCCAGCGTACCCACGGGCAACCGCGCTGTCGAGGGGAGGAAAGGCGGGGGAAACTGAAACGCATTCTCGGGAGGTCAAAGGAGCCTTCCAAGTGCGCGTCAGTTCCGCATGCAGCTCGGGGAAAAAAGGAATTGGGGTCGGCTGTGGCCTTGCGGCGGCAGCCTTACTCAAGAACCAATTATCCATCTGCGAGAGATCAGGACAGGGCGGAGGGTTCCACTCTAACCCGATACTCACGGTGGCCCGAGATAGCATGGCCGTCATCTCGGGATCAGACACGGGCAACGCTGGCGCTCCCGAAGGAGGCAACGCAGCCGCATCCTCACTTCCCGAGGACTCAAGCCCGCCTTGTGATGCTGCGATCGACATCGCATCATCCTCTGGAGCGCCGAACGAAACAGACGAAGAGGCAGACGCCTAAAGCGATTCGGCGCTCGCTGACTCTAACACTGGAACGGTGGGTGTGGCCCGAGGAGCTAACGTCGGGGTTTGTTCCACACAGTCACCCTGTCCATGAATCGAAGAGCTTCTAGAAGAAGAAGCCGAACAAGTAGCGGACGCGGGGACTCTCACTTTTGTCAGATCATTGAGTCTAGATCGCAGTGTAGAGATGGTCATGTTCCCACAGAAGGAACACGTCATCCACGAACGCTGCTGCTGTGTGCTGAATGCCCAGACACACAAAGCAGCGATCGTGACCATCAGAAGATGACATGAATCGACCGCACCCAGAAGAACACGGGCGAACTATCTTTAAAAAGACGTGCCACGTGCAGCTCTTTCAGTAGAGAGGAGGAAATTCACTCTTTCAGCGCTGAGGCGTCCAGGGAGAAGCGCAAAGTCTGGCAGACCACTGCTCAGATCGCAGGCAATGCAGAATCTCGCTGGGTACCGCCATCACACCAACACTGAAGAGGACGCTCGTCTCGAAGAGTTGTACTCTTGAGTGTAGGGAATCAAGGCGAATCAAACACAACTTAATCAAATTAATCTCTCATGGGATTAATTCACATGGCTTCAACACTCCAAGTTCTGGAGCCCACATTCCAGAGTCACAGAACGGCACCGAGGGTTTGCTTTGGGGGGACAATAAACCCCCCCTCCGAAGACTTTTATGGTCCTGCAGATCAGGGTTACAATTCAGCTCAGTCAAGCCATCCGACTCGTCTTACTTTCATTTCTTTCCTTTATTTCCTTTTTCGTAAAAGTTTCGTTTCAAAGTTAACTTTGCAACGCGCTTCGAACTGGAAAAGACTCTCATTCGCTTGCTAATCACACGTGACCAGCGGCGAAACTTTCATCCCTGCACTTCAAAGACAACAAACCACGCAACGGACCCGGCCGGGGAACCCCCCTTCGACGCGACGCAGACAAAGGGAATTCCCTCAGCCACTACAAAGCGCAAGTACTCCAGGCTCTAACTGAACTGGTGCTTTAATGTTAATTGAATAACCTTTTTTTAAGAAATGAAGGTTCAAATTAATGCTTGGTGGTCCTTTCAGGTTATGTCTTATGTGCATATAGAAAGTTGAAACTTTCTCTCTCACTCTTTCCAACTCACTCTTTCCCTTTCGCGACTGTATGAATGTGTGTGTGTGTGCGTGATTATGTTTAGTTGTGTTTAGAATAGCTAATAAAGTCTTCCATATATTTGAAAAGATAAATCTTCTTGTGTCGTGTTTGCACATTTAATGTCTTGTACTGTTCGATCTAAAGTTACCTTGCTAAGACAGTGTTTCACTATAGATTTGGTTATAATTACGGCCCGTTCAAATGAATTCTAAGCGAGTCATTTGCTCGGTTCAGTGATTCGGTTCCATAGATTCATTGAAAATCAATGAATCATTTCCCTTTGAGCTAAATTGGCCTTCGGCCCCCTTAAATACATTTTATGTATATTATTAAATGTTGCATTTGCTACATTTTTGGTGGAGAATGCGGGCAGTTCAACCTAAATTGTGAACATATATCAAGAAATTATCTTTTCAATTTTGGTTGCGGATGCGAGATCCGAACCTCCGCGAGTCTGTGTGTGACGTATGCGCCGCGCGCACGTTGAATGTTGCTGCTGCTGTTATCTGTGAGTGAAACTCCCAGAGAAAGCTGAGAAGTCTAGTCTGTCGCCTATTTTGTTTCTTTTATCTTTAACTAAGATATAAGACCTCACACTACAATAAGGTAGGAATTAAGCGTGTTCCTTATTTCCAGAAATGCCTCGTTATAGCTGAGATATCTGCGTGTTCCAGAGTCTTTCAGAGAGCTATAACGTTGTGTGTGTGTTTATATCAGTCAGAGAAGCCGAACGAAATCAAACTGCAGTAATTAAAACTAACCCTGTAAGTTAAAATATTTTCCTGACAGAGCGTCAAGCGTGTTCCTTGTCGAATCTAGTCATAAAAGCCTTAAAGTTATTTATCTGATCGCAGTGCGTGTTCCATTGCTTCTCCGTGATAAATGCTTAATGCTTTCTGTTTATTTTATTTGATCGCAGTGCGTGTTCCATTGTGATCTCCGTGATACACACTTAATGCTTATCTGTTTATTTGTTTGATCGCAGTGCGTGTTCCATTGTGATAAACACTTAATGCTTATCTGTTTATTTTATTTGATCACCAGTGCGTGTCCCACTATCCGTGATCCCCGTGATAAACAGTTAATGCTTTTCTGTGTATGTCTGTTCAATTATTTATCGTGTAAACACTGCGCGTGTCCGAGTGTAATTGAATAGGACTTATTTTAAGTTTTGTCCAAGTAAAGCTTGTTTTGAAACTGAACCAAGTTAGACCCTGTTACTTTGTGTGAAACTAAACCTGCACAAAGACAGAGACGAGATCATCGTTCTCATACAGCGCACCGCCGCGTGCTTAAAAGTTATCACTCTCAACAAACTGAGTGATTAAGCCCCATGTCGTAAACCCAGCTACGAGTGGTGTATTTTATTTGAACAGTGTGAAATGCGCCGACATTTCCCGTAATATGATCGATTGTTACTGTATGTTCTGTGAACATTGAAATGCGCTCACATTGCATGGAACTCTAACAAACTGCTTACCAACTGCAATTCACGGTTCGCCCACTAGCGTTCGCTTGATCGCTTTAGTTGCTATCGTGACACGGAAGTCTTAACCAACACTTCCGGGTGAACCCTGACCCCCTCGAACTTTGTAAACAAACCAAACAAACGCTACGCTAAGCTAGGCTAAGCTAAAGCTGAACAGTTGTTTGCATTGAGGCCTGTGCTAAAGCCTTTAGCATCAGTTACTATTATCAATACTAACCCCAGCGGTTAGCTATAGTGTCTGTTTGAACAACGTTAAAGTGATTTAACCAGTTAGACACCTATCGATCTTTTCTTGTTTCTTCTTTTAACTTTCTCACACTTTTCTTTAAAGTTATCAATATTGTTCCTGAAAGGAAAATACTGATTAACCATCATTAATTATTTTACCTGCATTTTACTTGAAAAAGAAAATGCTGGTTTATGATTATTAATTGTCAAATTTCGAATTTGATTTTAAAAGAACAAGAAATTGCAAAATTGAGATTCTACCTTTCTAAACAGATCATTTCTAATGATTTCTAGATTTATTTTTGTAATAATTCTAATTGCATAATTTTCATAATTTTTACATTTCTCTTTGAGATCTAATCACTTTAGGTGAATTAGGTTTGAAACTTAAGAACTCCGAAAGTTAAAATTTGGAAAGTTGTTATTACTATTACAAAAATAGTGTTAGACTCAGATTTGCTTATTATCGTCATTGCGCTTTATCCTTTCGTCTTGTTGGTTATAAACTTAACCACTATATTGGAATAATTCATTTGCGTGACGCTTCAATAGGAGACATTACCATCTCAATACGAGTTTCAAATAAACCAGAGACAATCGTCTTTTACAAAGTTTATTTGTGTGTTTAGTTGTTCATCAACTATCAATTCTATACTCGTAGTAGATCTAAAGGTAGCGGGATCCAACCTCCTTGCTTCATTTCCTCCTCATCACATCTTTCCTGTTCTGTCCTGCTTTATTCCATCTAATTTTGCACATTTGTAGGGAACAAACCTGGAAGAACCATCAACCAACTCTAAAAAGAGACAAAGAACCAACCGAAGGTGTGTGTGTCAATCCTGTCAAACTCAGAAAAGAGGTATTAGCATTATTATTGTATTATTTTTCATTGCAAACATAATCAAAAATATTGTTTACCTTTCTGGAAACAGATTGTCATTGATAGAAACATTTATGAGAAATTAATACTTTCCCTAGTTATTAATTTCCTTTTTGTTTCGTTTCTCTCTCATTTGAAATTGGTTGTTAACTTTTCTCTCTTCTTCTCTTACTCAGTTGAGTGACGAAGTCCTCACATCACGAGTTGAAACCAGCTTTCCAGTGATAGAAAATATTTACAAAAATATTTTCTTCCATTGAAAAAAAGCTATTTCCATCTGAAATTTGTTTTAACCTCTCTCTTTTTCTTTCCTTTACCCAGTTGAGTGACGAGATCTTCACATCCCTAGCCTCACTGTGTACACTTAGACCAACATTTAGTCATCACGACACTTCACTATTGGTGCACACTTACTGAAACTACACTCAGCCGTGCAACCACATATAGGCTTATACCACACAGATCTGTGTCAGTCTCTTCACCGAGCGTGCCAACATGTCGTGGACGACAAACCCCACTGCCCAACGGGAAGACATGGACGCCTGGCTCAGAGGCATTACAGACTGCCTCACACCAAAGACAATTGAACTGTTATTATTCTTAATAATAATCATGATTCTGAGAAGATTCCTGACACATGATTCAAGCCAAAACCAAAGCCATGTGGAACTAACCAAAATAACCTGTTCCTTAAGCAATGCCTTCACAGCCCAGCTAAACCTAAGCCACCAGCACGTCACCCACCTTCAGGAGGAGCTGACGCGTGCCCAAAGCCGCATAGACAAGCTGGAAGTGAAAGTCCAGGACGACCTCAAGACTACCGAGTTCCTGAGAGAGCTGATGCACACTCAACACTGCAAAGACCAGCTCAAAGCGTCCGACGAAGCGGAGCATGAAACAAAGACCCAAGTTGACAAGCTCCAAGAAGCCCTTGCAGTCACTGAACGTGACAAACAAGAGTTAAAGACTGTCCAGAAGCACCTGGAAAACCAACTCCAGTCTGCTGAACATCAGCTAGAGAAAGCCAAAGCTGACATTGAAAGTAAGAACTCTAAACTCACTGCTCTGGAAGACCACCTGCGAAGGTGCAGCGTTGAAATTGACCATCTGACCCAACAGCGAGACGACGCCAACGACGAGCTCTACGCGGTCAGAAATGAACTCCAACATGTCTTTACACAGAAACCAGAGCCAAGAAGGGAGAGACCTCCCTCAGCATCATCACTGCTGAGCAGAACAGAGTCCTCCATCCAAGAACTGTCATCCTACGGAAGAAGTGAATGGCCACACCCCAAAACGTCACCGGCCTTCACCACAGAACTCTTCCCTGCCAACCAACAAAGAGAGATCATCCAGCCAGACTCCAAAGCTGCAACTGGAATGACCTTCAAAGATCTCAACCAGCTGGCTAAGAACATCACCCAGTTCGACCCGAACTCCACGGAGGGCCACGGCATCCAGGCCTACCTCCAAGATATCGACTTCCTCCTAGAGGTGAGACCACATATGACTGACAGAGACATTTTATACCTCCTCAGATCCACATCCAGTCAAGAGGTACGAAGCGTCCTAGACCGACAACCTGCTTATGTCAAGTCAAACTACCAGCTGCTACGTGAGATCCTGATTAAAGAATTTACAAGTCCAGAGTCAGAACACGGTGTGTTAGTCGCCTTGGAAACCAAACAAGGTCGTCAAGAGACTCCCCAAGCCTATTATCACCGTTTCCGACAAGCCTACTTCGGTGCACATAGCAAACCTGAATCTGAAGAGGATCTGAACTTCAAAACCCTCTTCCTGAGAAACCTGCACCCAGGACTGAGTCGTCATCTCGGCATCATGGCCTGCCCAGTCACCATGACGCTTCAACAGCTTCGTGACCTGACACACAAGGCCTACATCAAACAAAAGATGACTTCAAAGAAAGGTTTGAAAACATCCACAGTGTCAAACTCCAGCAGCCAAGACACAAGCCTTGCACTGGAAGACACCCAGTGGCATGACAATGCCACAGTCCTTCATCAGGAGCACAGAGAACGTGACTCCCATGCTAACGACAGCTACCACTCCAACCACGTGGAAAAGTCATGGGACCCACCAGAAGGAAACAACTGGAATCAACGAGTGCATCCAAAAGCATTCTATGTGGGTAAGCGACAACGAAACCCACCTCCACACCACACTGAGTGTGTCCAAGAACACGACAGTCTCCCCTCAGAGGACATGGAGCGACTACTGAGTCGACTGCAAGTGTTCTTCAAAGACAAGCTGAACACAGAAGACCAGTGATCACCTTGCACACCTTCCTGAGACGACCACCTGTTCTACAACAACACAGAACAAAGTGGCCTCTCACAGTCAACCACTGACAAACACCCAGAGGTACCAGAAAACACCATCCTGGTTACCCATCACACCACAAGCTCCAAACTCAAGAACCATCTGCGTGCTGCCGCAACACCAGTAAGCACAGAAGTCAGACTGTCTGTCACAACCAGAAGGCATCACAAGTGGAATGCAACAAGGAGACCATGTTTTGCACTACAGCTTCACGCATCCGTGCCAAACCACCTCCCAATGTCTGCCAGAGAACTTCCTGCCTTACTGGACTGACCCCCCATCAGATCACAGAAGATCCCTTTCCAAGGCAAAGATGCGACAAGCTCATCAAAGCTAAGCCATCAAGCAAAGGGGGGAGCAAAACAGACTGAGACAGATCTGACGTACATACAGCATACATACAGTACATGCACTACACTACACTGTACTGACATACACAAGTTAAACACATCTACCATGAAAACATTCAACAAACATGTTTTTCATTGTATTAGCTAACCTTTCCACCACAGGAAACATATAGCAATACACCCAACAAGTATAACACCTCTCATTACATGTTGACACCTGTCACTGCATCACAGTACCCATACTGGAGTCACTCAACTGCTTTGTTTTGTTTTACCTCTTCCTTCCCTTCTTCTCTTATTAGGTAAAATCCCTTTTGCCCCATAAGGGTCAAGGTTACAATATAAGGATTGACGCACCACGCCTGACGTTTGCAAGTCACCTTAGAACGAATGTTAGCCAGGAACTCCCTGCATCATTCGAATCAAAATTTGGAAGGTAAATTGGTCTAAACCTAGAACAATTTAGAAGTGGATAAAACAAACAAATCAAATTTAGTCACAAAGTTGATCAATCGCCGTTTAACACAAACTAGAATAACGGTCCTAAAATTGAACTAAACTTTTTCCACATAATTGACTATATTGAGAGAGTGAACTCGTTAGGCCTAGATAACCTAATGCCCTGCACCAGTAAAGTGACCAGTCATGGAGGAGTTGCCTTGTTGTTTGCTGTGTGTGTTTGCTTCTTCTTCTTCTGTTTCTCCAGCGTTCAATGACGTCTTCTTCTCAACCCATCATCGATCGAAGGGGGGATATGTAGGGAATCAAGGCGAATCAAACACAACTTAATCAAATTAATCTCTCATGGGATTAATTCACATGGCTTCAACACTCCAAGTTCTGGAGCCCACATTCCAGAGTCACAGAACGGCACCGAGGGTTTGCTTTGGGGGGACAATAAACCCCCCCTCCGAAGACTTTTATGGTCCTGCAGATAGCAACAGAATGCCACAGGAAGAAACGTGTCAATATGTTAATGGTTTTACTAAGACAAATTGGCTCCAAAATGGTGGAACGAGAGGCTCACAACCAAGACCCCTTTGATCCCCTGACAGAGATGTTCCACAGAACACATCTCCTCGTCCCCCTTACGAGTTGAACTCGCAGTAACCTTGCGGTTGAGATCGGAGATCTCACACATAAAATCATATAAACTCACCACAGAACAATTCTTGGACCTATAACCAATCATAATTGTTGTTGTTCCTACACTTCATGTGTTATTATGCTTAGATCACATAATAACCATGTAATTGTTGTTAACTATTAACTCATTGTTATACAACCATTAGAAGTGTGAATGCCTCGTTTACTCTTAAACGAACCGTATTCTCGTAATTCAAAAGATGGCTTGATTGAAATCTGCGTAAAAGGTTTTGTTTTATGATTATAATTATCATAAGGTTAAAACGATGGTCTTTTGTCTCTGCTAAGTGCTGGAGACCAGCTCACAGACCAGCTCACAGACCATGCATAAATTATGATAAAGCAAGAAGTAGATCCACCTCCTGAGATCATGCCATTACCCATTGGCCTGAAGTTTCTTGGAGGTTGGACTAGAGTTTAAGTTAAAGATCCGAACAAAGGACCTCATGTTCAGATTTCAGAAGATTTTTGCAGATTTGTCAGATTTTAGTTCAGTTCGTTCAGTTCTGTAACTGTTAAGTCCGTGCCTCTCTCTAAAACCAGCAAGAGAGTGTTCTGTTCGTGCTTATCTCTGAAACAAAGAACGTGTTCGCATGCTTCTACATCGACTAGACCAAATTCGACCCGCAGACGAATAACCCATCACGATCAGGGTTACAATTCAGCTCAGTCAAGCCATCCGACTCGTCTTACTTTCATTTCTTTCCTTTATTTCCTTTTTCGTAAAAGTTTCGTTTCAAAGTTAACTTTGCAACGCGCTTCGAACTGGAAAAGACTCTCATTCGCTTGCTAATCACACGTGACCAGCGGCGAAACTTTCATCCCTGCACTTCAAAGACAACAAACCACGCAACGGACCCGGCCGGGAAACCCCCCTTCGACGCGACGCAGACAAAGGGAATTCCCTCAGCCACTACAAAGCGCAAGTACTCCAGGCTCTAACTGAACTGGTGCTTTAATGTTAATTGAATAACCTTTTTTTAAGAAATGAAGGTTCAAATTAATGCTTGGTGGTCCTTTCAGGTTATGTCTTACGTGCATATAGAAAGTTGAAACTTTCTCTCTCACTCTTTCCAACTCACTCTTTCCCTTTCGCGACTGTATGAATGTGTGTGTGTGTGCGTGATTATGTTTAGTTGTGTTTAGAATAGCTAATAAAGTCTTCCATATATTTGAAAAGATAAATCTTCTTGTGTCGTGTTTGCACATTTAATGTCTTGTACTGTTCGATCTAAAGTTACCTTGCTAAGACAGTGTTTCACTATAGATTTGGTTATAATTACGGCCCGTTCAAATGAATTCTGAGCGAGTCATTTGCTCGGTTCAGTGATTCGGTTCCATAGATTCATTGCAAATCAATGAATCATTTCCCTTTGAGCTAAATTGGCCTTCGGCCCCCTTAAATACATTTTATGTATATTATTAAATGTTGCATTTGCTACATGAGTGAAGAAGTCTCTTGGCTCCGAAGCGAAAACATACTGCGGTTGCGTTCACTTCCTTCTTTTATACCCACGGGGTGGGACGGAGTTACGCTATGCAAATTTCCGCAGCCCCAAGGCATTTCATCCCATTGGCTCGTTGTTAAATACTCGAAGAGGATTGGCTTTCTATGCAAAACCCCCATTCTCCGTCATTCCGACGTAACTCGGAGTGACTACGAAAGGGAACTAGAGGTATTCCGGATTTCATGGAAGGAGAGCTCAATTGCATACAGAGAGGCCTTAAAAACGGCTAGGTCTGCTTATTTTTCAAACCTATTAGAAGGAAATAAACACAATTCTAGGTATCTATTTGAAACAGTGGCTAAACTAACGAAAAAGAAGGCTTCAAGCCCAGAAGTGTCCAAGCAACACAGCAGTAATGACTTTATGAATTTCTTCACATATAAGATTGATAATATCAGGGACAAAATTATAACTATGCAACTGTCTACTACAGTATCGCATCAGGCGGTGCATCAGGGGGTTGTTGTCTCCCTGAGGAAAGATTTGTTTCATTTGCTGCTGTAGGAGAGGAAGAATTTTGCAAACTCGTTAATTCATCTAAATCAACAACTTGTATGCTAGACCCTATACTAAACTACTGAAAGAGATGCTTCCAGAGGTCATAGATCCTCTTCTTAATATCATTAATTCGTCTTTGTCGCTAGGATATGTACCAAAAACTTTTAAGCTAGCTATGATAAAACTGCTTGTTAAAAAATGCAACTTGATCCTACATAATTAGTTTTTTTTTTTTTTTGGAAACGCCACCAGAATACCAAATATGGGTCTGTGCACCTAAGTGGAAAGAGGTAGAGCAGGCTGTGAGAAAGGCAAGGGCTTCATCATCTCCAGGGCCTAATGGAGTTCCGTGCAGATTGTACAAGAGTGCTTCAGGAGTTCTGCGAATTCTCTGGAAATTGCTAAAAGTGGCATGGGAAAAACAGGTTGTACCTAGAGCATGGCGCAGAGCAGGTGGAGTCTTTATACCTAAAGAAAAAGATGCTACAAGCATCAGTCAGTTTCGTTCTATTTCACTATTAAACGTTGAAGGTAAGATTTTCTTCAGCGTTATTGCCCAGAGATTGTCCACCTGCCTAATGAAGAATGGCTTAATTGACAATTCAGTTCAAAAAGCGGGCATTCCAGGCTTCTCAGGATGCTTAGAACACATCAATGTTATCTGGCAATGAATTCAGGCAGCTAAAAAGGAGAGGAAGGAGCTCCATGTGACATTCCTGGATTTGGCTAATGCATATGGTTCAGTGCCACATGAGCTTCTTTGGGCAGAATTTGATTTTTTCAGAGTACCAATGTCAATAATAAATTTAGTGAAAGCCTATTTTGGAGATTTGCAATTTAGTTTCTCAACTCAAAAATTCAGCACTGCATGGCAATGCTTAGAGGTTGGAATAATGGCAGGATGCACCAGTTCTCCTCTGGCTTTTACCATGGCAATGGAAGCAATCATTATGGTGCATTCACACCAGACGCGAATAGCGCGTCAGGCGCGAATGATTTCAATGTTAAGTCAATGCAAAGACACGCTACGCGTGTAAAAAAAATTCCTGCGGCGCGAATGAAGCATAGAGCGCGGAAGACGCAAATACGCCTCATTCGTGCATCAAGTTCGCGCGAATTGAGCATCTAGCGCGTTAGGCGTGTTACGTGCGAATGATTTAGTTAAGTGCCATTTGTGCATTCACACGTTTGACGCGAATTCTCGTCTGCCGCCCGAGTTGAAAAATCTGAACTTTGGCGTCAATTCGCGCCGCGTTAACCAATCAGGAGCCTAGCTGCTTGCTCACTTGGTGAAGTGTCTGGATGCTTCAATAAATTATTTTGTAATATGACTAAATGCATGGTGGGATTCTTATGCACAACAAAGCAAATATTTTATCACTTAAAACATTATTTCTATGTACGAGACATGTTCATTTTGTATGGAATGTTATTCATTCCATATCTAGATTATATGAAATAGTATTATGACGTAAAGACAACCAACATACATATGCATATTCGTGTCTGGACGTGAGAGAGAAGAAAATCACAGGACAGGTTAATAACTTTTGGAGGCTGGCTCTTTTTATCATCAAAACAAAAATAAATGACAGCTAGATTAGGTGGATTAGGGCAAGGGTGATCCTCGCTCCGACGCGGGACAACAGGTCATCAAACCTGGCACGGGACAGGCGGAAGTACCGCTGACAGCGGCCGTCATCCAGGTGCAGCTCCTGGAGCAGGGAAATGGTGAAACTCCCGAAAAAACGGATCGCCTCTGAAGGGTCCGGTGGACACAAATACAGTGACGATGATCCCCACACCGCTGTTCTAGCTCTCCAAAGCAAATACAGTGCGGTGAATCTCTCGATGAATGCTCGATCAACAGGTTTCGGTTTTGACGCGCGAGACGCACGCAAATTTCGCTTTAAACTTTTTATTTTACCCGCGTCAGTTTCGCTCTTGACGCGCGAATTAACACAAAGGGCCCTATTTTAATGATCTGAAACGCAAGTGTCAAAGCACAAAGCGCAAGTAATTTTGTGGGCGGATCCCAGCGCTGTTGCTATTTAACCGGCGGGAAAAATGCCTCTTGCGCCTGGCGCAAATCTAAAAGGGGTTGGTCTGGAGTAGCTTCATTATTCATAGGTGTGGTTTGAGCGTAACGGGAAATAAACCAATAAGAGCGTCATATCACATTCCCTTTAAGAGTGTGATGAACGAGGTGCACTTGTTCCGTGGCACAATACTATTATAACGGCGCATTTACCAGGCGCTCTTCAATCGGTTCACAGACGAGGAGATCGACGTTCTCGTCAGGGCCGTAAAAGAAAGACAAGTGACATTGGGGATGAGACAAACCCACCCAAATTAGCTTCGGTTAAACATGCATATGATAATTTGGGTAAATGTGTAAGCTTTATGCCTTTTCCCTTTGTCATGAACACAACAATAATTTCCCTCATGTTTATATATTTTTCCTTATAATAATGTATCATTTGCAAAAAGTAAAATGCATCTGTGTAGATGAGAGAATCATCTACAGTGTATGCGCGTTGTTCACACTTTGTATTATGGCCAAGCATGCACTTTTAATATAGCATCTGAATGTACGCTCAACGCGCCACTGACTTTTTTCTGGTTTTTTCTGGTCATTGGCGCAATAGTTTTCTGAAACTGCAAAATAGCACCAGGGATTGTTTGCGCCGAAACACACCTCCTTTTTGCGCCGCCCCGCCCGGGGAGCGCAAATTCATTTCCTAGTTTATCGACATGCGTCTGTGGAGGGAAAAAGCCCGCTTTGCGCGAGTGCAAAATAGGAATGATAAATGCGCCAGTGAATAAAGTCATTTGCGCCGGGTGCAAGATAGAGCCCAAAGTGGTCAAGCGTCAAACTAGAGACGCGAATTTGACGGTAGATGCGAATTTGACGCGTTATTTGCGTCTGGTGTGAACGTAGCATTAGGGCATCAAGATGGGTAGTAGGAGGAGAGCGCTTGGATTCTGGACTGTGACTACCACCAATCAGTGCATACATGGATGACATGACAACCATGACTACTGGGGAAGTTAACAGATAATATTGAATGGGCACAAATGCAATTTAAGCCCTCTAAATCAAGGAGCATCCCAGTAGTTAAAGGAAAGGTAGTAGATAAAACATTCTTCATTAATGGTGAGGCAATACCAACAGTTTCTGAGAAGAGTCTTGGGAGATGGTATGATGGGGATTCTAAAGGACACAGTCCGAGTGGGAGAAGTTAGACGTCAAGCAATGGAAGGGTTGAAGAGCATAAACAGCTGTGCTCTACCTGGCAAACTAAAGCTCTGATGCTTTCAGTTTGGTCTACTGACATTTCTTTGACAACAGTGGATAAGCTGGAAGTTATGATTATGATAAGTAGTAGAGTCACGCAACAAATGTGTAAGGGAGGTAGCCCCTGTGTTAAAAACTGGTAGGAAGTGGTCAGCAAAGAAATCTATAGTAGAGGCAAAGGCTGCCCTTCAAATTGGGGATATCGTGGGACAGGTACAGCATGGAAGAGCGGGTTTTGGGCTCAGTTTAGCTCCTCCTAAATGGCATAAGGCACGCCCAGCTCAAAAGGAGGAAGCTGGTAGTCAATGAGGTGCGAAAGCAGGAGGAGACGATGATGTGTATAAAGGCCATTTCCCAGGCCAAGCAGGGAGAGTGGATGAGATGGGAGTGGGTGGAACAATACAAGATGGTCTGGAAAGACCTTTGGTCAATGGAAGGGAGTAGGATCAGTTTCCTTATTAGGTCGACATATGATGTTCTCCCATCACCGCAGAACCTAAACCTTTGGGTAGGAGAGGATCCCTCTTGTCCTTTGTGTTCATCACCTGCCACATTAAGGCACATTTTGACAGGATGTAAGGTGGCTCTTAGCCAAGGTCGGTTCACTTGGCACCATGACCAAGTACTGCGATGTCTGGCTTTAGCATTGGAAGGCAAGCGTAGTATGACCAATAAGTTGCCGCTTTGTCTTGCAAAGCATTATAAGCAGAAAACAATATTCCTCCGCCCAGACGAGCAACCATCAAGAAAAGGTTTTAACACCAATTCTCGCACAGGACAACTGGAAGCTGCTAGGACTGGAAGATGCTGGCTGATCTTGAACAACGGCTTATTTTTCCACCTGAGATTGCCACCACTAACCTACGACCAGATATTGTTTTGTGGTCTGAATCAGCATGCATTGTTCAACTGATAGAGTTAACAGTGCCATGGGAAGATGCGGTAGATGAGGCATGTGAGAGGAAGAAATTGCGGTATGCTCATCTGGCATCTGAAGCAGAACAGTGAGGATGGAGATTCCAGGTTTATCCAGTAGAAGTGGGTTGTCGAGGTTTTGTAGCACACTCTACAACCCGGTCAGGGCGGGACTCTTGTCAAATGTGTAAAATTTCATGTACTTAACGGACCTTCTTTCGCCCTACAATCCACCGCGTTCCTTAAGGTCACTAAATTCAAGGTTTCTGGTCATTTCTAGGATATCTAAGTCCACTAAAGGAGGGAGGGCGTTCTCGCATTTAGCTCCAAAACTCTGGAATATTCTTCCCGATACGGTCCGAGGCTCTGACTGGCTGACACAGTTTAAAACTAGATTAAAGACGCATCTCTTTAGTCAAGCATTCACATAATGCTTACCTTTTAGTCCTGTGTTATGCCATACGGAACCGTTTGCCACTGAAACTGCTTAACACACATGTGGGGCTCGACAGCCTTTTAGACAAACGGGTCGGCGCGTATGGTTGGGTTGCGGAGAGTTCAGGTTACGGAGAGTTTGTGAGATAGTGGTTTTCAAACACCGACTCCCGTATAATGGAAATCATTATGAACATCAGCTATGCTAATTATTTCCCATCTGCCTTTCTGCTGTTATGAAAAATGGTGTTCATCAGATCCAGTTTTGTATCCAGCCTCTCACACGGATTTCGGATGCCCCAAAGCCTGTGATGAGAAGACCAACGCCTGTAAAGAGACGACTCAACGCCTGCGATATGTTATGGTGCCGTTTTATACATAAACAATATTTATATTTAATATTTATATAAACAATATGAATGTAAGCCAAAGGAGAACTGGCCCCCGACTGAGCCTGGGTTCTCCCAAGGTTTTTTCTCCATCCAATCTGATGGAGTTTTGGTTCCTTGCCACTGTCGCCTTGCTTTTGGCTTGCTTTTGGCTTGCTTAGTTGGGGTTATTTAATATTTAACAATATTATTGATCTGTGTTGTACTACTTTCATGTTATCACTGTGAAGCTGCTTTGATACAATCTGTATTGTGAAAAGCGCTATATAAATAAATGTGACTTGACTTGACTTGACCCCCCTGCTGTACCAACCCCGTAAGACCTCCGTTCGTCTTCGGAGCACAAATGAAGATATTTTTTGTTAAATTTGAGAGCCGAATCACTACCACATAGGCTCCTAAGGGAATGACACTTGACGGCCCAGAAAGTCAATGAAGAAAATGTTTAAATATTCCATGTGACTACAGTGGCTCAACTATAAGTTTATCAAGCGACGAGAATACTTTTTGTGCGAAAAAACAAACAAAAATAACGACTTTATTCGACTATTCCTTTTCTTCCTTGTTGGCCAGAAACGAGACTTCAAGAGATTTCCACGACGCATGCGCGAGAATTGCGATCTCCTTCAACTACTTCAGTTCAGTTCTCGCGCAACCCCGTAAGACCTTCGTTCGTCTTCGGAGCACAAATGAAGATATTTTTTTATTAAAATTGAGAGCCGAATCACTACCACATAGGCTCCTAAGGGAATGACACTTGACGGCCCAGAAAGTTCCCTTAAAAAACCTATTAAGTTCACAATACACATTTTAATAAGCAGGAATAATTTTCCACTTTAAATAAATACCCATTTAAATGCTTAGGATGTTTGCATTGTAAGACTGTTCAGGGAGACTGTAGATTTTAAAACGGTGTCCCATTATGCAATGTTTTCTCAGTCAAATCATACAACTTCCTATTGATTCAATAGAACGCGTCTGGAACGCGTGAGCTCACTAGGGAATCACAATATGGCGGCGCGGTGGCTTCACTGTTTATGACGTTATGAGCTATCCAGTCATTCTATATAGATCAGTGGTACTGTACAACATACATGACAAAATGCAGCGAAACTATCCTTCTGGTCACGAAAAGAGGAAGAAAAAAAAAAACATGAGAGTGAATTGCGGGAACAACAATCAGGTAAACATGTGTTCTCTCCTCTCTAAGTTTGATATCAGCAAAGTTTGATGTTTTTCGGTCTTGCTAATCTAGCAGGCAGTGCATCTCTTGCATCACTTTGTGCCTGACAAGTGAGAGTAAAATACACATTTGTTACGTTTGTTTTTGATAAACGACAACGGAGTTTGTTTACTGCAGCCCGAAAACATTACCGCGTCGCGTCTGTTATCGTGCATTCATACATACGCGTGTACACGAAATGAAAATTTTCAAGCAGAAATATGTGGAGACCAGACATACTGTACAATACATGCACGTGAATGATGGCACTCAAAGTGCACATTATGAAGACACTGATTATCTAGTCTCAGTGTAGCTAAAAACTATGAACAACTGGACTAATTATGCAAGATAGAATGCAATGTATTGTAGAGATTCTGAAAGGACAATCATTAACCAGTTTGCATGCAATCACTCAGAGCGTGGTTGGCAGAGAACCTTTTAACACATTCCTACACATATGTGTAACACATATGTGACTAAGTGTGATTTAGGACGAGCACAGAGACATCGCGAGGCAGTGCCACCCGCCCGCAATTAATCCGATTGCAATCAGAGCCAGCTCTCTCCTCTTTTGATCCTTTGACACCTCCAAAAAGCGAGGGAATTCTAGAGACAAACCAGACTTCGTTTGTTCTATCGCAATATACGTGTGGCCCGCTGACCCACACCTACGTGCAACACGGTCACACACACACACACATCAACGCGTCCGCGCGCTAAACATTCCTGCACGCACACAAACACGGACATCTCTGAAAAGCTTGTGTATGGGTTACCAAAAATATCTAGTATGCTGAAATACATGTAAAAGAACTGTAATTCACTAACCTAACTTAAGTGTACTCACGAGTGACAAAGAAGTTGAAATACCTGTAATACAAGGCTTTAAAATGTAACTCAACGATGCTGTCAAAATAATTCAATGTGTTTGATGTTTTTGTAATCCTCACAGCATGATCTGTCTTTTAAACTGTATATCGATATTGTGAAATGTATACCATTATGTATAAGTTTGTTTTCAAAGTTAGCAGAACTTTTCCTTTGTCTTAAGAACCAAGATTAACGACGTGGTATGTTAATCAAGTGGGCGCGCGCTCCTTCATTTGGGCGACGCTCATTGGCCATCTGAGTTTTAAGGGGAGTCCCGTAACACCCTTGAAAAACTCGCGCCACAGAATCCTCTCTCTCTTACACTCTTGATCCCTTACATCATCTCGCTCTTACATCTTACTCTCCTTCCGGAATTCCTTGGACCCTCTCGTCGTCTTCTGAAGCTTTTTAAAGTTATCAGTTTTCGTTACTTTTTCTTCGTTTACTTTTGCGAATAGCCAGTTAAAGTTCGTAAGTGTGTCTTCTCCAACAAGAAGACAACATCCAGCACGAACTCGCTTTGAACTCCCGCGAAACACACCCACGTGGGGAGAACAAAGGAATCCGGTTCCAGCCTCCCGGAAAACCACACGCTTCCAGCATACAAAGGTCTGAAAAGCAATTTGTTCCATCAAATTTGAGACTCAAGATGTAATCCTGTGGTTGTCTCTGAAGGTTTAAAGCTGTGCTAGTAACTGTAATTTTCTTTGTATTTCCATTTTCCCTTGTTTCATTTTTTTTTGTTTCACTTTCATTTTGTGTATGTACATATATCGTGTGATTTTTGTAGTGTAACTTAGTCGTGTGCTTTTATTAAACTCATTTATACATTCTTTGCCATTGTTTGTATTAATCACATAACAAAGCCTCTTTAATATTAGATTCTGACGCTACAATCTGATTTTGTTGAGTGCACAAAACATTGTCAGAAAATTAAGCTAAACAGACCAAGTGATTGATAGTTTTACAGATCTGCACGCTGGCGCGCTGACTGAGAAAGCTGTGTAATCCTTTGTTGTGTTTAAAGGTCAAACAGCCCCGATCTGTGGAAAATATATGCTCCAAATTATTCATAATTCGTTGTGTTTAATTTCGTCATATATACCTGAAGCAGACGTGTGTTGTGAAACACCCCTCGTTGGGTGATTTAATTTATGTGAGAAACTCGGTTTAACGAATATTCTAGTTGCTGATCCAGATCATTAATTTGGAATATTCTTCCCCTGAATTCAAATTGAGCTATAAACCTTAAGCCGAGATTCTTTAGTATTGACAATTTGACATTGATTGATTATTGATTTATATGCTGTATTGAATTTAAAATGTTCATTAGCTGGACATACTGGTCAATATGGATGCACATCCCTCAGTAAATAATAACCATAAATCAAGAATTGCTTCAACATGCATAAAAAATAAAAATAAAAGTCATACTGATGCTGAAAATACCCAGAGAAGTTAATCCCAAAAGCCAAAGCTCAGGGTTATACTTTATTCAAGTCAAGTCAAGTCACATTTATTTATATAGCGCTTTTCACAATACAGATTGTATCAAAGCAGCTTCACAGTGATAACATGAAAGTAGTACAACACAGATCAATAATATTGTTAAATATTAAATATCCCCAACTAAGCAAGCCAAAAGCAAGGCAACAGTGGCAAGGAACCAAAACTCCATCAGATTGGATGGAGGAAAAAAAAAAAAAAACCTTGGGAGAACCCAGGCTCAGTCGGGGGCCAGTTCTCCTCTGGCTAACATTCATATTGTTTATATAAAAATATTAAATATAAATATTGTTTATATATAAAACGGCGCCATAACATATCGCTGGCGTTGAGTCGTCTCTTCACAGGCGTTGGTCTTCTCATCACAGGCGTTGGGACATTCGAAATCCCCATGAGAGGCTGGATACAAAGCTGGACCTGACGAACGCCAATTTTCCCGGGACAAGCGTCCCGAGATAACAGCAGAAAGGCAGATGGGAAATAATTAGCATAGCTGATGTTCATAATGATTTCCATTATACGGGAGTCCGTGTTAGAAAACCACTATCTCACAAACTCTCCCCAACCCAACCATACGCGCCGACCCGTTTGACTAAGGCTGTCGAGCCCCACTGTCGCGGAAATGCGCTTCAGTGGCAAACGGTTCCGTATGGCATAACAGAGGACTAAAAGGTAAGCATTATGTGAATGCTTGACTAAAGATATGCGTCTTTAATCTAGTTTTAAACTGTCAGCGAGTCAGAGCCTCGGACCGTATCGGGAAGGCTATTCCAGAGTTTTGGAGCTAAATGCGAGAACGCCCTCCCTCCTTTAGTGGACTTAGATATCCTAGGAATGACCAGAAGCCTTGAATTTAGTGATCTTAAGGAACGCGGTGGATTGTGGGGCAAAAGAAGGTCCGTTAAGTACATAGGAGCTAAACCATTTAGGGCTTTATAGGTCAGTAGTAGTACTTTGTAGTTGATACAGAACTTAATAGGTAACCAGTGTAGAGATGATAAAATCGGTGTTATATGATCATATTTTCTTGACCTAGTAAGAACTCTAGCAGCTGCATTTTGTACTAACTGTAGCTTGTTTATTGAGGATGAAGGACAACCAGCTAATAAAGCATTACAGTAATATAGTCTCGAGGTCATGAATGCATGAACTAACTTTTCTGCATCAGAAACAGATATCATGTTGCGTAGCTTAGCAATGTTTCTAAGGTGGAAAAAGGCTGTTCTTGTAACAAATGAAATATGATTTTCGAAAGACAATAGGCGGCGAGCTACATAGGCCTACCGTGCACCCCCCCCCCCCACCTCCCAACAAAACCATACTTTTTTGAAAGGTCTGGATGTGTAGAATATGAATCTGAATGTTAACATTGAAAATTTTTGGTTGCACTACCTGTTTTAGGCCTGTGAATAGGGAAACCCTAAAAACGTTTTTAAGCGATTTTAACATTTCAAGATTGGCCTAGTCAATCAGAACAGCTTTTAATTGGTGAGGGTAAACTGGAGGACAGCGCTAAGGGTCAAACAGGTTCTGTCAGAAAAGGGTTGGATGTAGCAAATAATATTAAGTTGATACCCAAATTTAGTGAAACTGATGTAGACACATTCTTCAGTTTGTTTGAACGCTTGGCAGGCGTTATGAAATGGCCAGATTCTGAACAGACTTTGATGTTGCAGTGCATGTTAACTGGTAAGGCACAAAAAGCTTATTCTTCTCTAAGTGTTCTTGATAGTCAAAACTATCATAAGGTTAAGGAGGCTGTACTGAAAGCTTATGAGCTGGTGCCAGAGGCCTATCGGCAGAAATTTAGAAACATGCGAAAGCCTGCAGAACAGACATATTGTGAGTTTGTGAGAGACTTAAAAATCCAGTTAGATCGCTGGTGTACTGCTTCAGGTGTAACTAGTCGTGAAGATCTCCTTGAGTTGTTCCTCTTAGAACAGTTTAAAAGTACTTTGTCTGAGCATGTTTCAATCTTTTTGACCGATCGAAATGTTACATCTGCGGAAGAGGCTGCCATCCTTACTGATGAGTATGCACTCACTCATAAATGTGAAGTCAGGAAAAGTAGGTCAAAGTTCAATGATAGTCCAACAGAGAGTGTAACTGTCCGTCATACCCTGGCTGATAATAAGGTTGAGAGGAATTTTAAAAGCTATGCTGATAAAAATGACCGGTGTGCTTATTGTCATTTAAAGGGACATTGGAAAAAGGATTGTTTAGCGCTTAAGGGAAAACTGATGCGTGTTAAATCTGAACCCAAGCCCGCTCTTGCAGTTTCATCTGTACAGACAGATAATAATTCTGACTGTCTTAATATTTTACAGGATCTGGAGAAACCAGTGGTACTTTGCAGTGTTGGAGATGAGGGTTATGCTCCCTTCATTACAGAGGGCTTTGTGTCATTGCTTGGAAGTACTGAGAAGGTTCCTATTAAGATCCTCAGAGACACTGGTGCATCAGAATCATTCATTTTGCAATCTGTCCTTCCTTTTTCTCAGGAGTCAAGTACAGGAAACAGTGTGTTGATTCGTGGTATTGGATTGCAAACATTGTCCGTACCCCTGCATAACCTGTTTCTCCAATCTGATTTAGTAAATGGAGCAGTTGTGATGGGAGTCCGTCCATCACTGCCAATGGAAGGAGTTTCAGTGATTTTGGGGAATAATCTGGCGGGTGACCGTGTGTGGCGTGATGTTCCACCTCCACCTGTTGTTGCTACTTGTCCTGTTCCATCTGGGAACACTGATATATCCCAGCAGTATCCAGAGGTATTTGTGTCTTGTGCACTCACACGTGCAATGCGTAAACAATCTGCGGATGCAAATCTAAGTGATGTGAAGGATTTTTTAACCACTAAGAGGGTAGTGCCAGGTCTCCTTGCTTTGCCTTCTATTCCCTGTCAGGACTGGGTGTCTGCTCAGAAAGAGGATTCATCTCTGAACCCCCTGTTTGATGCTGCTTTACCTCCTGATGAAGCAGAGAGTTCCGTTAATGGGTACTTCATTGAAAACGGGGTACTACTGCGGAAGTGGACATCTAACACGGAGGGAGGTTTGACTGAACCAATTATACAGGTAGTGGTGCCTGTTTCTTTGCGAATTTCGGTATTGGATTCTGCTCATGGCGGGGTGTCTGGACATTTGGGTGTAAATAAGACCTACCAACATTTGCTGCAGTATTTTTACTGGCCTCGTATTAAGAGCGATGTGAGACAGTATATTAAGACTTGTTCGACCTGTCAGCTAACTGGAAAACCAAATCAGACCATAAAACCTGTGCCTTTGTATCCCATACCTGTTATGGAACAGCCTTTCCAGCATCTTCTAGTTGATTGTGTTGGACCTTTACCACCTTCAAAGTCTGGTAGTGTTTACTTATTGACAGTGATGTGCCAGAGCACTCGTTATCCTGCGGATTATCCTTTGCGGTCAATCACCACACGGTCAGTTGTAAAAGCTTTGTCCCAGTTCATTTCTATTTTTGGAATTCCAAAAGTTGTTCAGAGTGATCAGGGGACAAACTTTACATCTAACATGTTTCAAGAGATTCTGCGGCAGCTTGGCATAAGACACAATAAATCCAGTGCGTACCATGCAGAAAGTCAGGGTGCCCTAGAACGTTTTCACCAGACGTTAAAATCTTTGTTGAGGGCATATTGCAGTTGAAAGGTGACTGGGAGGAAGGGTTACCTTGGTTGTTATTGGCCACACAGGAGGTTATCCAGGAGAGTTTAGGATTTAGTCCAAATCAGTTAGTCTTTGGACATTGTATACGGGGACCTATGGCGGTATTGAGTAAGAATGCGCTACCGGAAGATCCACCACAGAGTCTAATTCAATATATACAGGGTTTTCGTCGACGTCTAGTTCTGGCTGGGGAATTGGCAAGACAAAAGTTGGAAGAAACTCAGAAAAAGATGAAATGCTGGTTTGACCGCAAGTCTGAGATTCGCATATTTAGTGCAGGAGATCAGGTGTTAGCCTTACTTCCTTTACCAGATTCTCCTTTCTGTGCAAAGTTTTTAGGACCCTACACTGTGCTTTGAAAAGTGTCCGATCAAAATTATATTATTTCTACTCCTGAGCGCAGGAAACCTACCCAGTTGTGCCATGTAAATTTGTTAAAACCCTTTTATTCTCGTAATGCTGCTCCTGAAGTCATTCCTTCACCAGTGGGGTTAGCTACTTCAAGTCAAATAGGTAATATACCACTGGATGTGAAATCCCCTGATGATGTCATTTTACAACCTCGTCTAAAGAACTCTGAGACATTGGCTAATCTAGAAGGATGGGAAAAACACTTATCTTGCAAACAACGCTCTGAGTTAAATTCAATACTAACAGAATTCTCTGTTCTCTTTTCAGATACTCCTTCTCGTACGCACTTGATTGAACACGATATCGATGTAGGCGACGTTAAACCTGTCCGACAACGATTTTATCGTGTATCATTTGATAAACGTCAGAAATTGGAGGTTGAAGTCAATTACATGCTTGAAAACAACATAGCAAAGCCTTCCTTTTCAGATTGGGCTTCGCCTTGTTTGTTAGTGGGAAAACCAGACGGCACTCAGCGTTTTTGCACTGATTATAGACGAGTAAATACTCTAACTAAACCTGACTCTTATCCATTGCCTAGAATGGAAGACTGCGTTGACCAAGTTGGATCAGCTAACTATGTCAGTAAATTTGATTTGCTCAAAGGCTACTGGCAAGTGCCTTTGACTGCTCGAGCACAGGAAATTTCTTCTTTCATTACTCCCTTTGGATTATATTCTTACACCGTAATGAGTTTTGGTCTCAGAAATGCTCCAGCTACATTTCAGCGTTTAATGAACAGAGTGACGGCTGGATTAGAGGGTTGTGCCGTATACTTGGATGACATTGTTGTCTACAGTGACACATGGGATCAACATCTTATCCGAATTCGTGCACTGTTTAAGCGTTTGTCTGATGCCAAACTCACAGTCAACCTGGCAAAGTGTGAGTTTGCCAGGGCGACTGTGACTTATCTGGGCAAAGTTGTTGGAATGGGCAAAGTGCGACCTGTACGCGCTAAGGTCATGGCGATTGACAAATTTCCTAGCCCTCAGACTAAACAGGAATTGATGACATTTCTAGGAATGGCTGGGTATTACAGGAGTTTTTGCCCAAACTTTTCTTCTGTTGTTGCCCCGCTTACAGATTTGTTGCAAGCAAAGGCTAAATTTGTGTGGACTCCAAAATGTGAAGACGCCTTTGAGAATGTTAAACGACTGCTCACATCGTCACAACGTCACAACGACTGCTCCATTTAAACTTCAGGTGGATGCTAGTCAGATTGGAGCTGGAGCTGTTCTGTTGCAGGCTGATGAAAATGGAATAGATCGCCCTGTCAGCTATTTTTCACGTAAATTCAATTCATATCAGATCAATTATTCTACAATTGAGAAAGAGGCGTTAGCGTTGTTTTGGTCCCTGCAATATTTTGAGGTGTATGCGTCTTGTGGGACTATGCCAACTGTGGTATACACAGACCATAACCCCCTTACATTTCTTCACTCCCTGCAGAACCCTAATCAGCGTCTTATTAGGTGGTCTCTTTTCTTACAGCCTTATGCTTTGGAGATTCGTCATGTGAAAGGCGTAGATAATATCTTAGCTGACGCCTTGTCCCGGGCCCCATGTGGTGTAAAATAAGTTTCTTAACCATTTGTTTCCTCTCTCTCTCCTTCTTTTTTATTGGTTTTCAATTCCTTAATTGTGCTTTTTCCAGGCGCCGGGAGATTGCTGGGTTTGAAACCAAGAGTTGTGTAGAGTTTGGGGAGGTAATAATGGTTATTGATCGATACTAATTCCGGTAAGGTTGTTTTTTATTGTTCATTTCCCATAGCATATGTGTGTTTTGGGGTTGAAAATAGTGAAAGGTAGAGTTTCTAATGAGAATCTCTCCCTTTTTTAAGGGGGGAGGTGTTACGGTTTGTTTTGGATTTGTTCTGCTGTCCTTTCTTTTCTTTTATAGGTTGCCAGATAAGGATCTACACCTGTCT
Source organism: Pimephales promelas (assembly GCF_988280905.1). Taxonomy (NCBI): domain Eukaryota; kingdom Metazoa; phylum Chordata; class Actinopteri; order Cypriniformes; family Leuciscidae; genus Pimephales; species Pimephales promelas. Next base: position 12,252,921 of record NC_142772.1, on the reverse strand, counting down.
GCAATTTGGAAATTATTATTTAAGATGGCTGGCCTTTGTGGAAGATTGCTCTGATCCATCCTGTAGCTGTTCCCATCAGGAGCTGGACCTTCTATTGTTATTTCTTTATTGTTTGTTTATTTACTGTTGTAAGCTTCTTTTCTTTATTATTTATCCCCTGGACTTAATTAAATATTTTGCTTAAATATATTTTTGGACTCTGTTCCCTTTATTTTGTTACTTCCTGGAGCCGGAACGTAACACTACAGTCCGGATCACCCCATTGTATCTGGATGGGTGGAAACCGATCTGCAGCCTGTACCCATTCTGAATGGTGCGCAGGGCCCTATTTTACCAAGGGAACCAGGCCCTCGAGCCTGGCCTCGGGTATTAATCGGAATTCGTTCTCGACCCCCTGAAGCGGATTTCAGGCAGGGCTGGACCGAAAACGATTCTCGATGGGCGGACACGATTGCTGCCTGGCCGCAAGCCTGTGGGGCGGACAGTGCAGCCTGCGTTCGCTGGAAACCGATGCGTCCCGAAACATGTTTAACGGCGGGAGAGCAACATCGATTTCCTGCGGGCTCCGTGAAAGGGACGACTTCGGTCGCTCCACTGCCGGTGGGGCTGCCCGCAGAGAACCTAGGCTGGCTAGGACCTCTTTGTGGAAGCCTTTATAGCCTGCAGGACGACCCTAGGCTTCGCCTGAGAGTGCCGTCTATGCCCCCAAGCTCCTAGAGGAGGGGCTCTAGAAGCGGTACTCTTTCACCAAACAATACTGTTTTAATATTATTACAGTCTCGTAATATACACGCTGCCTCGGCAAACGTGAGATTTGAGCCGTAACAATATATTTGGCTTTCATCCCTCGAGAAGAAAGTCAACAGATGTGAGGCTGAAATATCCGACAGCGCATGGTCTAATTTGTTGGCCTATGCTTCGAGATATTTCTCAATGAACACTGCCAGCACCCTCAGGAGCTGACTGTGAATGCCTCACACACAACAGTATTATTTATTTTTACTATTTAAAATTGTTATTTACAGATTATGTGTCCTTATTATTGTAGACTCGTAATCTATGCGCTGCCTCGGCAACGGCGAGATTCGAGTCATTCACAATATATTTGGCTTTCATCTCTCGAGAAGAAAGTCAATAGGCACGAGGCTGAAAACACCCGAACGCACGGCTGTGTGTGCGTCGAGATTTTTCTCAATGAACACAGCCAGCGCCCTCAGGAGCTGACTGTGCATGCCTCGCCCCCACACAGAATCTTTATTGCAGAGTAGACCTAATCTGCGCGCTGCCTTGACAACGCGAGATCCGAGCCACTATAGATTCTTTATTGCAATGCAGACCTTAAACCTATGCGTTGCCTCGGCAAACGCAAGATCCCAGTCACAGAATCTTTATTGCAAAGTAAACTTGTAATCTACACGCTGCCTCGCCAAACGCGAGATCCGAGCCACTATAGATTCTTTATTGCAATGCAGACCTTAAATCTACGCGTAGCCTCAGCAAACGCGAGATCCCAGTCTCAGAAACTTTTTTTTTTTGCAGAGTAAACTCGTAATCTACACACTGCCTCAGCACACGCGAGATCCGAGCCAATAGATTCTGAATTGCAATGAAGACCTTAAATCTACGTGCTGCCTCAGCAAACGCGAGATCCCAGTCACAGAATCTTTATTGCAGAGTAAACTCGTAATCTACACGCTGCCTCTGCAAACGCGAGATCCGAGCCACTAGATTCTGAATTGCAATGCAGACCTTAAATCAACGCGCTGCCTCTGCAAACGCGAGATCCCAGTCTCAGACTCTTTATTGCTGAGTAGACTCGTAATCTACACGCTGCCTCGGCAAACGCGAGATCCGAGCCACTAGATTCTGAATTGCAATGCAGACCTTAAATCAACGCTCTGCCTCGGCAAACGCGAGATCCCAGTCTCAGAATCTATTGCTGAGTAGACTCGTAATATACACGCTGCCTCGGCAAACGTGAGATCCGAGCTACTAGATTCCATATTGCAATAATTCAGGACAATTCTTATGGGACAAACAACACCAAATAAGACAGACAGTTTGACACAGAGCGCTTTGCTGAAGAACAAAAAGCTGACATCTCATGTGTGCCGGGTCCTTATATAGCTTCCGCCTATGTGCCGTCACACATTACGTCATGACGCAACACCAATCAGAGATTGGCATAGTTTCATTCATACTTCAGAGGCGCCACGCTGAGGGGCGTTCCCCCAAAGTGTCATTTGTAGTTTGCAGTTTGAGTTCCCTCGATAGGGAACTAAAGGCACCGGGGTTGTGGTGCCACCGGCATGGGCCCGTAATCGCTACTCGCAGCTATATTTTAAATATTTTAAATTGCAATTTAAACTGATTTAAACTCAATTTAAATAAGCGTATAAAGAGATGTCAAGTAACCTCTAAGATAGTAAGGATACAGTTGTAATAAAGTATAAATAAGAAGAATTATGAAGAAAAAAAAAATAATAACTGGAAGGGAAAAATAGAACTGTAAAACAATTCCCAAAATGAAATGAGAAACTTAATTCAAATTTAAATTCAAAATTAGTTTGTTTCAAACTAAATTTGAATAAGTGTAAGAAAAGTTAAAAATCAGAATTATATCTGATGCTAATCACGATTACTGTAAGGTATCAGTGATAACACATAAAATAAAACCAACTGGAAATAGAACACTTCAGAACAGACTGAAAGGAAAAAAAAAAGCAGGGGAGGCCACTGAGGGGGCGCCAAACCGCGAATCTAACATCCAATCATATTAGCACAAGCAACGCTGTCAATGCACGTATGTATTGAAGGTTAGACCGCATGATTTCAACTGGGAAGAATTGAAATGGTCGGAAGAGAGAATTGTAAGAAAAGAATGACCTATCTGCTAGTGTACACACGATGGCACTATTGCGCTCACGCAGGATGAAGTCAGGGGGCGGTGCGTAATTCGAAAACTGTCAAGCACTTTAAAGGCTACGCTCTAGTGTTTGTAAGCGGAATAACAACCAGCCTGCTTCAATGTGATTCAACTCTGAGGGCGTGCAGATGCCTCTTTACTGCATAATCACAAATATAAATTTTAAATCTCGGTGGATTTTTTTGGTGCTATATTTCACAAACACGTGTGGCAGGATTTCTTCGCCATACTACACGTAAATTGTGGACAACAGGAATTATCCGAGCAGATAATTACGCAGCACAGTGCCTGAAGCAACGATCATCGTGTCTGGACCACTTCCCACATACCGACAAGGACAGGAAAGGTTCAGTAGATTATTTGCACTAAATGAATGGTTAATGTCATTGTGTAATGAACAGAAACTGCTCTTTGTAAATAATTGGAATCTGTTCTGGGAGCGACCTAGGCTGTATCGTGCTGATGGCCTGCATCCCAGCGGAATCGGAGGGACTGTTCTGTCGGACAACATCTTCAAGACGTTAGACACCATCTGACTAGTAAGTCAAAGTCCAAATCACAGTCTTTGCTGTCCCAACTTAATTAATAGAAGTGTAGAACATTTTATAGAAACTGTGTCTATTCCTCGTTTAGTGAGGCCAAACAATAAATCTAGTGTAGGATCTAGGAAAAATCTTATTGCAATTAAATCAGAAATCTAAATATCAGTGAACAAAAACAATTTCTAGAGCTAGGTCTTCTATACATTAAATCGCCTAAGGCATAAGTTATTGTAATTGAAATGGTCACCAGGCATGTGATTGGCTGAGAACAAAAAAGCAGGAAAATATACCGAGCAATCGATATCCCAATATCTTTTCCGCAAAGTGAGAGCAAATGTTCAAAGTCAAATATAGTCTTCACTGTATAAATTACACATTGATTCTTATTAAAGCTACTATTAAAGTTCTCAGTCAAGAGCAGTGAGTGATTTCCTCTGTGTTTTGTTGTTTAATTAACATTAAATAGATAGTTCTCCCAAAAATTGTAATTGTTATCATTTACTCTCTCAAGTTGTTTTAAACCTGAATAAGTTTCTTTCTTCTGTTTAAGTTATTTGGAAGAATGTGGGTAACCAAACAGTTGATGTACCCCAGTGATTTTCATAGTAAGTTTTTCCCTATGGAAGTCAATGGGGACCAGCAACTGTCTGGTTACCCACATTCTTCAAAATATCTTCTTTTCTGTTTAGCACAAGAAATAAATTAATACAGGTTTGGAACAACATTACAGTGAATAAATAATGACAGAATTTTTATTTTGGGGTCAACTATCCCTTTAAGAACAAGCGGCTGCATTTTTATTATTATGGCTACTGTCACTTTAAGACCTGTACGCGACACGTCTAGGAGCATTTGATAAGCAGATTTCTCTCAATTTTCTCGGTTTGCTTTGAATTGAATTTAGACATAACCAAATGTTCTTATGTAAACCTTGTGTGTATTTGAGAGTATTAGCGAAATAATACTCGAAAGATAACTTAGTCCAGCAACCAGGCGCTGTTAGACAAGCTTTTAGTGCATGTGCACGTCGGTTGTTTGCGCTCAGAACAGCGCATCAGCAGTGAATGACATGTTTAACCGGCAAGGCTTTAAAAGCACATGCAAATTAACTTCAGTGAACTCGCTGAACTGATGCAGCTGTTCTTCTGCGTTAATATTGCGAGTATTTGTCGCGTTGTACACTAATGCTGTTGAGACGGAGGTGTCAGGACTGCAACTGACAGAATGCACGATATAGCTGCTAGTGCTACATATTTCTACAAAAGCAGTCAGCAGCTTACTTGGAGCAAGGATCATAGCGCAAATTTGAAATATATCGATATATCGCCCAGCTCTGGTGACCTAACTGTGATGTTCTTGTCAACTGACAACGATACCAGCACGAGAGCGACTGAGATACGAAATTGAGCAGGTGAAATACGTCCTTGTTGATACTTTGAAAGGAACTTTCTGTTCGCACGTCAGCCAGTTATGGGTTATGTCCTCATATTCTCTCCTTTTCACTCCGGCTGCCGACACCCGTCCCCCTCTTTTTTTTATTTATTTATTTATTTATTTTTTTAACAGATCTGCATGATTCACGTAGGTCACATTTTCAGGTCGGAAAATGGAAAATCACATCCCTGGGTCACATATAATAGTTTCGATGTACTTTGCCTTACTGAAACCTGGCTTAAACCAAATGACTATTTCGGTCTAAATGAGTCTAGTCCACCAGGATACTGTTATAAGCATGTCAAAGATCGGTCGTGGCGGCGGTGTTGCAACAATCTATAGAGATATTCTTAATGTTACTCAGAAAACAGGTCACAGGTTTAATTAGTTTGAAGTACTTGTGCTAAATGTTCCGCTCTAAGATGTAAGAAAGAAATCCCTATTATCGCTAGCCTTGTCTATCGTATATAGACCTCCAGGGTCATATGCTGAATTCCTAAAAGAGTTTGCAGACTTTCTCTCAGATCTATTGGTCAATGTCGATAAAGCAATAATTGTTGGAGATTTTAACATACACGTAGATAATACAAATGATGGGTTAGGGGCTGCATTTATAGATTTATTAAACTCCTTTGGGGTCAAGCAAAACATCAGTGGTCCCACTCATCGTCTACATCATACGCTAGATTTAATTATATCATATGGAACCAATCCAACTGATATAGATATTATACCACAAAGTGACGATCTCACTGATCATTACATGGTAACTTGCATAATATGTACTGCTGAAATTTGTCATGTTGCGCCACGTTATAGACCAGGCAGAACAATCCTTTCAAACACTATAGAAAGATTCTCAAATAGCTTACCTGATCTATCTCAGCTGCTAAGTGAACCCAACCAAACAGATTAACTAGAGGAAATGACTAGCAGTTTGAGCACCATTTTCTCTAGTACATTCCCAGATAGCAAACTGACATTGAATCAGCGTGGAAACGACGTCTCTCATGACATTGAAACAACGTTGATTTTGCTCATCGAATTAAGGTTGAACCAATGTCAGACGCGGCATTCTTCAAAGCTAAATGAAAATCGAAAATTGGTTTGCTTTCATAATGTTGAAACAACGCGTTGATTTCAAGTTGATTTTCCGTTAGTTTTGAAAGAATGACGCGTCTGACATTGGTTCAACGTTAATTCGATGAGCAAAACAATGTCAGATCAACGTCGTTTCGATGTCATGTTTCTACGTTGATTCAATGTCAGTTTGCCATCTGGGTTAGATATTGTTGCACCAATTAGATTAAAAAAGGTTAGAGAGAAAACTAAAGCACCATGGTACAACCAAGGGGCAACCTCCCCGTCTCTCTCTTGAAGCCAGCACGGAAGTGATTCAAACTGCAATTCATCGAGTGGCCGCATGAGGCTGGCTGCAAAAGCGAGTCAAATCTGTATCTCCCCCAAGTTAAAATGTCTAACTTCACAGCAGGAAAAAAAACATGTTTACAGCCTAGTGGCAAATAGTTGTTTTGGTCTATATCGCTAATTTTTCCCTTCATGACGACTGTGAGGGGGGTGAATTTTTTTACAACTCATCTGTTTAAATTATATTTAAGCCTTAAAGGGTCATGAAACCCCAAACCAAATTTTCGGAGATTATAACAGAGGTATGTGTGTTGAACACCATTGAAGACAATGTTAGCATCTATTCAGGGTTCTCAAGTTAGAGCAAAAGCTTGGAGTGAGATCACACGCGGTTAGGGGAGGAGCCATAATGAAGCCCCGCCCCACCCATCCCCGCCCCCAATTTTACCCATTGTTAATAATTAACCAGAACAAATTAAAATTATAACAATTAGTAAATCTGATAAATGACAGAGCAATTCATCACATCAAATACTCTTTAATGCAGTATTACAAATATAGCTAACCAAAAATATAACAAATTGCTCCAAACAGTTTCAAACAAATCTTTAAAAATTGCATTTTGATTTTTGAATGCGTCTTCTATCTAGACGAATGATTTATTGTGTGGTGGGACATTGAGAACAAATGGACAGATTAGAGTGCACCAATCTGGCAACCTTTTTAGGGGGCTTACCCTTTGGTGCCCAAAATGACAAAATATCTTTCTGCTTTTTTCATCTTTGAAAAATACAAATGCAACATTATGACAATGATTAAATATTACCCAGAGCAATCTGCTGTAATACATCCTTAATGTAACTAGAAAGACTATTATTAATATTACAGTATAATATAATTTAAAATAAAATCAGTAAATCTTCATTCCTTTCCATACCCACTAACATTTCTCTTAGTTTCAGATAACGTAAGATAGCCAAACTGAGCCTGGTTGCAAAGTAGTTGTAGAGTTTTTGACTGCATCAATAATAATGTACGATGGGCTACATATTAAATGTTCTTCTAGCCCAAAAATGTTAGACGAGCTTCTTCCAACTGACCTTCTTCTCCATCACGACACATGTGTTCGCGCGATGTTGTTGGTTACCTAGGATACCGAGGATGTTCCGTCCATTTCCGTGTGTTCGCGCTACTGAATGACATGTCATGTATAGATCAGTGGTGCACGCAGCGCGCATGTATGTTGCCTAGTAACGAACGCAATCTGGCGGAGATACGCGCTGGCGGCAGGAAACTTCACTTTGTTTGCCTGCGCCTCGTTAGAAAGCTTTCAGCCAGGACAACTTGGTTGGCATTGCCTTTTCAGCGTGAGAAATACACAGTGTGGCGTGTGAGCGTGTGAACCGGTCGAAATGAGTGTGTCTCACGGCCAATGCGTGAGACTTGAGAACCCTGAATTAGATTTAATAATAAGGTTAAAATGGTTAAATTTGAGTTTTTTTCCGCTTTTTTCGTCTTCCAGGTTTAAAATCTTCATCGGAGCAGGTGACGTGGCCATGCACTGCACAGTGCGTTGATGACTCATCGCTGTCTCATAATTATTAATGAGACTGAGTTTTCTTATCCAATGAGAAGACACGGCCTCTTAATTATTCATGACACCACGTGGATCTTTCCAACGACAGACATGTTAAACTATCGCGTACACGTAGTAGATGAGAGAGACAATCATGGGACGCAAGTATTTTTTTCATGGTGCAAAGTCCAAGTGCTTTGAATATGTTCCTCGCGATATTGCCAGGGCTAGACTCCGGCTCTGGACGGTTGGTTTGACATCAAACACGGACACATCTAAAGATGATCTAAACTATAGTGTGTGCTGCGAACATTTTCTCGAGAGAGCTGGACTTCGCCTTGACAACTAATCCAAGTGCGTCTTGCGAGTGATGAGGTATCCCGAGGACTTTCTATCCCTTCAGAGGTGTGTGTGTGTCTAAAATGAGAATTCATCCACCTCCGCAGAGCCATCTTTATTATGAGGGTTCAGAGGGCACGTAGACTATACACGGAATGATTTTTTTAAGCGGAAATTAATTTTTTTTTTTCTGAAATGTATTTATAGTGTCTATATATTTTATAATGACATTCTAATTATGCATGTAGCCTACATTAATATGTTTTAATTAGAATTACGATTACTGTAGGCTAATATATGAAGCAGGACATTCAGTTACTTTTGAAAGGACAATAATAAAGTGTCAGTGTATTTCATAAGACTTTAACTTTGCCAGCTATATATAAAAATCTAGTATTTCCTCACGTTTTACCACTGCTTTTTAGTGACAGACGATATGCATGGGACAGTGACGTGATGGCCATACCACACACACTCCCTCCCTTCTTGTCACAGCTAGCCACGCCCATTTAAGATGCATTTTTCAAAAAGATTTTGAGCTAGACTTGAGCTGAAAGAAGGGGGTTTCATGACCCTTTAAAGTTCTGCATAATTAAGGGCGTGGACACTTGAGTGACAGGTGCCGCTGCTTTCACTGCTAGTCGTTTGTCTGCTGTCTGTTATCGTCACCCTCAGCTGTGTTTGTGCTTTTTCCGGGATTATTTCATACAATTTAATACATGTATTATACCTTTGCCCGTGCACGCCGTTGGATTCCGTAGTGTTGAGTAGAGAGAACAACCAGCGCTGTGTTTCCAGCTGTTTCCCTCGCATGCACTAATGGATGTCTGATGATTTCAGTGCTTTCTCTCCGTCCATGCAATAGATGCACACCCTTGAATAAGCGCGGATTTTTAGTTCATTTACTGTTTTTACCATCTGAGAAACTGAGAGGCGCCCAAAACCAGATTGTAAAATGGACTGAATTAAAGCTCTTTACAAACTTGACGGGAGATGCCGACTGACATGTGCTTGCCTTGAATCACTGTCACATGCACAAGAGCAATATTGTAAGTAACTAAAACATTTTTAACTAGCAGAATAATAATGCATTACGATGCACATAGATGACTGCTTGTATGTTGTGAGAAATGTGTGTGATCTGTGTTATGTACTTGTATCCATAGATATCATATAGAGACTAGATACCCTATTGGCCGCTGGAAAACGAGAAATCTGGCCGCCATCTTGAACCGGTCGTCTTCCTAGTTTCGTTGCGTGGCAGCAGATAAGATGCCAGAGCACTGTGGAGCATTTTCCTGTTCTAATCGCCGGACCACCGAAAATAGGGCTTTTCACAAAGTAAGTCTTAACATTACCGTACTATTGGTTGTATTTTGTGAATAGAATATTACCAGATAATCGAGAAGGATTATCCCAGGATGCCCTGTTGTATAGGTTATTTGTGTTTGCGCACATCAGGGGCTCGTTCTTCGTACGTTGCTTAAAACATCCGAGATCAAATGAGAGATCTAAGATGAGATCATCGTGCTAATCATGATCCGGCTAATTGGGTTCTTCGAACACACCTGTTGTTTATGATTAGGATCGCTGGATTGAGTTATCTGAGATAACTGCGCGTTCTCGCGTTGGTTTAAAAGGGTACATGTATCGATAGCAGAACCAGTGATCAGCAGCGCTGCTATTGGCTGTTCAGCATGGCCAAAGAACACGCCCAGTTTTTCCCCCAAGCAGAGCAAGCGCTTTTAATGCAAGGTTATGCCGAATTTCAGTCTTTAATTAAAACGCCAGGGAACACCTCAAAGTGTGCAAAAGCCAGGAGAGAGTGCTGGCAAAACTAGAAGACAAATTAAATGCGTTTGTGGTGACCATGTTAGATGTTTTAATAACTTATTATTATTTTATTATTATTTTCATAATTTCATAATTACTTTGTTCATTGTAATGTCGAGTCACCGCACTATAATAATGGACATGGTGAAAGTGAAGTACAAAAATATTCTACTTAATGGTAATTTTAGGCCTTATAGGCCTACTAGTCTCTTTTAAAAAGGCACTGTTAAATAAATGATTGTCTGTTTATAAAAGCAACCAGGAAAAAGGCTGAGAAAAAAATAATAATGATGCTCCTGACCCTGGCAGAAGAGCTGACCCTTGGGTTGAATGTGAATTGCCCTGTTGTGAAGGGCATCCCTGGGTTCAGTTCTTCCAGACTCACATCAGGGACCAGTAGCAGCAACACCTTCATCACTGGGAAATGAGATTTAAATTATCTTTGTACACTATGAAATAATTTGTTGCTGCATTAAATGAAGTAGACCTATAATCCAAATTGGCTGGTTTAGTCATTTCAGCTGTTAAATCTTGAGTAATGATAAATTGCTTTGTCTTTTGAAAGTAAAAACTGATAAACTTATGTTAATGTAAAAATATTTTGCCATGAGTTATCAATCACATTGCACTGGAGAGTGAAGAAAACTTCTCAGATGACTGTCCTTTGGAGGAAGTACTTTAATTTTAATTGTGCCTATGCCTGTTATTTCTGAGAGGAGTCCACATGTACAGAAAGGCCTACAGAAGAGTCTGCACACAGCAGTGATACAGGGGTGGGCAGTGTAGAGACAACTTTTGCTTTTTATTTGTTGCATGAGGCATGTGTGACACAAACGACACAGGGTTAAATTCGTCCCCTATATGAGTCTTCAACAGAAAATAGAGTATTTTGAAAAAACAAAAATCAGGGGGAGAAACAGAACTTGACTAAGAAAAAATTGCACTAGAAATAGAATTGCTTCAAAATAAACTTCAGAGTAAAATCACACAGAGTACTATTGCTGACCTTGCATAATATCTTTTAAAAAGATGACTGAATAACTGGCTTTTCTTTACAAAGAACAATTGAAATAAAACTCTAAGCAAATAGAGTTTTGCAAATTTGTCTTGTCTTTTATTTTAGGCTTAATGAAACTTTTTTTTTTTTTTGATGTTGGCAGTGTTGTGTAATATGGCACATGCAATGTCACAGGCCCTGTCAGGTGCAACCCTCAGGCTTTTTAGACCCTGAAATCTTCCCTTTAGTTGGCCAAAGCTCATGTCATTGTGGCAAAAAAAAAAAAACTAAGAGCACTACTTTGTGAATGGCACAACAGAAAGCTTATCAAGTTCTCCGCATCTCCAATAGTGTAAAGGAAACCACTCGCAAATAATTTTAGGGCAATGCAAACATTTTGTAATGTTGTTGAAGCCCGATATCGAATCAAACATTAATGTGCATTTCCAACAAAATAATAATGTATTTAAACGACACCCTCACGACGATCATTTCACGAGAAAACAAAAATAAATCTCAGAAATTAGGCTACACACTATCGCGCTGCGCTGAAGGACTTCCCGTATCAGCCGCGATCTAATCCTGTTTACATGAAATAAGCCTGCTCGCGAGCAGGCTCAAGCTAGCGCACCTGTTGCTATGACAGCAAGTCCAGGATGAGCGTCGAAGAACCAAACGATCCAAGATCATGCCAAATCGCCAACAATCAAATCCAGCTAACTGAGTTAGCGACGTACGAAGAACGAGCCCCAGGAAGCAACGTAATATACACCCATGACAGCGATGCGCAAATTGAGTTACCTCTCCAACTTTTAGTTTTATTGATAACCTATATCTTACCACATGCGATTTGGCTATTGATATTACAGAAGTCCTGTGGTAAAATTACATTAACTTACTCCATCTACCCTTGTAAAGTTAATCCGAATATGGCTTTAGTCTCGACATTTTCCCCTCCTACATCCACATACAATAAAATAAGGTATAGCCTTAATGTTGTCCAAATGTAATTTTTAGAAATTAACGTTACTGATGCAAACACGCTGAAAAGCTTCTTCTCAATTTTTATTACAGGTGGCTGCGTTCGGTGGATTCGGTGGCTGCGTTCTGTGTGTGTGTGTGTGTGTGCGTGCGTGTGTGTGTGTGAGAGAGAGAGAGAGAGAGAGAGAGAGAGTGAGTGAGAGAGAGAGAGACAGCGAGAAAGAGAGTGTGTGTCTGTTCGTGTGTATGTATGTGTATGTGCGTGTCAATCATAAACTGTTTCTTCAACTTATTAAAATATCTTACTTTACTGCTACTATCTGTTTCTGCTTCTTTATTATATTTATAGTGTGTGACTTATAAAATACACTATATCCTTCATCACATATATTGTGTCTGGTCACTTTATATCTTATATCAGAATATTATATTACTGTTAACCTACAATGGATATTAAAATACGCCGAACCATGTGTCCTGTATCATAGCTACATGAATGACCTTTGCAGCAAAAAAACCCGCGTAAAAATCAGTTAAGTATTCAGTGAGATATGATTAATTTAATGCGCTGATAGCTCATTTCACCTGCCATTCAGAATACACTGAGCGGAGCGGATGACCGGTTTAAGATGGCGGCTCCAATTCTCGTCCGTGCCAATAGGCAGTAGCGGTCGATAGGGCGTCTACCTATATGATGTCTATGCTTGTATCATAGACTGTAAAAAAATATGGACGTAATATCCATGACGTCACCCATAGGTTTCTGAAGAGCGTTTTTGAAGCCTAAAGTGGGCGGGGCCGGCCGTCGCCATCTTGGCAGTGCGTCACCTCTCGTCACTACCGGATAAATTAAAATGGGCAAAGAGGCGGGACGTGGGTGGAGCTGATGAACTGATGCTACTGCCCTCGTGCTGAATTGACAGGTGATTGAAAAAGTTGTTAAAGTTCATGTTTTTGCCCTTCGAAATATTATAATAGTTAAGACGTAACTAAAAGTGAGACTATTTACTTTACTTTTTTATCAACTTTATTAATCTCACAAGCGGCAATTAGTTAAGAGCATGTATACAAGTACATAACACAGATCACACACATTTCTCACAACATACAAGCAGTCAACTATGTGCATCGTGATGCATTATTATTCTGCTAGTTAAAAATGTATTAGTTACTTACAATATTGCTCTAAGCTTGTGCATGTGACTGTGATTCAAGGCAAGCACATATGTCAGTCGGCATCTCACGTCAAGTTCGTAAAGAGCTTTAATTCAGTCCATTCTGAGGGTGACGCTAGCAGACAAACGATTAGCATTGAAAGCAGCGGCAAGAATCCACCTGTCACTCAAGTGTCCACGCCCTTAATTATGCAGAACTTTAAGGCTTAAATATAATTTAAACAGATGAGTTGTAAAAAAATTCACCCCCCTCACAGTCCTCATGAAGGGAAAAATTAGCGATATAGACCAAAACAACTATTTGCCACCAGGCTGTAAACATGTTTTTTTCTGCTGTGAAGTTAGACATTTTAACTTGGGTTAGATACAGATTTGACTCGCTTTTGCACCAGCCTCATGTGGCCCCTCGATGAATTGTAGTTTAATTCACTTCCGTGTTGGCTTCAAGAGAGAGACGGGGAGGTTGCCCCTTGACTTGTATACATGCTCTTAACTAATTTTCCCTTACGTGAGATTAATAAAGTTGATAAAAAAGTAAAGTAAGTAGTCTCACTTTTAGTTATGTATTAACTGTTATAATATTTCGAAGGGCAAAAACATGAACTTTAACCATTGGCTTTACTTTTTCAATCAGCTGTCAATTCAGCGAGACGGCAGTAGCATAGCATTAGTACCTCAGCTCCACCCACGTCCCGCCTCTATGCCCATTTTAATTTATCCGGTAGTGACGAGAGGTGACGCACTGCCAAGATGGCGACGGCCGGCCCCACCCACTTTAGGCACGCTCTTCAGAAACCTACGGGTGACGTCACAGATACTACGTCCATATTTTTTTACAGTCTATGGGTACAACAGTGTTATGCATGCTATCAAGAGAGAAACTCATAACTTTAAGCGTAAATGGAAACAAACTAATTTAGAGGTCTTTAGAATCGCGTGGAAAGACAGTATGTCTCTCATGTTATAAAAAGGCTCTAAAAACAGCTAGGGCTGAGCATCTCCACAAACTAACAAACTAGACTAAGAAATAAACAGACACCACCAGAGCAAAATATTGCGTTACAGTATAGAAGTAATGATTTTATGAATTACTTCGACGAGAAAATAGAAAGCATCCGAAACACAATTGTAAATGTACAATCCTCTATGGTGTCTTATGATTCAGCCTCAATTATTGCCCCTCAAGAACAACTACATCGCTTTACAACTATAGGACAGGAAGAGCTAAATAAACTTATCATTGCATCTAAACCAACAACATGTTTATTAGATCCAATACCCACTAAACTACTGAAAGAAGTGTTACCTGTAGTGGAAGAGCCTCTTCTCAAAATTTTAATTTTTTTTTTTAAATATTCAAGCTGGCAGTAATACAACGTCTCATTAAGAAACCAGATCCAAATAACTTAGCAAATTACAGACCCATTTCAAATCTTCCATTTATGTCTAAAATCCTAGAAAAAGTTGTGTCCGCTCAATTGTGCTCTTTCTTGCAAGAAAACGATATCTATGAAAAATTTCAGTCAGGATTCAGACCATATCATAGCACAGAAACGGCGCTAGTTAAAATTACAAATGATTTACTTTTAGCTTCTGACCAAGGCTGTATCTCAATACTAGTTCTACTTGATCTTAGTGCTGCGTTCGACACTATAGATCATAAAATACTCTTGGATCGACTACAAAACTACACTGGTGTTCAGGGACAGGCATTAACCCCCTGAGGACCAAAAACGCGCCCCCACATTTCGATCTTTTTTTTTTTTTCACATAGCTGCAACATAGACTTAAAATACTCCGTCATTAATGGTCATATAAATAAAATCAATACATGATTATAAACTAGAGGGTCTTATTTTTTTGTGTACACTCTTATTAAAATCAAAACCTTGTGTTTTTGTAAAAGAAATAAAATAAACAGGGTGCGCTTTGAGCTCACTTTGTCTCCGCAAAAAAATCTTTCTGAAACGCTTCCGAAAAATGAACTGTAACTCATTAAATACTTGTCACAGAGACACAAAAGATTTCTCTTTATGAAGCTGAAATTCTCTTCTTTTAAATGAAGTAATTTATATAAAAAGTAACTATTCTAAGTTGATGTAATCTGTATGAAAAGAGAGAGATGTCAGTCTTTTTCCTTTCACCTAATTATAGCGTATGACGTGTTACAGTTTTTCTCCATTGGTTTGGCTCATTTCTTGAAACAGAAATTAAATACATTCTCAAAACAACATGGACAAACCTCCAAACAGGGCCGTGCACAGACATTTTGAGGGACAGTGGCCTTAGCCAAAAAACTAAGGGAGTGGTTGCTTGTTAACACAAATTATTCAGTTATTGTTACAGTTTTACATTTTTTACATTATTGTTACAGTATTTTCCTTTTACAGCAAAAAAGGATGGGGGGGGGGTGTACTTAGGCTATTATTTGTATTAGATCGAGAGAGAGAGTACAATAATTTGATTAGACAAGCAGCTAATTCTAGAACGTGGATATGTTGTACAAGTTGTTAGCACTAGTAGAAGACCAAGAGCAAAACGTTACTGACATAAATGCACAAAAACAAACAAAAAAATAATGAATAATTTTGCAGATTCAACCACTGTCTATTATGGAAGCTTGTTTCCGCTACTGAATAAAAATAAAAAAATAAATAATTGCGACTTTTTATCTCAAAATTGTGAGATATGAAGTCAGAATTGTGAGAAATAAAGTCAGAATTGCGAGATATAAAGCCAGAATTGCGTGATATAAAGTCAGAACTGTGTGATATAAAGCCAGAATTGCGTGATATAAAGTCAGAATTGCGAGATATAAAGCCAGAATTGCGTGATATAAAGGCAGAATTGCGAGATATAAAGCCAGAATTGCGTGATATATAAAGTCAGTATTGCGTGTTATAAAGTCGCAATTCTAAGAGAAAAAAAAAACAGAATTACGACTTTTTTTCTCACAATTGCTAGTTTACATCTCGCAATTCTGACTTTATAACACATAATTGCGAGTTTATATGTCGAATTGCATACATCTTTTCTCAGAATTGATATATACTCGCAATTGCGAGTCTCAAGCCAATTCTAAGGGGAAAAAATTCTAACTTTTCCCCCTCAGAATAGTTTATATCTCGCAATTCTGACTTTATAACACGCAATTGTGACTTTATAACACCCATTTCTGACTTTATATCACGCAAATCTGACTTCAGATCTCGCAATTCTGAGAAATAGTCAGAATTGCAAGATGTAAACTCGCAATTGTGAGAATAAAAGTCAGAATTGTGAGATAAAAAGTTGCAATTTCCTTTTTTATTTTTCATTCTGTGGCGGAAACAAGCTTCCATAGTCTTGCATAGCCTACCTGTTAATGCAACAGCTTTCGTGAACTGTCGTATTCACTATCTCAGTTTCAAGAGAGGGCCGCAGACATACGCTGCGGAGAGCGGACTGCGGAGCGAGCGGGAAAACCTGGAGCGGATTAGTGGAATCAACGGAATGCTTTGAGCAAAGCGGAGCAGGTGGGCAGGAGGGGCACCTCAGTCGATGAGGGCAGAGGGGCAGTGGCTCTAGCCACCGGGCCACCCCCCTGTGCACGGCCCTGCCTTAGACTGTTTCTGCTTATAAGTTAAATATACTGTATGGCAGAGTTATACTCAAGGGGGTCTCTCCCTATGGGGTCCGGCCGGACTCAGCCCGAAGAAGCGAAGTGGGACCGTCTTCCCGTGGGCTCACCACCTGCAGGAGGAGCCGTAAGGGGGCGGTGCAGAGAGGATCGGGCGGCAGTCGAAGGCAGGGGCCTCGGCGACCCGACACGGAATCTAGCCTTAGGGACCTGGAACGTCACCTCACTGGTGGGGAAGGAGCCCGAGATTGTGCGTGAGGTTGAGAGGTTCCGACTAGAGATAGTCGGGATCACCTCTACGCATGGCTTGGGCTCTGGAACCACACTCCTTGAGAGAGGATGGACTCTTCACCACTCTGGAGTTGCCCATGGTGAGAGGCGGCGGGCTGGTGTGGGTTTGCTTATAGCCCCCCAGCTCAGCCGCCATGTGTTGGAGTTTACCCCGGTGAACGAGAGGGTCATTTCCCTGCGCCTACGGGTCGGGGATAGGTCTCTCACTGTCGTGTGTGCCTACGGGCCAAACGGCAGTGCAGAGTACCCGGCCTTCTTGGGGTCTCTGGGAGGAGTGCTGGAAAGTGCCCCGACTGGGGACTCCATTGTTCTACTGGGGGACTTCAATGCTCACGTGGGCAACGACAGTGACACCTGGAAGGGCGTGATTGGGAGGAACGGCCCCCCCGACCTGAACCCGAGTGGTGTTCAGTTATTGGACTTCTGTGCTAGTTACAGTTTGTCCATAACGAACACCATGTTCAAGCATAAGGGTGTCCACCAGTGCACGTGGCACCAGGACACCCTAGGTTGTAGGTCGATGATCGACTTTGTGGTCGTTTCATCTGACCTGCGGCCGTATGTCTTGGACACTCGGGTGAAGAGAGGGGCGGAGCTGTCAACTGATCACCACCTGGTGGTGAGTTGGATCCGATGGCGGGGGAGGAGGCTGGACAGACTCGGCAGACCCAAGCGTACTGTAAGGGTTCGCTGGGAACGTTTGGCCGAATCTCCTGTCAGAAAGATCTTCAACTCTCACCTCCGGCAGAGCTACGACCAGATCCTGAGGGAGGCTGGAGATATTGAGTCTGAGTGGACCATGTTCTCCACCTCCATTGTTGAAGTGGCTGCTCGGAGCTGTGGCCATAAGGCCTCGGTGCCTGTCGAGGCGGCAATCCTCGAACCCGGTGGTGGACACCGGAAGTAAAGGATGCCGTCAAGCTGAAGAAGGAGTCCTATCGGGCCTGGTTGGCTCGTGGGACTCCGAAGGCAGCTGACAGGTACCGGCAGGCCAAGCGGACTGCGGCCCGGGTGGTCGTGGAGGCAAAAACTCGGGCCTGGGAGGAGTTCGGTGAGGCCATGGAGAAGGACTATCGGCTGGCCTCGAAGAGATTCTGGCAAACTGCCCGGCGCCTCAGGAGAGGGAAACAGTCCCCTACCAATGCTCCCCTACCGTCACGTCTTCCATTGAGGAAGCAGAGGCTGAGGGCTCAGGGGTGGACTCGTACATAACCCTAGCTGAGGTCACCGAGGTAGTCAAGAAACTCCTCGGTGGCAAGGCACCGGGGGTGGATGAGATCCGCCCCGAATACCTCAAGTCTCTGGATGTTGTGGGGCTGTCTTGGTTGACACGCCTCTGCAACATCGCGTGGCGGTCGGGGACAGTGCCTCTGGGATGGCAGGGGTGGTGGTTCCTCTTTTTAAGAAGGGGGACCGGAGGGTGTGTTCCAACTATAGGGGGATCACACTTCTCAGCCTCCCTGGGAAAGTCTATGCCAGGGTACTGGAGAGAATACGGCCGATAGTGGAACCTCGGATTCAGGAGGAACAGTGCGGTTTTCGTCCGGGCCGTTAAACACTGGACCAACTCTATACTCTCTACAGGGTGCTGGAGGGTTCATGGGAGTTTGCCCAAGTAGTCCACATGTGTTTTGTGTATTTGGAGAATGCATTCGACTGTGTCCCCGAGGCGGCCTGTGGAGGGTGCTCCGGGAATATGGGGTCCGGGGTCCTTTGCTAAGGGCTGTCCGGTCCCTGTATGACCGAAGCAGGAGCTTGGTTCGCGTTGCCGGTAGTAAGTCAGACTTCTTCCCGGTGCATGTTGGACTCTGGCAGAGCTGCCCTTTGTCGGCGGTTCTGTTCATAATTTTTGTGGACAGAATTTCTAGGCGCAGCCAGGGGCCGGAGGGTGTCAGGTTTGGAGACCACACGATTTCGTCTCTGCTCTTTGCGGATGATGTTGTTGTGTTGGCCCCTTCAACCAGGACCTTCAGCATGCACTGGGACGGTTTGCAGCCGAGTGTGAAGTGGCTGGGATGAAAATCAGCACCTCCAAATCCTCAGCTGGAAAAGGGTGGCTTGCCCACTTCAGGTTGGTGGAGAGATCCTTCCTCAAGTGGAGGAGTTTAAGTATCTTGGGGTTTTGTTCACGAGTGAGGGAAGGATGGAACGGGAGATTGACAGACAGATTGGTGCAGCTTCAGCAGTAATGCGGTCGATGTACTGGTCTGTTGTGGTGAAGAAGGAGCTGAGCCGTAAGGCAAAGCTCTCGATTTACCAGTCAATCTACGTTCCTACTCTCACCTATGGTCATGAGCTTTGGGTCATGACCGAAAGGACAAGATCCCGGATACAGGCGGCCAAAATGAGCTTTCTCCGCAGAGTTGCTGGGCGATCCCTTAGAGATAGGGTGAGAAGCTCGGTCACTCGGGAGGAGCTCAGAGTAGAGCTGCTGCTCCTCCACATCGAGAGGGGTCAGCTGAGGTGGCTCGGGCATCTGTTCCGGATGCCTCTTGGACGCCTTCCTGGGGAGGTGTTAAGACCTAGGACCTAGGACCTGAAGACCTAGGACACGCTGGAGAGACTATGTCTCCCTATGTCTCTCCTATGTCTGGCCTGGGAACGCCTCGGCATCCCCCCAGAAGAGCTGGAGGAAGTGTCTAGGGAGAGGGAAGTCTGGGCATCTCTGCTTAGACTGCTGCCCCCGCGACCCGGCCCCGGATTAGTGTAAGAAGATGGTATGGTATACTGTATAGTATGTTTTGTCAAAAATAAACTAATCAACTGTTATCCAATGCAAGCTAATGCAATGCACGTATCAAAATAATGAATCCTTAACTTTGAAATATGTATTATAAAATTTAAATGTCCTACTTTAAAAATAATACTTTATATGTATATGTTGTCCTTTCAATTTTTTCTTGTCTGACTCACCTGAATGAAATGCTCATTATTATGCGGGTCTTTGTCTCTCTCCGGTGAGAATCACCTAATTATACATGATGAGGACTGGCCTGTTCATGCCCATTCACATATTGCCTTGGCAAACAAAAAATGTTTTTTCACAATATGACCCAATTCACAGTTTTATGTGAACGATTAGGAGGATGATTTTCAGATCATTGTGAAGAAAAAAAACTCTAGGCAACAACATCCACTAGTCAAAAGTCTTGTGGACGCATATTTCGTATGTGTCTTGTGGTCTTATTTCAGACACTTTAATTTTTAGTTTTTTTCAATAACCATGCATATACAATATTTTCTCAAAAATACAAACATGTACATACATGTTGCTCACATATTATGGTAGCCCAAACAAAGTACAAATGTCAGAGCATGTCAGAACATCTCAAGGACCCCAAATACACCTTGGTCCCCAGGGGGTTAAGCTGGTTTAGATCGTGCTTATCGGACAGTTACCATTTTGTCTGTTTAAATGGGGAAAAATTAAAGATAACGTCAGTAGACTATGGAGTACCGCAAGGATCAGTGCTAGGCCCTCTTAAAATATTATAATATATTAATATTATTAATATTACAATAAAACATGTAATTAATTTCCACTGTTATGCTGATGACACTCAATTATATATTTCATCACGACCAGATGAAAACACTAACTCATCTAAATTGACAGTGTGTCTCAAAAATATAAAATTCTAGATGATGCGTAATTTCCTGCTTTTAAATTCAGATAAAACGGAGGTATTACTAATTGGTCCAAAAAACTACCCACAAAACCTCTTACAATACAGAAGGATGTCATGTTACTTTACCCACTACAGTAAAAGACCTGGGAGTTATAGTAGACCGCAACTTGTCTTTCGAACATCATATTTCATATGTTACAAGAACAGCCTTTTTCCACCTTAGAAACATTGTTAAGCTACGTAACATGCTATCTGTTTCTGACGCAGAAAAGTTAGTTAATGCATTCATGACCTCGAGACTAGATTACTGTAATGCTTTATTAGCTGATTGTCCTGCATCCTCAATAAACACAGTTCAAAATGCAGCTGTTAGAGTTCTTACTAGGTCATGAAAATATTATCGAATAACACCAATTTTATCATCTCTACACAGGTTACCTATTAAGTTCGGTATTAATTACAAAGTACTACTACTGACCTATAAAGCCCTAAATGGTTTAGCTCCTGTGTATTTAATGGACCTTCTATCGCCCTACAATCCATCGCGTTCTTTAAGATCACTAAATTCGAGGCTTCTGGTCATTCTTAGGTGTAATGGAAATCATTATGAACAGCAGCTATGCTAATTATTTCCCATTTGCTTTTCTGCTGTTATCTCGGGACGCGAGTCCTGAGAAAAATGGCGTTCGTCAGCTCCAGTTCGTATCAAGCCTCTCACAGAGACTTCAGATGCCCCAACACCTGCGATGAGATGACTCAACGCCGGCGATATGTTATGCCCTAACTTATTACATGATTAACTAAATGTAATTTTCCATATACATTTCTGAAATGCACTTACTGTAAAGCTGCTTTGAAACAATTTGTATTGTGAAAAGCGCTATACAAATAAATTTGAATTGACTTGAATTGTCTGATCGGACATGGAAGCGGTGCAGAGTGAGACGTACTTGCCAGCAACTCGAGGCAATTAACATGCCATAGGCGCTGGGGTCCTGTCCAGGAGCCCGCGGCAACATGCCCATTGCACATGGCGCCCTAGCCCGTGGTGGAGGCATCTGTGGAGACAACAACATGCCTGGAAACTCAAAGGCACTTCTGCCTGTAGAAAACTGAGGTTCGTCCACGGGGTGAAGGTTTGACGGCAGGTCGGAGTCACTCGGACTGGGAGCGTGCTTTGTTGCCATGCCCACCTTGGGACTCGATTGAGAAGCCAGTGCTGAAGCAGTCTCATATGAAGCAATCGAGTGGCTTTGCTGCGGCTGTGGATGTCATATACCCCTGGAGCCTCTGAAAATTTTTCAGTGGAACCGCCCTCTTGCCCTCAAACTGTCTCAGGCAAGTCGGCAGTGACTGCGCGTGCTCGCTCGTAAGTTGATTCGATCGGCTACCGAGTTGTTCTAAATACCGAGAAAAGAGATCCTCTGCACGGGGCAAAGTTTGCTCTTTTCCCAGTTGACCCGAAGGCCCAGACGAGCTAGGTGCCGGAGCACTAGGTCCCTGTGTTTGCAAACCTGGTTTTGAGAGTAAGCTAGGATCAGCCGGTCATCGAGACAATTCAGGATGCGAACCCCGTGTTGCTGGAGTGGCACAAAGGCTGCCTCGATAATCTTCATGAAGACGCGAGGAGACAGGGCTAGCCCGAATGGGAGAACCGCGTACTGGTATGCCGGTCCCTCGAATGCAAACCATAGGAACGGTCTGTGTCGAGGAAGAATGGAGACATGGAAGTAGGCGTCCTACAGGCCGATCACTGAAAACCAATCCTGGGGCCACACACATTCGAAAATGCGTTTGGCCATAAGCATCCTGAATGGCATCCTGTGAAGGGAGCGCTTCAGAACGCACAGGTCCAGGATTGGCCGTAACCCACCGGTTTTCTTGGGATAATGAAGTAGGGGCTGTAGAAGCCGGACCTCATTTCGGCAGGAGGGACAGTCTTGATTGCACCTTTCGCCAGTAGGGTGGCGACCTCCGCTCTCATGAGAGGGGCATTGCCACCGACCATAGTGAAGCAGACTCCCCTGAAGCAAGGAGGAGACCGTGCAAACTGAATCACATAGCCGAGCCTGATGGTTCGGGTGACCCAGCGGGGTAGGTTGGGAAGCTCTATCCAGGCTCCCAAGAACTGTACCAATGGGGTCATGCAAACCACAGACGTCCCCTCGGTGGTGCAGCGTGGGCCGGAATGACCGGCCCAGGCAAGGGGGCACGGTCATTAACCTCCCCTGTTCATGACAGAGAAGACCAGGGAAGGACCAGCATTCCATGGGGGCCTGCTCTGCCAGGGGTCTGGCAACAGAGGGGGACAAGAGTGGCGAGGCCTGTGGGCGGTGCACACTGTCATCCGAGAACTCTGTGTGCTCAGAGATGTGTCAGTTCTTTCTTTAAAGGGTCACTCCACCTCTGGAAAGATGAATGTGTATTTAAAATGGGTAATTTATGTAGAAAAAATGTGAAATTATTTTTGAATTTGGAGCTTTCTAGACTGAGAAAAGCCAGAAAATGTATTTTTGGCTTATGTGGATGAAAGACAACAACTCCATGAATGCACTTGCTTCGCTGCCCTAGGAGGCCACACCTACCGTTAACAGAGTGCAGTAGGTAAACAACAGTGTAGGCTATTGAGTCTCCGTGATGAGTCTGCCCGAAAATCTTCGAGTTTTCGAGAAAAAGTTTCGAGATCACCCAAAATGTCCAGGATTCGGCTTTTGCGATCTACAGTCGCCATTCATCATGTTTACTGTGGCGAGCAGGACGAGTGAGGGCCGTGTGGAGAATGGCGCGAGGCCGGTGGCGTGATTACAAATGAGCGACAGCTGTTTGACGTAAGTTACCGGTCTCGTATCTCTCATGGAGGAGCGGAAATTTTCTTAGCAATGTTAAAACACACATCAACGATCACTTTTTTTAGCGTTCATGTAAACACTACATTCAGATTCACCAATCGGAATGAATTCAGTTAGATTGAAACAAAAGCTGTGCATGTAAACAATGCATGGTGACTGCAGAAACCAATCGACGGCCGGACATGTCCGGGAAAAAGAGGACGCTAACCCCTAGAGTTACTACTCAGCTTTCTCCACAGAACAAGAGCCTGCTAGCTTAGCTTCCAAAAAAGATGGCTGACACTATGTGTAATCCCAATCCTCTATATGCATCCGTCTGCGTATTCAGTACCTTCGTCCTTATTTTCAAAAAGTTTCTGCTGGTGAAATTAAACACACTGGCACTGATCTGTGATAGGTCTGACAATGACAATTTTTGCGTCATTGTAGGAAGAAGTGAAAAAGGTAAATAGCGGATTTCTCTCGTCTCAGGGGAAAATGAGAGAGTGTTGCACGACCATTCAATAGTATGACTGGGTTTCTAACAATGGAAAGCTTAAAGGGATACTCCACTTTTTTTGGAAATAGGCTCATTTTACAACTCCCCGAGAGTTAAACTGTTGAGTTTTACCTTTTTTGAATCCATTCAGCCGATCTCCGGTTCTGGCTGTACCACTTTTAGCATGCGCTAGAGCCCAAGAGGAAGCCACGCTCCGGGTGGAGTGGGCTGTCACACCAAGGGGGCACGGTCGACCTTGCTGCTGGTAAGCCAAAGCAATGGTGTCCACTAACCAGTGAGACAACCTTTGCTTTGAGAGAGCCCTTCCCTTCTGGCTCCCACCATAACAGACAAAGAGCTGGTCTGAGGTCCTGAAACACTGCGTTCTGTCTACGTAAGCACGAAGGGCGCGTACTAGACAGAGCAGTGCCAAGGCTGGGTCTGCCTCCTCCAAAGGCAGCGCTTGCAGGTTCACCACCTGGTCCCAGAAGGGAGTGGTAGGAACCTTGGGCACATATCCAGGCCGGGGTCTCAGGATCACGTGAGAGTAAGCCGGCCCAAATTCCAGGCACGCTTCGTCAACGGAGAATACGTGCAGGTCCCCCACCCTCTTGATGGAGGCCAGTGCAACCAGGAGCGCTGTCTTAAGCGACAGGAACTTAATCTCAACTGATTGCAGAGGCTCAAGGGAGGCCTCTGCAGGGCGCTTAAAACCACTGAGAGGTCCCAAGAGGGTACGAGAGGAGGACGAGGAGGATTTAGTCTCCTCGCTCCTCTCAGGAACCTGATGATTAGGTCGTGCTTCCCCAGAGACTTACCTTCAACTGCTTCGTGATATGCGGCAATGGCAGCCACATACACCTTCAGGATGGAGGGAGACAGCCTTCGCTCCAACCCTTCTTGCAGGAAGGAAAGCACGACACTGATCAAGCATCTGCGGGGGTCTTCTCGGCGAGAAGAACACCAGTTGACGAAGAGGTTCCACTTCAACGCATAGACGTGTCTCGTGGACGACGCTCTAGCGGAAGTGATAGTAGCCGCCACCGCAGGTGGCAGGGTACTTAAACCTGCCTCGACCCGTCCAGGAGCCAAACATGTAGTCTCCATAGATCGGGTCGAGGGTGCCACAGGGTGCCCCGTCCCTGAGAAAGGAGGTCCTTCCTCAGAGGAATTGGCCAAGGAGGTGCTATCGCGAGGAGTATCAGTTCTGAGAACCAGGTCTTGGTGGGCCAGTATGGGGCGACCAAAATGACCTGCTCCTCGTCCTCCTTGATCTTGCACAGGGTACGTGCGAGAAGGCTCACTGGGGGAAACGCATATTTGCGCAGGCCCCGCGGCCAGCTGTGCGCCAGTGCGTCTGTGCCGAGCGTGCCCTCGGTCAGAGAGTAATACAGGGCGCAGTGGGATGAGTCGTGGGAGGCAAACAGATATATCTGTGCGTCCCCGAACTGGTCCCAAATCAGCTGGACCGACTGGGGATGGAGTCGCCATTCGCCAGAGACTGGACGGAGCCGTGACAGCTTGTCGGCTGCACAGTTCCGCACTCCTGGAATGTGGATAGCACGAAGGGACCTCAGGTGCTTCTGACTCCATAAGATGAGGTGGCGTGCGAGTTCGAACATACGGCGAGAGCGTAGACCCCCCTGGTGGTTGATGTACGCTACAGTCATGGTATTGTCTGAATGGACTAGTACGTGTTGACCCTTGAGAAACGCACGGAAGCGGTGCAGGGCAAGGCGTACTGCCAGCAACTAGAGGCAATTGACATGCATGAGGTGCTGGGGTCCTGTCCAGGAGCCCGTGGCTGCATGCCCATTGCACATGGCGCCCCAACCCGTGGCAGAGGCATCTGTGGAGACAACAACATGCTTGGAAACTCGTTCTAGGGGAACACTGGCCCGTAGAAAGCTGAGGTTCCTCCACGGGGTGAAGGTCTGACGGCAGGTCGGAGTCACTGGAACTCTGAGCGTACCGTGATGCCATGCCCACCTCGGGACTCGATCGCGAAGCCACAGCTGAAGCGGTCTCATATGAAGCAATCCGAGTGGCGTTGCCGCGGCTGCGGATGCCATATGCCCCAGGAGCCTCTGAAAAAGTTTCAGTGGGACCACACTCTTGCCCTCAAACTGTCGAAGACAAGTTAGCAGTGATTGTGCGCGCTCGCTCGTAAGCTGCACGCACATAGCGACCGAGTCTATCTCCATACCGAGAAAAGAGATCCTCTGCACAGGGCAAAGTTTGCTCTTCTCCCAGTTGACCCGAAGGCCCAGATGGGCTAGGTGCCGGAGCACAAGATCCCTGTGTGCGCAGACCTGATCTCGAGAGTGTGCTAAGATTAGCCAGTCGTCGAGGTAATTCAGGACGCGAACCCCTTGTTCGCGAAGGGGAACAAGAGCCGCCTCGACATTCTTCGTTAAGACGCGAGGAGACAGGGCTAGTCCGAATGGGAGAACCACGTACTGATATGCCTGCTCCTCGAAAGCAAACCGAAGAAACGGTCTGTGTCGAGGAAAAATGGAGACATGAAAGTAGGCGTCCTTCAGGTCTATCGCTGCAAACCAATCCTGGGGCCAAACACATTCGAAAATGCGTTTGGCCGTGAGCATCTTGAACGGCAGCCGGTGAAGGGTGCGGTTCAAGACGCGCAGGTCCAGAATCGGTCGTAACCCATCGGGTTTCTTGGGGACAATGAAGTAGGCACTGTAAAACCCTGACTTCATCTCGGCTGGACGGACGGCCTCGATTGCACCCTTCGCCAGCAGGGTAGCAACCTCCGCTCTCATGATCTGGGCATTGCCACCGACCACCGTAAAGCGGACTCCCCTGAAGCGGGGAGGAGACCGTGCAAACTGAATCGCATAGCCGAGCCTGATAGCTCGGGCGACCCAACGGGACAGATTGGGGAGCTCTAACCAAGCCCCCAAAAACTGATCCAGCGGAATCACCCGAGCCACAGGTGGCCCCCCGGAGGGGCAGCGGGGCGGAGAGATCGGCACAGGCGAGGGTGGCATAGCGACCCCGCGCATGTGCGTCAAGCTCCGTGCCCCGACAGAGGAGACCAGGGAAGGACCAGCGTTCCACGGGGGTCTGCTCTGCCAGGGGTCTGGCGATAGAGGGGGATGAGAGCGGAGTGGTCCGGAGACGGCACGCACTGTCATCCACGCCCTCAGAGGCAGAGGAGGATGAGAGTGGCGAGGCACTGGGGCGTCGCACACTGCCATCTGGCTCTGTGTGCTCAGGGATGGAATGCAGCTCTTTGGAGAAAAGATTCTCCCCCAGCCCTCCACCGGGGGAAGGAGTGGGCCTGCAACCACTCCCTGAAGAACTGCAAGCCATATCTGAGCTGCCCGTAACAGGAGCGCCACATAGCCTGGCGTACAGCGGGGCTGCAGGGCTGGTACGGGCAGGGGCGCCTCCCTGCGACCACCTCCACAGCACGGCAGACAAAAGCCACAGTCCACTTCTGGGCGGACGAGAACTGTTGGGCAGAGTTCACGACCGCGCCGCCGAAGAGGCCAGCCTGAGATATGGGGAAGTTAAGGAAACTGGTTCACTCAGCCTCACGCACATCAACCAGGTTAAGCCATAAATGTCTGACCACGCATGTGGACATCACCGGACTCAGGGAGCATGAGGTCACCTTCGTCGCTCGTAGAGCAAGGTCGGTGACGGCAGGCAGCTCAAGGATGAGCCCTGAATCAGCCCTATCCTCGTGCATGTCACTGAACGCCCATAAGGATGACAATAACATACAGTGAGGTGGCAGCCTGCCCCGCAGCTCTATAGGTCCCCGCCACTGGAGTAGACAAGAACCTACAGGCATTGGAGGGGTGCTTAAGGTTGCCACGTCAGGTGGAGGCGCTGTGGGGACCAGTGTTGGTCAAGTTACTTGGAAATAGTAATTAGTTACTGGTTACTGATTACTAATCCAATTACTTTACTGATTACTTATTTTCAAAAGTAATTAGTTACTTTACTATTTACTTTACTAAGTTACTTTTCAAAAACATAATGCACGACCTGAATACGCTAAAGCATAGACCTTTCAGCCTAATTCTATTCTTTCTGCATATTCATCATCTAAAATGTAATCAAATTAAACATTCTCTTTTTTTAAACTTGTTTTATTTGTTTCAATATTTTAACTTTATGCACATTGCATCAAGCAAAAATTAAATTAAATGCAACAGTCTCAGACTAGAAGAAAATTGTTGAACATTTAACATTTAATATTTAGATATTTTCTGCACATTCCACCATTTTAATGAAAAAGACAGCCCTTCTTCTGTTAATATACATTTCTACATACTCCAGCATATAAAATAAATATATTTTGTAAAATCCTTCATTTGAATAGATGTAAAAATAAAATAAAATCATGAAAGTCGCTCCTGACTATATTACAGAGTATTAACACTTACGTCTTTTAACAGTAAATTGCAGAGAGGAGTAAAAATTAGTTGATCAAAACAGAAAATGCTGTTGCATGCCGTATTTTGGCTTCAAGTTTTTTTTTTGTTTTTTTTCTTTCGGAGTTAAACAGTCATCATGTAGCCTCAGCGGTCATGTCAGACGGGGGAGTTTCACATTCCTGTACCGGCTTGCTTTACGTGTGAGACTGTTTCGTGACATGCTTGCTCAGATTTGAGGTAGAACTTTGACATTCTCCAACGGGGGTCCTGTTTCCAGATCAGGATGCTCTATAGTACGCAAGTCTCTCTCTTGCTCTCCTCGTCTTGCGCGCGATACGAAGTTTGGACTTTGGAACACAGTCTGGCATGCGCGCTCGCTCTAGATTCCGGGAGATTTTAACTAATTTGCGGCATAACTAGTCAATCACAAATGTGGCTCAACGGTTAGATTTATAGATAAACTCATCTTTCAGGCATTTGACCGACGGGATTGACACTTCAGCGCGAGAAATCGGGGGTGTGTCGTGTGAGCGTGTGTGAGAGTTGGCAGCTCGACTGCTCTCTCCCGTGCTCTAGTCGTCTCTCACTGATGTCGCGGCGCTCATACATCATTTTTATTCACGCACGACTCATGTCACTAGACAGTCTGACTAAACAAAATCACGGTTAACTAACGCAGTAACGCAGGCTGTTTACGGGGAAGTAACGGTAATCTAATTACTGTTTTTTCAATTGTAATCCCTTACTTTACTCGTTACTAGAAAAAAAGTAATTGGATTACAGTAACGCGTTACTTCTAACGCGTTACTGCCCATCAGTGGTGGGGACACATAAGTGTTGCCACAGAACTCTCCACAGGGGGGAACCCCAGTGTACCCTAGACTGCGGCCTCTACGAGGGCATTGAAGGCGGAAGAGGCCGCTGAGTGATCGTGAAAAGTCAAAGGAGACTTCCACGATCTCACGGCCTCTTCATGCACATCCGGGAAGAAAGGATTTGGGTTCGCCACCCCCAAAAACCAATCATCAGCCTTAAGTGCTCGGGACATGGCAGAATTTTCCACACAAACCCGACACTCGTGGCAGCCCGGGAAAGCATAGCTGTGAACCCTGAACCAAACTCGCTATGCTAGCACATCCGAGGACAGCAGCACAGACGAGCCATCTCCAGAGGACTCCAGCTCACCTTGTGATGCGGCGATAAACATGATTTCATCAGCTGGGGAACCGAATGAGAACGCGGGCCCGCGGGCGGGCCCCGCCCACTCACTCTGGACCACGTGGGTTGCAACGTGAAAGACGGGGTGTGGACCGGGGTGTGGAGCTGACGTATTATCTCACGTGGAGAAAATAGTTCGGGTTGTGGATGAGGGGACTCTCACTCTATTGAGCTCACAGAGTCTCAACCGTTATACATTGCGATGATCACGTCCCCACTGAGAGAACGTGACACACCCACGAGCGCTGTCTGAGCTTGATCATCAAAGCCCAAACATGTCAAACACCGCTCGCGCCCATCAGCTGACTCTATCAGAATTCCGCACTCAGGAATACACGGGCAGATCGTCTTTAAAAAGACGCGTCTTTAAAAAAAGACGTGCCACGTGCACACTCTTTCAGTGAGAGGAGAAAACTCCGCGGATGTTGAAGCGACCAGGGAGAGACACACACACTGGCAGACCACTGCTCAGATCGCAGGCAATGTGAAACTCGCTGGGTACCGCCGTCACACCAACACCAGAAAGTTCGCTCGTATTGAAGAGGTGAGTCACCGTAGTAAACTCAGATTGTGTGGCTTGTGGAGTGAAGAAGTTCTCTTGGCTCCGAAGCGAAAACATACTGCGGTTGCGTCCGCTTCCTCCTTTTATACTCACGGGGTGAGGCAGAGATACGCTATGCAAAATCCGCAGACCCATGGCATTTCTTTGCTATTGGCTCGTTTTTTAATACTCGAAGAGGATTGGCTTTCTAGGCGAAACCCCCATTCTCCGTCATCCAACGTAACTCGGAGTGACTACGAAAGGGAACCAAGGATTCTCCCCCGACCCTCCACCGGGGCGGAAGGAGTGGCCCTGCTAAAAAACTGATTTGAAACTGGAAAAAACTGATTGCCATCTGAGCAGCCCGTTACAGGAGCGCCGCTTAGCCTGGCGTTTAGCGGGGCACAGGGCTGGAGAGGGCTGTGGGGCCTCTGTTGAGAACTAAATTTTACAACAACATAATGTATTCCTGTTTTTATTTTAAATACAAATGCATGATGAGAAATGTATGGGCCATCCTATACATGTATTGTAACTACACTGAAGCATTATTTTACATAGCATTGTGGGATCTCTGCTGTTTGAATTTTGACATCTCAGGTATGAAAGGTTAACATGAAATCTATTCTATAAGTCTATGGATATCCAGTCACAACCTTAAAATAAGATAAAGATAAAAAGAAGACATTAAATCTTTGAAGATCTCAGCAGAGGAGGATTAAACAACTCCACAAACAGCTTCACTTATTACTAACCAGACTGACTTTATTTCAGTCATAAGAACTGATGTTTAGATGTCAATGTTTTCAAATGTTTGGTCACCATTATTGACAATTATTGATTTTCACGCACAAGCATTTCTAGGGTTTACAAAGAATGGTGTGAAAAGGGAAAAACGTCCAGTAAGCGGCAGTCCTGTGGACGAAAATGCCTTGTTCATGCTAGAGGTCAGAGGAGAATGAGTCAACTGATTCAAGCTGACAGAACAGCAACTTTGACTGAAATAACCAGTTACAACTAAGGTATGCAGCAAAGCATTTGTGAAGCCACAACATGCACAACCTTGAGGCGGATAGGCTACAACAGCACTCTCCACTACAAATAGGAAAAAGAGGCTTCAATTTGCAAGAGCTCACCAAAATTGGACATTTGAAGACTGGAAAAATGTTGCCTGGTCTGATGAGTTTTGATTTCTGTTAAGACATTCAGATGGTAGAGTCAGAATTTAAGGGCTGCAACAAACGATTATTTTGATAATTGATTAATCTAACGATTATTAGAATGATTAATCGACTAATCAACTTTTTCAATTAGTTAAAACATTGAGTTATAGATATTCTTACTATAATAAAAAAGAAAATCAGTTCAGCTTTTGAAATAATTGTTTTAATGAACTTTGAGCCAACTAATCAGGTCATTCTCTTTAAGTTTTCAGATTTCAGTCCAAATCAAATCACATACAAATTCTCTCTAAGCATTGGTTAATAGGCCCCATTGCTTTTCTTAGAACTGAAACAGAAAAAGGGACATTTACTTCAGGACACAAAGAATGGTAAAATATTAATATGCAAACCATTATTATATGTAAAAAATTACAATCTTTTTTTACATGACAATTGAGCTGACGTTCTCATTCAACTTTTAATTTACAGTATGAAAAAGAAAAAGTAACTGCCATGATATTGTTCCTAACATCTCCTTTTGTATGTCTTCATTATTATGGAACAAAATACAGGCGAGTGATAAGACTATACCTAATAGTGTTACTATAATAAAAACAGCACTGACTCCTAAGCTCGATCAAGCTTTATTCTATGCAAAATAAATCATCACATTACTGTAATTATATTATTATTGATAATATTATTACTATTATTAGTAGTATTGCATTATCTAATAAAGGGATTTACGTTACCACTAGTTAGTTAGCTCCAGCTGGAGAACACTCAGTTCACACCGACTCCTCTTTTGCTGGGATGTTTCCTCTTTAAGTGCTCCAACATGCATGTTGTGCTCCTGTGAAAAGCAAGTTCCACCTTGCATGTATTGCACATGACAGCATTGTTGGTTTTAATTTTTGTGAAACTTTCCCAAACCTTGCTAGTTCCGATTCGTTTGCAGTCTGTCATAATTCGCACTGTTTTTTCCTTTTACCGCAATAGAGGGAATGCATTGACACGTGACTTTCCCGCGTGACAACCCCCCTCAGCCTGACCGAGTGGCAAAAGATCTGCTGCGTGACTGGATTTAATAGGTGAAAACTGCCGGGTGCCATCGTCCATAGAAATCCTCGTTCATCCAAATGGGACTACCGCCGCCTGCTGGAGGAACTCGAAACTGCTTATGGCCCTTCTTCAGATCATGCAGCGGTTGTAGCAGTAGAGCTGAGGCAAAGAGTGCGTAAATCTGGTGAAGCTCTTCATGTGTTTAGAGATGACATTTATGAAAAAGTTTCAATAGCTTACGGTGATTGGTCAGAGGCTGAGCAAGACGCTATAGCAGTTGAAGTTTTCACAAACGGCCTGGGTGATGCAGAGCTAGTCCAGAGAAAAACGTCCAGCTACACTAGCTAAAGCTTACGAGATAGCCCACCGTCATGACACTACCAAGCGAGCTGCTTCCTATGTCACCAGCATTATGCAGCCAGGGGCACGCAACCTCATTGAACGCAGACCCCGTGCCGCTGTTGTCAGAGAAAGGGACAAAAATGAGACTGTAATTACCACTACCTCCTCTGCGGTTAGCCCATCCCCCAATCACTTTGTCCCACGCACACCTGTAAAAGCACTAAAGCAGCACAAGAACTTTAATAGGGGTGACATTCGCTGCTATAACTGTAATGGTTGGGGTCACAAACAAAGCCAGTGCTCGTCCCCGCAAAGAAACACAGAGACTTTCTTTTCAAAAGCCGCCAAAGAAAGCCCGCTGACCACCGTGTTCCACCTTAAAAGCCAGAGTCGTGAAATGAACATTCACATGCGCATATCTGAGCTGGAGGTATGTGCAGTCCTGGACAGTGGAGCGCGGAGGAGCGTGCTGCCCCTTCACCAATATAACGCCAATCACCAAGACGTGAGACCACCACTCCAGTCATCCATTGTAGAGACTTTGCTCGGGGTGGGGCCAGGAGAAGTGCCAGTGCTTGGTGAGGCCAAGGTACCAGTCAGTATTAACAACCGTCAAGTTGAAGTAGACTTCCTAGTAGCGGACATAGAGGGCAATGAAGTGCTGCTTGGCCATCCTTTCCTCACCCAAGCTGAGGCCCGCCTGGATTTCGGTAAGCACCGCATAATTCTGTTCGGAGAAGAAGTGCCCTACTTTCACCCAGAGACTGTTCCAAAGTCACACGCTGTAAGAGTAGCCAGAACTGTTGTGGTTGAAGCGGGACAAGAGTACTTAGCCAAGGGCAATGTGTATTTTTGCAGAGAATCTCAGGGAGACATGATGCTTAGCCCCACTAAAGGCTTTGTTGAAAAGCACAGAGTACTCATTGCCAGAGCCCTAGTCAACGCACAGGCCACCAACATCATTCCATTACGTTTGTTTAACCCTGGCAACAAAGCTGTGACTATTAAAGAAGGTGCCATTGCAGGCCTCCTCCAGCCAGCGGAAGCCCTGTCTCCGTCCAGTGTCCCCATCGCGGCAGACTTTCCAGTCAGCCTCCCTGCAGTTCCAGAGCACCTCCAGGAGCTCTATGCCCAGAGTTCCACGGGTCTTAATGGCAGGGAAAGGCTTGAATTATCGAATCTGTTGTGTGCCTATGAAAGTGTCTTTTCCAAGGGACCTGGTGATCTGGGCCGGACCAGTCTTGTGCAGCATGACATCATAACCCGGCCGGGACCTCCAGTGAAGCAGTCTCCTCGTCGAATGGCTGGGGAAAAACAGCGAAGTGCGGAACAGCAGATCAGTGAGGGCCTTCAGAGCGGCATTGCCACACGCAGCCACAGCAGTTGGGCCTCGCCGATCGTTATGGTGCGTAAAAAGGATGGCACCTATCGCCTTTGTATAGACTATAGGGCTCTCAACAACCTCACCATCACTGACGCGTATCTATTACCTCGCATCCAAGATACGCTGGACACCCTCGCCACTGCCAAATGGTTCAGTACTCTGGATCTTGCTGCAGGTTACTGGCAAGTTGAGCTAACACCAAGGGCCCGCCGCGCAGCTGCCTTTTGCACCCATAACGGACTATTTGAATGGAACGTTATGCCGTTCGGGTTATGTAACGCACCAGCGACGTTCCAACGTCTGATGGACCGTGTCCTTGCTGGCCTGCAGTGGGAGACCTGCCTCGTCTACCTGGACGACATCATCATGCTGGCCAAGGATGTGCCCGAGATGCTGCAGCGACTAAGCCAAGTGTTCCAGAGACTTAAACAGGCAAATCTCAAACTGAAACCCGCCAAATGCTGCCTGTTCCGCCGTCAAGTTGTCTATCTAGGTCATATTGTGTCTGAGCACGGGGTGGCCACTGACCCCAATAAAGTCAGCAAAGTCCAGGTCTGGCCCACTCCCACATCAGTCCAAGAGGTCAGACGTTTCATTGGTCTCGCTTCGTACTATCGCAGATTTGTGAAAGACTTTGCCTCCATTGCTGAGCCATTACATAATCTGACTAAGAAGAATGCCCACTTCCAATGGCACGCTGAACACCAAGCTGCCTTTGACACGCTCAAGCACCACCTTACCACAGCCCCTGTCTTAGGCTATCCACTGGACCATGGTGAAATGATCCTGGACACCGATGCCAGCGACACCGGTATTGGAGCGGTCTTGTCACAAATGCAGGGTGGCACAGAACGTGTGTTGGCTTACGGCAGCCGCAAACTAACTAAAGCGGAGCAGAACTATTGCACTACGAGACGGGAGTTGCTAGCCATTGTCGATTTCACATCGCACTTTCGGCAGTACCTACTTGGGAGGCCTTTCCAGGTATGAACTGACCACAGTAGCCTGCGCTGGCTCACACGAATGAAAGAGCCGGAAGGTCAGTTAGCCCGGTGGCTTGAGAAGCTAGCGGAGTACGAGTTCGAAATCGTCCATCGCCCAGGTCGCGTCCACACTAATGCTGACAGCCTCTCCCGCAGGCCCTGCCGCCAGTCCTGTCCTTGTAATCTGC
Source organism: Pimephales promelas (assembly GCF_988280905.1). Classification (NCBI taxonomy): domain Eukaryota; kingdom Metazoa; phylum Chordata; class Actinopteri; order Cypriniformes; family Leuciscidae; genus Pimephales; species Pimephales promelas. The sequence goes on along the minus strand of NC_142772.1, from coordinate 12,217,591 downwards.
AGGACCCTTCTTTGCAGCTGAGAACCATAAGTCACCAAGCAATTCAGTGTGATTTGGACTCTGACACCAGTTTCCTATTGCTGAGTCCGGTGGGGGTAAGCGCTGGAAATGTTATTAACACAGACAGTTTAAAACAAACAGAGGATATTTATGTGATGAACACGAATGAGACCAGACTGTTTCCTGGCTGGACTATGGAGGAGTTGCGCCAGGCTCAAACTGCTGATACAGACATTGCACCAATCAGAGCTTGGTTAGAGGTCAGTAGTGAGCGGCCTTCGTGGATCGCAGTCTCTCCATGCAGCCCAGCCACCAAAACGTACTGGAGTCAATGGAGAAGACTGTACTTCAAAGATGGAGTGCTGGTCCGCCGTTTTTACTGTCTAGACGATACACAGTTCTATCCTCAAATTGTTCTCCCACGCAAGATGCAACCCGATGTTATGCGACAAATGCATGAAGGGCCAATAGGTGGACATTTTGGTATTGAAAGGACTGTGGCCAGACTTCAAACCAAATACTACTGGTACCACATGAGAGAAGATGTGGCCCTCTGGTGCCGAACTTGCACAGACTGCGCATGCAGAGCCAGGCCCCACAAGACTCCACAAGCACCCATGGGAACTGTCAGAGTTGGAGCCCCCATGGAGCGCATTGCACTGGATATTATGGGCCCACTCAATGAGACAGAACGCAAAAACAGTTATATACTCGTAATACAGGAGTATTTCACCAAATGGACTGGAGCGTTTGCAATCCCTGACGAAAAGGCTGTGACAGTGGCAAACGTTGTTGCAACTGAATGGGTGTGCCGCTTTGGAATGCCTCACTCTTTGCACAGTGATCAAGGGCGCAATTTTGAATCAGAGGTATTCCAAGAAATGTGCCGTTTGTTTGGCATCGACAAAACCCACACTGTACCATTCAGACCACAGTCCGACGGCCAAGTGGAGCGCTTTAACGCCACACTACAAAAGATCCTGGCCTCCACTGCCGAACACTGTCACTGGGATTGGGATCTGATGATTCCATATGCAGTTATGGCCTACAGAGCGACCAAGCACAGCGCTACTGGTTTCACCCCCAACTTCATGATGTTCGGCCGTGAAATAAGTGAGCCAATGGACCTTGTGGCTGGTTTGCCCCCAGACTCTGACCATGCCACTTCAGCCCCAGAGTATGTGCAACAAATGCGCGAGCGGTTGGAACTGGCCCATAACATCACCCGAGAAGCCCTCGGTGAGTCAGTCATGCGTGCAAAAAGACAATACGACAAAAATGCTTGCCACACACAGTACAAAGTCGGCGATGCGGTGTGGTATCTTATCAAAGGAACACGTCATGTAAGAAACAAAGTCAAAAAGTTTCTCCCCTCCCTTACTTTGTTATGGGAGATTTGGATGATCTAGTTTACTGGATTCAGAAGAGCCCCAGAGCTAAGGTCAAAGTCGTCCACCATGATCAACTTAAGGCTTACCGCAGCCGTGAGCCCCTGGACATCACTTGGGTCCTGGACCAATCCAAGAACTGGACGCCTTCTGAGATCCTGCCACCAGCTGTGGACGGGCACCCCGCAGACCAGGAGGATCTTGGTCTACACAGCCTCTACTCTACTGCCTCGGGTGATGGTCCCAGCGACTCCTGGCTGTCTGCTCCACCTGCTACTAATTCTCGCATTGCCGGGTCTCTTCCACCCACTCCTTCCCATGTGATACTTGACCATGGTGGGGGTGCGGTGGGAGAGCCACAACACCAGTCTCCGCGCGAACCTCGGCCCCAACGTCAGTGCCGGGGACCGCTCCGGTACGGGGACTGGGTTACTGAGTGAGTCACCTACGGCAGTTCATATTTGCACTAGAGACTTTACAGCTTATGTTTTTGGACTCTAGTCTAGTTTGTTCTAGGTATATATATTTTTGTTGTTGTTAATGTTCTTAAAAAAAAAATGCTTAGGAGCTATTCGATGCTTTTACATGCTTGCATTGATTGCATTTAATGTATCTTTTGATTATTACCAGATTAGTCAGACAGTATTATCACTGATCACCGAAGAATAGGATTTGAAAGGTAATGTGCTCTTATATTTTATTAGAGGCAATTGCATTTCTATTAATTTCTTTATTTTTCACTCCTGTGTTCACTGTTGAATGAGCTTTAGAACTTTTCGCACTCTTTAGGCACTTAAATTAAACCTACCCCTTTGGATTTACATATTATTTGGGACACAGCTATCTCTTCACATTTTAGGCCTACGGATATAGAGATTGTGTGCTAGTGTATTTAGATGGAATGGAATTAGTGTTAATTGCCAGTCCATGGTGGGGGTAGTGTTGTGGGATGTGTCTCCTATGTGTTTAGTTCATCATAGCTCAGTGTGTGTGTGAATGAGATTGAGAGAGTGCGCATGTCCGAGGCGCGCCCCTTTTACTTTCACCTTTGGACTCCCGCGCGTGAAGGAGCGGGGAAGAGTGTGTGAGAGAGAGTGACGCGGTGATCGGTGCAGATAGTTAGTTATGTGCAGTGTATTTCAGTGCAGCCAGTAAAATAAATCACCTAAAGTCTTCGGCAAGACGGCCTCTTTGTTTTCTTTATGCTACCAACACTCTTACACAGCGTGAATCGTGAAGTTTTTGGGGTTAACCCCGGGAAGAGAAGTTCCGGCCCTGGAGAAGATGAATCTCCCCTGTGTCTTCCAATCACGATTAGGAGACAGAAGCAGGAATGGTTAACACATGGATATTGACATGCAGCCAGGAATCGTGTTGCCTGACATTTGCCTGATTTCGACACCGGGGAAATAAAAGCAAGACCTAAACATAAAGCAAATTTGCCTGTGAACGCTTTATATAAATATAATATAGGTAGGTCTAAATCCGGGTGATCACTTATATCAGTGTTATATGTAGCCTATATATATATATATATATATATATATATCATATCGTCCAGCCCTAAAACTTTATAAGTTTTTTTGGTCAGTGTTTATTAAAAAACGTCTCGGTTACGTATGTAACCCTCGTTCCCTGAGTAGGGAACGGAGACGTTACGTCAGAAGTGACGGAGATTGGGGGTTTCGCATAGAAAGCCAATCCTCTTCGAGTATTAAAACACGAGCCAATGGCATGCAATGCCTTGGGGCTGCGGAAATTTGCATAGCGTACTCCGCCCTACTCCGTGAGTATAAAAGGAGGAAGTGAACGCAACCGCAGTATGTCTTCGCTGAGGAGCCAAGACTGAACTCGGCCTCTACCCAGCGATACAGCAGAAGTGGCAGGGAGACGTAACGTCTCCGTTCCCTACTCAGGGAACGAGGGTTACATACGTAACCGAGACGTTCCCTATCGTAGTCACTTCGAGTTACGTCAGAAGTGACGGAGATTGGGGGTCTGTGCCATCACGCCATCTTCAAGCTGTCTTCCAGTGCCCTGCGAAAGACTGAACCCCCGAGCCTTACCTCTTTTTTTTTTTTTTTTTTGGGGATCCGACTTTGACACAGGATTACCAAGGTACACTGGGAACATATCCCGAAGGGGACATGCTACCAGCTGCCTACCGAAGGGAGGACTTAAGAATACACATATGGCCACATAGGAACGCATATGGAACACTGGAGTACCAACCGCAGGTGGCTACTGATTTAAACTCCAGGGGTGGCAGATGGCTTGCCAAGGGAAGACACATGCTCAGAGAGGCTTACAGTGGATAATACACATGAGACGGTTACCATGGGGAACCGTGCGCATGGAGGCACCTAGCTAGCATCCAGAGCAACGCAGTGGTGCCCGCATCGTCGGTGCTGGAGGACTCAAGACTTCAATGGAAGAACTGAGGAAATATCGCACTTATCCAGTCCGGGGAGTGGAGTGGCGAGCAAGCGAAGACACCTGAGCGGATCCAGAACTGGCCGAAACGAGTACGTGAGAGGATACCGGCTCAATTCGCAGATTATAGAATCTGGCGAAGGTGTTGGGTGTCGCCCAGCCTGCAGCTCTGCAGATGTCTGTTAGCGAGGCGCCGTGCGCTAAAGCCCAAGAGGAGGCTACACTCCGAGTGGAATGGGCCGTCACACCAAGGGGGCACGGAAGGCCTTGCTGCTGGTAAGACAAAGCAATGGCATCCACTATCCAGTGGGACAGCCGTTGCTTTGAGAGAGCCCTTCCCTTCTGGCTCCCCCCATGACAGACAAAGAGCTGGTCTGAGGTCCTGAAACACTGCGTTCTGTCGACATAGGTGCGGAGAGCACGTACCGGACAGAGCAGTGCCAAGGCTGGGTCTGCCTCCTCCAGGGGCAGCGCTTGCAGGTTCACCACCAGGTCCCGGAGGGGAGTGGTAGGAACCTTGGGCATATATCCAGGCCGGGGTCTCAGGAATACGTGAGAGTAAGCCGGCCCGAACTCCAGGCACACTTCGTCAACAGAGAGTGCGTGCAGGTCCCTTACTCTCCTGATGGATACCAATGCAATCAGGAGTGCTGTCACATAGGACAGGGCAAAAACTCTACCGACTGCAAAGGCTCCAGGGGAGGCCTCTGCAGAGCACCCAGGTCTACTGAGAGGTCCCCAGAGGGCAGGAGGGGAGGGAGGCGGATTTAGCCCCCTCACTCCCCTCAGGAACCTGATGACCAGGTCATGCTTCCCATAGACTTACCTTTCACTGCATCATGAGACGCGGCAATGGCCGCGACATAATCCAAAGGGTGGAGGGCGACAGCCTGCGCTACAACCCCTCTTGCAGGAAGGAAGCATGACTCCGATCGAACATCTCCGGGGGTCTTCTCAGCGAGAAGAACACCAATTGACGAAGAGGTTTCACTTCAACGCATAAGGTGTCACGTGGACGACGCTCTTGCGGAAGTGATGGTTGCCGCCACCGCAGGTGGCAGCGAACTCAAACCTGCCTCGTCCCGTCCTGGAGCCACACGTGCAGCCTCCAAGATCGGGACGAGGGTGCCACAGAGTGCCCCGTCTCTGAGAGAGTAGGTCCGGTCTCAGAGGAATAGGCCAAGGAGGTGCTGTCGCGAGGAGCAAGAGTTCGGAGAACCACGTCTTGGTGGGCCAGTAGGGGGCTACCAGCAAGACCTGCTCCTCGTCCTCCTTGATCTTGCACAACACCCGTGCAAGGAGGCTCACTGGGGGAACGCACACTTGCGTGGGCCCCGTGGCCAGCTGTGCGCCAGCGCATCCGAGCCGAGAGAGCCGCGGGTCAGAGAATAACTGGGCGCAGTGGGACGAGTCCCGAGAGGCGAACAGGTCTAACTGTGCCTCCCCGAACTGGTCCCAAATCAGCTGGACCGACTGGGGATGGAGTCGCCATTCGCCGGAGATGGGACGGGCCCGGGACAGCTCGCGGCTGCCCGATTCCGGTCTCCAGGAATGTAACTGCACGAAGGGACCTCAGGTGCTTCTGACTCCATATCAAGAGGTGGCGGGCGAGCTGCGACAACCGGCGCGAGCGTAGACCCCCCCTGGTGGTTGATGTACGCTACTGCCGTAGTGTTGTCTGAGCGGACAAGCACATGCTGGCCCTAGAGCACGCTCGGAAGCGGTGCCGGGCGAGCCGTACTGCCAACAGCTCGAGGCAATTGATGTGCATGAGGCGCTGGGCTCCTGTCCAGGAACCGGCGGCTGCATGCCCATTGCACATGGCACCCCAACCCGTGGTAGACGCATCCGTGGAGACAACGAGATGCCTGGAAACTCGCTGAATAGGGACCCTGTCCGTAAAAAGCTGAGGTTCGACCACGGGAAGAAGGATCGGCGGCACGTCGGAGTCACTGGAACTCGGAGCGAGCCGCGATGCCATGCCCACCTCGGGACTCGATCGCGAAGCCACAGCTGAAGCGGTCTCATATGAAGCAAACCGAGCGGCGTTGCCGCGGCCGCGGATGCCATATGTCCCAGGAGCCTCTGAAAAGTTTCAGTGGAACCGCACTCTTGCCCTCGAACTGTCGAAGACAAGCCAGCAGTGAGTGCGCGCGCTCGTTCGTGAGCTGCGCGGACATGGCGACCGAGTCTATCTCCATGCCGAGAAAAGAGATCCTCTGCACGGGGCAAAGTTTGCTCTTTTCCCGGTTGACCCGAAGGCCCAGACGGGCTAGGTGCCGTAGCACCAGGTCTCTGTGTTCGCAAACCTGAGCTCGAGAGTGTGCTAGTAACAGCCAGTCGTCGAGATAGTTCAGGATGCGAACCCCGTGTTCGCGAAGGGGAACAAGGGCTGCCTCGACGATCTTCGTGAAGACGCGAGGGGACAGAGCTAACCCGAATGGGAGAACGGCGTACTGGTATGCCTGGCCCTCGAAGGCAAACCGAAGAAACGGTCTGTGTCGAGGGAGAATGGAGACATGGAAGTACGCGTCCTTCAGGTCGATCGCTGCAAACCAATCCTGATACCGAACACATTCGAAAATGCGTTTGGCCGTGAGCATTTTGAACGGTAGTCGATGGAGAGAACGGTTCAAAATGCGCAGGTCCAGGATCGGTCGTAACCCACCGGTCTTTCTTGGGGACAATGAAGTCGGGCTGTAAAGCCCGGACCTCACCTCGGCTGGAGGGACCGTCTCGATTGCACCCTTCGCCAGCAGGGTCGCAATCTCCGCTCTCAAGACTGGGGCATAGCCACCAACCATCGTGGAGCGAACTCCCCTGAAGCGGGGAAGAGACCGTGCGAACTGAATCGCGTAGCCGAATCCGATCGTTCTGATGACCCAGCGGGAACCCCGGGAAGCGCTAGCCAGGCTTCCAGGAAGTGAGCCAACGGGGTCATGCGAACCACAGACGTCCCCCCGGAGGGGCAGCGAGGCGGGTCGACCGGCATGCGTGCAGGAGTTACCCCGTCCGGATGCACCGTCGAAACCCGCTCCCCGACAGAAGAGACCAGGGAAGGCAGAGCGTTCCACGGGGGTCTGTTCTGCCGGGGGTCTGGCGACAGAGGGGGAAGGGATTGGCGTAGCCCGGGGACGACACACGCACCCTTCCGCGCCCTCCGAGACAGAGAGGAATGAACGGGGCGACGCACTGGACGTCGTGCGCGCTCATTCCAGTCTGTGTGCTCAATGACAGTGTCAGCTTTTCCTCAACCAGCTCAGGGAGCTAGCTAGAACAAAAGATTCTCCACCGGCCCTCCACCGGGGAAGGAGGGGCCCTGCCACCGCCTCCTGAGAAAAACCATGACACTATCACTGAGCGGCCCGCCTCAGGAACATCGCTTCGCCTGGCATCTAGCGGGGCACGCGGCCTGAGGGGGGGCTCTTTTCTTGGGACGCTTACCTGTGGCCTCCTCCGCGACGCGAACCGGCTGAAGGCTGCTGCTGGGGCCGCGTGGGAGGGAAGGGAGCCGCAGGGGGGCGTCCTCGGCGGCGAGCTGGCGGAGGCGCCCGAGCCGACGGCTGGTTGGAGGCAGCAGCTGGCCGTCGGGGCAGAGAAACCGCCTTCGTCTGCTCCTAGGCGGTCGAGAAGTGCTGGGCAAAGTCCTGGACCGCACCGCCGAACATTATGATGCTCCTGGACCACAGCGGTGGGCATCACCTGACCAAGGGAGCGAGCGACCGCCTCCGTGACCCGTTTAAGGACAAGGTAGGCGACAGGCTCGCAGCTCGCTTGGTCCGTCACCTCCTCGTGCACATTCCTGAGCAGCTAGCTTTGTAGGTGCTCATCATATGCAGGGCGGAGGCTGCCTGTCCCGCCGCTCTACAGAATCGCGCCGCCATAGACGACGAGAACCCATAGGCTTTGGAGGGGCATCTGAGAGCAACCGCCGGTTGACCGGGGGAGCCCCAGCGTACCCACAGACAGCCGCATCGCCGAGGGGAGGAAGGGCGGGGAACTAAGCACGCTTTTTTTTTTTTTTTTAATTTATTTATTTTTTAGTGCGTGTCAGTTCCGCATGCAACTCGGGGAAAAAAGGAAATTGGGGTTGGCCGTGGCCGTAAGGCGGCAGCGTTACCCAAAAACCAATTATTCAGCCGCGAGAGATCGGGGAGGGGCGGAGTTCCACCCCCACCCGATGCTCACGGACGCCCGAGATAGCACGGCCATCATCGCGGGATCAGACACGGCGGCGCTGACGCTCCCGAGGGAGGCAACGCGGCCGCCTCCTCACTTCCCGAGGAGTCAAGCCCGCCTAGTGATGCTGTGATCGACATCGCATCATCATCTGGAGCGCTGCCCGAAGCAGCCGGTGCCACCGAAGAAGCAACCGACTGAATCGAACTAACGCTCGCTGGCTCTCGCACTGAGGCGGGAGGTGTGGCCCGAGGAATCGTCGGGGCTTATCCCACACCATCACCGTAAATCACCAGGTCCCCGGGTCGACGGGCCCCCTATGGAGGAAACCGATCGAGCGGGGGGGACCGGGACTCTCACTCAAGTGAGATCATTGAGTCTCGACCTCAGTGTAGAGATGGTCATGTTCCCACAGAAGGAAAATGAGTCATCCACGAACGCTGCTGCTGCATGCTGAAATGCCCAGGCATACAAAGCAGCGATCGTGACCATCAGATGACGACAGAAATCAATCACACCCAGAAGAGCACGGGCGAACCGTCTTTAAAAAGACGTGCGCGTGCAGCTCTTTCAATGAGAGGAGGAAATTCACTCTTTCAGCGCTGAAGCGACCAGGGAGAAGCGCAAAGTCTGGCAGACCACTGCTCAGATCGCAGGCGATGCAGAATCTCGCTGGGTACCGCCGTCACACCAACACTGAAGAGGACGCTCGTCTCGAAGAGTCTTGAACAGTGCTTTCAGGAGTGAAGAGGTTCTCTTGGCTCCGAAGCGAAAACATACTGCGGTTGCGTTCACTTCCTCCTTTTATACTCACGGAGTAGGGCGGAGTACGCTATGCAAATTTCCGCAGCCCCAAGGCATTGCATGCCATTGGCTCGTGTTTTAATACTCGAAGAGGATTGGCTTTCTATGCGAAACCCCCAATCTCCGTCACTTCTGACGTAACTCGAAGTGACTACGATAGGGAACATCCAATTATGCAGAATATGCAATGATAAATATTTAATTGATGAGCTGTTAATGTATATAACAATACAAAATATATGGGTATGGTTTTACAGCTAAATTCAGCATATTGACACAAAATGATAACTTGCAAATTCGCTGACTGGAGTCCAGTTGTTTCTGTGAATTGCAGCGATCCATTTGCTCCTCTTTCCATAGCAGTCTGTAAAAATATACCTCCGATGTTTTGTCAAATCTAGTTGTAGGCCTACAGTCAATCGCAAAGCTCTTTCCCACTTTATTTGTGTGTGTTGTGTTTGTTTTTCGCGGCATTCACGCTGAAATCATATACAGCCGCTTAGTCGTTTTGAGCGGACTGAGGAACTGCAGGCACTCAGGCCGATGGTGACGTCACGCGCATTCCCTCTATAGCATGTGTAAAGGGCTGCATTACACTCTAGCGCCAAAGCAGTAGTGGTCAAATCGCACGCCCTTACATTAGGTCAATTGAGATCAAACGACTACTCGACAACAATGATATTTGTTGACGATTTTTTATTGTCGACGTTGTCGACAATGTCGACTAATAGTTCCAGCCCTAAAGAATTTGCCGTAAACAGAATGAGAACATGGTTCCATCATCCCTTGTTACCACTGTGCAGGCTGCTGCTGGTGTTATAATGGTGTGGGGGATGTTTTCTTGGCACACTTTTACGTCCCTTAGTGCCAATTGGGCATTGTTTAAATGCAACGGCCTACCTGAGCATTGTTTCTGACCATGTCCATACCTTTATGGCCACAATGTACAACAGGCCACAAGGTATAACGTTGGACGTTGCTGCCATCAGACCTAACAGTTTTTGAAACTGCTTTACAATGGCTGGCCTACGAAAGGAAGAACACTTTGCTTTGCCCCCGATAGCAGACCGGTCCCCTGAGGGCACCGAGGTAAGAAGGGCACCGCATAATGAGGTGTAAACCATCTTCCCCACGGAGGGGTGTACCCTCAGAAGCCTGACACCACTGGCGTCAGGGCTTCTTGGCCTACTTAGGGACAATAACTTCCCTAAGAACCGTTTTACCATAAATACTGAATTTAGAAAGCCCACAAAGCATTCGGTGCCCGGCCGTGCCCTTACCATAAACATGGATTTAGAAAGTGCATAGTATTTTATGCAGCTAAAAACCAAAGAGATATTTCATGTAATTTCTCAAAATTAAATAAAACCATAAAAATGGATTTTAGAAAGGGCACAAAGCACTCGGAACATGCCTTTACCATAAACATGGATTTTAGAAAGTGCATAGTATTTTATGCAGCTAAAAGGCCATGAATATATTTCATTTAATTCCTTAAATTTGAATGTAGCCAGTAACAATCAGACAAGTATTTCATAGTCTAAATTAGAGGCTGAAAATTCCTATTTGAATACAAAAAGAATCATGGCTTGCAAACACACATATTAGTTGTGATCATAGGAAAAAGAGAGAAAGGGGAACTCCTTTAGCTCAGTTTCCTCCGCATTATAAATATACAGTATTGCGGACCCATAGGCAACGTGAGATCCGAGCCATGGATTCTTTATGTTGACCCATAGTCCGAGATCAGACCTAGTTAAGACTCAACAGGAGCGGAGCTAAAACTTCCGATAGTGTCTATACCCGCTCGTAATGTATTGAAGGCAGAGAGGGACACGATTCAAAAAGCAGTTTGCTTTACATGAAGTGGCTATTCTGTTTCGATACACAGCTCCTAACTTTCACACATTAGCTGTGAGACACAATAATTTTAAGACGGACAAAAAACACCAGGGACATATTATTCACATAGAGCGCTGACTGAAGACATGGAAGCTGACACTGTGTGGTTCAGGTGTGATTTTTAGTTTCCTGGTCGATGACATCACAATATGTTCCGTCACGCCATTCGCCATTACGTGCTTCATGACGCAATCATGCAGAGGCGTTCCCACAGCGTTTCGACGCAGCTCGAATTCCCTTGAAAGGGAAACCAGTTTTCCATATCAAGCATAACAAGCTGTTTTTACAGCTAAAAATAACTGGAAGCGAATGACACCGGAAGCCAGATACAGTACATTAAAATTACAAATGTCTGTGCCCGCTCTTACCTGAAAAATAACTTGAAGACCCACAAAAAACATGTGACCTCAATATACATTGAAATGTCTCAAAAATCAATTAGCTTCAAACTCACTGGAGGGTCTCACTGTCAGATTCAATAGTGGCACAGAAATAGTTTCATAATGTCTCAGACAGCAGCGATAAAGTCAGTAACATCAAAAGGTTTAGGTGCAAGGTTTAATTTATATCATTATTTTATCTTCAGTTACAAGTGACAATTGGCCTTTGCGCCACTTGGTGATTTCGCAAATTAATTTCACATCCTTAAAAGAATGTCATGCACAATCATTTTGACTTATTTTTGGTCAAAACATACTGTTTTAGTAGCATGGATCAGTTTTGATGACTTACACATAGTTTTGAACATAAAAAAGAACAACATGCATATTTTAAATGTAACTCAGTAAAGAGTAATGATAGCAATATCAGTAGTATAATGAATTATCAGTAACACTTTACAATAAGGTTAATTTAGTTAACATTAGTTAACTACCTTAGTTAACATGAACTAAGAATGAATAATACTTCTACAGAATTTATTAATCTTAGTTAATATTAATTCCAACATTTACTAATTCATTATTAAAATCAAAGGTTGTATTTGTTAACATTAGTTAATGCACTGTGAACAAACATGAACAAACAATGAACAGCTGTATTTTTATTTTTATTAACTAACTTTAACAAAGATTAACTAATAAAGTAACAAATGTATTGATCATTGTTAGTTCATGTTAGTTAATACATTAAGTAATGTTAACTAATGAACCTTATTGTAAAGTGGTACCCTATTATCAGTATTTCAGTTGTTTACACAATTATCAGTGTTTTACCTGGTAAAGCGAGCATGGACTGGAAATCCCAACAATTGAAAGTACCCGTGGAATCATCTGCACAGGACATCCAAAGGTTCTCAAAGATGCTGGATGTGATGATAACACTATCGTCATCTGAAGACACTTTCCAGTAGTGACTAAGTAATGATAATACAGCAAACCCACACCCCAAAAAACCCAAAAGAAGTGCAATAATTTGCAATATGTCTTTCATATCTCTGGATCTTCTGCGTTCCAAGGTGTTCTGGGTGGCTCGAGATCAGTCTATGTTCTGTGTGCATACTGCACATTTTCAAGGAATATAGTCTGCCTGTCTTGCCATGTTACCTGCACTCTCAGAAAAAAAAGAAAAAAAAAAAGGCACACAAGCTGTTGCTGGGGGCGGTACCTTTTCAAAAGTCACACCTTTGTACCCAATGTGCATATTAGCACCTCAAAAGGTACATATTGGTTCCAAAAGCTACCATATTAGTACCTAAATGGTACAAAGTAAATAATGGCCTTTTTAAAGTGTGGACCAAACCCTTTGAAAAAAGGTCATTATTTACTTTGTACCATTTAGGTACTAGTATGGTTTTTCTGAGAGTGTGTTAAACAGTCTTACATAAGTCCATAGTTTTGACAAAGGCAGACAGGTACAAAAGAGAACCACCAACCCAAATCAAATCTTGTTCACTTTTTTATAGAGCACCATCAAATTTAATAGTTCTACTGCTAGCCACACATAGTGATAAATTAAACTATATGTTGCTCCAATAAATGGAATCTAACCTTGTGATGCCTTTTAAGCTGTTTGATTTCAATGCCTGGTAGCTGCCAGAAGTTATAAATGCATACTGCATGTTACTCTGATAGGTTAAACATTAAAAAGAAAGGTTCTTTTATAGTTTTTGGGATCAGCAAAAAGCCTTCAGGCTACAGTTTTCATGAACTGATTTAAGGAAATGTGCAAAATATAACACCACTCCTTAGAATTCAAGTTCCAGTTATAAACCATTAAATAATTTGATGCCATAAAAAAACATTCATAAAATGCAGAAACCATGACTGATCTCAACAACCTATTTAGTAACATTAAGAACTTGTACTATCACTGAAGAACCATAGGCTACAATAATTTCAGAAATGTTTAATTAAAAGTGTACCTTTCAGGAGTTGAAGGTTACTTGCAGTTCAGACTAATCTCATGAAATGGCTTAAGTATGACACCAATTTGTATTTCCATTTTTGCCGTGCGGTGCTATCAACCCGCATAATCGCTTTTCAGCGTGTTTATCAACGCAGCTGACTTAAAGGGTATATATCATGCTTTTAAATCATTCATTTTTACTTAGAAATCATACATTTGTGGTCTATATAAAGCATAACTGCAATGCTTGGGTCTGAATTCCTCATTATTATAGCTCTACAGGCCCATTTTCTACCCATTTGCTGATGTGTGTCTGTGAGCAAGTCGTTTTAAAGCGGCCCCTTTAAATAAAAAGGAGTTGCGTCTTTCCCCGCCCGCTCTCCAGGTCGCTGAGTTCACTGTCAGTTCAACTCCCCTCGTTCGGCCATTATTGTAGTTTGATAAGAGATATACGATTACTATAGCTTCAAAGAACATTTTTATTCACACGTTAACAAAATGTCAACAATGGAAGACTTGTCCATCAAGCCTTACATATTTGAGCCAGAGCGAGCAATTCGAAAAAGACGACGACGAACCTGCAGAACAACGTCTTCATATGGATGCAGTGGTGGTATGTAAGTTAACTATTTTGTGTTATTAGTGAAAGTCGACTATTTCTCTTGTTAAAACAAGCACACCCATACGGAAATGTAATATATGACATATATGTCCCTGCAAGTGACGCTGTCATATATGCTAAATATATGACAATATATTGCTATGACATATATCTCAGATATATCTTGATATAGGTTTATAACATATATAAATTGTCCATATTAAATGAGTATATTGACATATATTAATACAACATATGATTATTCTTTATATAATTTTGTATGTTATAACCATATATTTCACTGATATGTTAAATTTATATATGCCAAAATATATTTAAAAAACATACATTTCACATGCTTATGGTTTCCTTTTTATTGTATTCCTTTTCCTTATTTGAACATCTTTTAAACAAGTCTACACAATCCACATTTATTTTCAATTTCTATCCCATTTTAGAATTAGCAATTTTTTTTATTTTAATTTTACCTTATGTTAACTGGCTCATAAAATAAAACAAATACTAAACAAATTATATTTGCAAAATTTACTTTTTTTCATACAATCAACCATATATCAATAAAGTCAATTTCTATATGTAAGACAATATACAGTATACTTTAATACATGCACTACATGATACAGAATAATACACAGTTAATGTCTCCAACAAAGCATGATAGAGCTGCAAAAAACTGATGTCACTGATGAAAAAAATTAAAATGTTCCTTCATAATTATTTAGAAAAGTCACCAGCATACATTGAAGCAATTCATTGAAGAAACCTTTTATACTGACAGCAATTTTTATAACCTTTTATAATATAAATAATAATAATAATATGTTTATTTTATAAAATAAACTTTCAAAGTTCTCAAGGTCGCTTTACAGTTAAGTACAAGTGAGCATCACATAACAATATGACATATAAACAATACAAAATGTTGATACATAGAAACATGACATAGAAAAAACAAATATAAATTGAGATAGTGGTACCAAAACAAAGAAATCAGCAGAAACAAGAAGCGAAAAGATAAGTTTTAAGGTGAGTTTTGAAATTTATGTAATGTTGAGAGGTCTCGGATGTCTTGGGGAATAGAATTCCAGAGAGTTGGGGCAGCAGTACAAAAAGCCCTTCCACCAAATGATGATAGTTTGTGCCGTGGAATCCTTAAAAGACCAGTATAAGAGGATCTAAGTGTGCGAGCTGGGGAGTAGGTATGGATGAGATCAGAAATATAGAGGGGGCAAGACCATGGAGTGCTTTGAATGTGATAAGGAGGATATTGTAGTTAATTCTAAAGCATACCGGTAGCCAATGAAGTCTGCGTAAAATCGGAGTGATGTGGGAAGATTTCTTAGTGTATGTGAGGACCCTAGCTGCAGAGTTCTGTATGTATTGGAGTTTATTTATAGAAGAGTCGGGTAAGCCATAGAAGAGAGAATTGCAGTAATCAAGCCGTGATGTGATGAAAGCATGAACCAAAGTTTCAGCATCGCTGATGTTCAGAAATGGACGCAAACGCGCGATATTACGAAGGTGGAAGAAGGCAGACTTAGTGAGCGAGGAAATGTGTGGAAGGAAGGAAAGAGAGGAATTAAAGATTATACCAAGGTTTTTAACAGTAGTGGAAGGTTGAACCGAAACTCCAGCAATGTGAACATTGTCAACACAGAAACGGGGTGTGATTCGAGGTGAGCCAATAAGAAGTAGATCTGTTTTGTCGGTGTTGAGCTTGAGAAAATTACTAGTCATCCAGGCATTTAAATCATCAATACAGGCTGATATGGAATTTGTGGGAAAAGGAGAATTGCATTGAGAATGAATGTATAGTTGGGTGTCATCAGCATAACAGTGGAATTTAAAGCCATGATGACGGATGATGTTACCTAATGGGAGCATGTAGATGATGAAGAGAAGAGGCCCAAGAACAGAACCCTGGGGAACACCGTGTGGGACAGAGAGAGTAGTGGACTTAGCCTGGCGAATGGAGATGTAATGCTGGCGGTCGGACAGGTAAGAAGTGAACCAAGTTAGTGCAGTTCCAGAAACACCAATAGCAGAGAGTCGCGAGATGAGAATACTGTGAGAGATTGTGTCAAATGCAGAAGAAATATCTAGAAGAATTAGAATACTAGTGGAGCCGGAGTCGGTGGCCAAGAGGAGATCATTGACAACCCTGAGAAGTGCTGTTTCAGTGCTGTGGAGGGTGCGGAAAGCAGATTGAAAACATTCGTAGTGGTTGTTAGCTGACAAGTGTGTTTGAAGTTGGGCAGAGACCACCTTCTCGAGCAGTTTCGATAGAAATGGTAGATTTGAGATTGGTCTGAAATTGGCCATGTTGGTGGGGTCAAGGCCGTGTTTCTTTAGGACAGGAGTGACAGCAGCAGTTTTTAATTCCAGAGGAACAGAACCAGTACTTAGTAGTTGGGAGATGAGAAGTGAAATCGGCAGAGAAATCACAGATGCACATTTTTTCAGTAAAGTAGTAGGAGCAGGATCAAGATGACAGGAAGATGTGTTTGCTTTGTTGATTAGCTCAGAGATATAAGCAGGGGTTGGGGGGGTAAAATTAGTGAGAGTACCAGGTGTAAATGCAGTGGCGAAGTCGTGTGTGTAGACAGGCGAGATCATGGATGGGAAATGATTGTGAATGCTATCAGTTTTATTTTGAAAGAAATGAAGGAATGATTCACAGAGGTCTGCCGGGTTACTAATGACAGGTGCAGGAGGGTTGGTGAGTTTATTGACCACCGAAAACAGTGCTTTGGGACGTGAAGACGCATTATTAATAATAGTAGAAAAGTAACTAGAGCGTGCAGTGTTTATAGCAGATTTGTACAATTGGATATGGTCAGTGTAAGCAGTAAGATGAACAGTCAAACCAGTTTTCCTATAAAGGCGTTCAAGACGACGACCAGCTGTTTTTAGCTTGCGAAGTGCAGGGGTAAACCAGGGAGATGTGTGTGTAGTAGGGGTTTCATCAACTAGTCGACTAGTCGACTAGTCGACTGTCACAACCACTAGTTGGCGCTGTTGGCCTTAGTCGACTAGTCGGAAACAAAATGATGACAAATATATAGATATATTTTTTGTTAACTATCCCTTTAAATACAAGCGGCAGTACTATATACTATAAGCACTATAAGGCGCACCTTCAATTACCTATTTTAGAACATTTTTCAAACGTTTGACTGGGTTTGCATTATGCATCCACTAGATGTGCTAAAGGGAATGCAGCGAGTGCGCGGCGTCAGAGGTGAGGCGTTTATTTAGTAAGCGTGAGCGCGCTGGGGCGAGCACGTAACTTACATTCGCAGCCTGCTGACAGCAGTGTCTGTTCGTGTGTGTGTTAGAGAGAGCGCTCGTGAGTGGGAGATATTTTATACGAGGTTGAACTGGCCGTGTGACAAAGCGGGCAGAAGATGGACACGAGCGCGAGCAATTGATATAATGCGCTCCGGATTATAAAGCTTGAGAAAAGGCCGGATTGAGAAAATTAAAGGCTTTTAAGTGCGCTTTATAGTGCGGAAAATACGAGTACTCTTGCTTTTAGACCAGCACGCGACGTGTTTAATATAGACGCATATTAGCCTACACCAGATTTTCTCTCAAATGTTTGCTTTCACTTTCTATATGGGGAGGCTGCACTTTAGACATAGCCAATTCTGTTTATGTAAATATTGTGTGTATTTAACAGTATTAGCATAATAAGACTTGAAAGATAACTTAGTCCAGCGCTGTTTGACAGGCTTCTAATGCCTGTGAGCGTCGGGGATATGCCGCGTGCTCAGGAAAGCGCACGTTAGAACAGCGCGTGAATTAAATGTTTAACCGGCAAGGCTTATGCAAACAATGAACTTTTGTTAATTGCAGTGTCCCGTACCTATTCCTTAACGTGTGATGTGTAGGCTACGTCGCGTTGTACAGTTGAGAGGCGCCAGAACTGATAGAATGCACTGTAACACTATACTACGACCATATTTCTTCAAAAGCAGATCGTGGAGACATTTACTATTCGTGATGTCGCACACCGCTAGAATAAACCATTTAACGACTAGTCGAATAGTCGTCGACTGTTATGCAAAACTAGTCGACTAGCAAAAATCAGTAGTTGTGAAACCCCTAGTGTGTAGAAGGTACAACTCTACTTTTAAGAGGAGCATGAAATTCAAGGGCAGTGGAAATACCAGCATTATATTTGGTAAGGATATCAAGAGAGCTAGTGTGTTCAGTAATATCAGAGAGATACGTTTGTGCAGATTCAGAAAACAGTACTGGATTTACAGAATTGAGGTTACGGAAGGTTATAGTGGATTTCACCCTGAGGCGGGGAAGAGGCATTTCACAGTTTAGTTCAACAAGGAGGTGATCAGACAGTCCAATTTGAGAACCAAGCACAGAAACATTATATAGACCAGTAGTGCAGACGAGATCCAGTGTGTGACCTTTAGAGTGTGTAGCAAAATCGACATGTTGTACAAGATTGAAACATTCAAATAATGACATAAGTTCACGCGATTCTGCACAGTCAGTATCAACATGTATGTTGAAATCACCAAGTAATATAACACAAGAGGATAAGGCAGAGGAAAGGGTTAACAGTTCATGCAGTTCACTGAAGAAATCTGAGATTGCTTTAGGTGGACGATACAGGAGAATCAAGATCATTGGAGATGTACCAGAAACTTTGAGAGCTAAATACTCAAAAGTTAAAGTCACGTGAAAATCAATAGTTTTGACTGGAATGCTGCTGCGGTGAACAGCAGCCAGGCCACCACCCCTTGATGTCAAACGAGGTTTGGCCAGGTAGCTGTATCCACAGGGAGTGAGAAGATTTAGGTGGAAATAGTCATTAGGAGTTTGCCATGTTTCAGTGAGGAGCAATAAGTCGAAGTTTTTCTCAGTTAGTAGTGAGCAAAGCACAGTAGCCTTATCTGTTAGGGATCGACAGTTAAATAGCGCAACTGCAGGATGAAACACGCAGTCATTGCGCGTTTCGGTCAGAGACGGATCACATGAAACTGTTTTTAATGAGGAAAGGTTTATTCCACGGTGACGAGAAGACACCATAGAACAGCGGGTATCCGAGCGGTTCGACCAGATGGAAGGAATGGCTGAAGACGACAAGCAGCGCGATGAGAAGTGGAGGCGACAGGAGCGATGGACATAGCGGGGTCGCCTAGCAATCCCGAGCTCCGTGCAGAGTCTGTATGTAGTCGCGTCAAGACGAGGACGCGTTTTCATGCAACGCAGTTGGAGTAGCGAGTAGTTAAGCGCCATGGGTACGACACAGCAGAGTAATAATCCCAGAGTTAGAACTCTAGGCAGTACCGGGACCGGGACGTTGGATGCAGTATACATAGTTAGACCGCAAACATGTAGCAACAACACGACATCACTGGCAATTTTAAGAACGCACTTCCCGTTGCAATAGAGTGCAAGAAAGCAGTTACACTCTCAGCGCTAATTATGCACGATCAACGCAGTATGCAGACCTTATCAGATAAATTGAATGATAGGGGGTAATCTGCCACTCAAAAAACTGTCCACAATAGATAAGCGAGGGAGTGGAGACTCACCAGCCACCTACGTAGAAGGTACAGCAGCGCGAAGATCGGCAAACAGCAGCAGAGTAGTGTAGGTTGGATGAGTGCCAGTGATGAGTTGGAGAGTTGTCAGTTGTCAGTATCCGCGATTCCGCGTTAAATCCACAGGGAAATGACAATAATAAAGTCCAGGAAAACGACTGTTCAGTAAAGAAGGAGATGAGCCGGTAGACGCAAAGCAGCAAAACAAACAAACAAACAGAAAAGTTCCAGCAAGAAGCGGCAGCAAGGTGCGCACAGAGTACTCTCACCGGAAACGGAAATCGTTTTATGTCATTTGGTCTGGAAAAAAACTTAATAGTTAGTTCTTATTACCATTCTTTGCTGACAAATCGGTGTCACTGTGAGCAAATGACTTGCATTCCCGCTTTAAAACGAGTATACTTTTCAAATAAAAGTTGCATTCATGCGGTCCCTATAAGCAAACAAAGTCATGTCATAAATTATAGGAAACCTGTAGGAAACCCAGCAACGGCGATTATTAGCTTCTCTTCCATTTTCTACTAATGTTTTGGTAGGAAGTAGGAACAAAAATTTTACTTTGTATGTTTCTCCGGAATCAGCCAGCGCGAAGGACGTCTATATTCCGATTGGTTGCTGGCGTTACGTCATTGCCTAGGCGCGCCAAAATTCAAACGGAATCAAAAAGACTTACGCGCATTCAAAGACCAACGGATGAAGAATGTTCGCCTTGTCGAGTGAGAAGGGGCTCTGCAGACAGATATTATTGTGTCGAGTGGAAAGAAGAAGCTGATAATTAAAGTTGGAGCACTGTTCCATCCAACATCACACATAAAAAACTTCAATATGAATGATTTCTGACGAACTTGATGAGATCTGTAGGCTTTTAATTGAGTGGAGAGGTGGACTGAAGAAAAACTAAAGGCGGATGGCCGTACGAATCAACTGTGTTGCAGCCTTGTTGCAGGTAAGTTAATTTCTGAACTTTTATTATAATTCAAACATTGATATTGCACATTAATTAAAATAATAATCGCTGAACTGCATGAGCTATTTAAAATCTACTGATGATATCGAAGCTAGTACAGATCGGATAATTGAGCAGATATTCAGTGTTTAACTGTTAAGGTTTTTTATTTTTTATTTTATGTATTTTTTTACGCTAATATTATCGTTAACTGCTTTATTGTGTGCGTTGCATTTTCATGTTCTCATGAGTCATTTTCGTGGTCATGTTTACAAGCTGTAGGCCCAGATTAACGTTCAATTTACACCGCAGTGCATCATTCTAAGATATTTAAATGTTTTTAATGTGGGAATAATATATTTTAAAAAAGTAACGTTAAAGATGAACTGAACTGAAAAAAATCGACGATGAAAACGTGTTGTTTATGACAATTAAAAGTAAATTACACTAAACATTTTAATAAAAAATATTAATATAGCTTTTTATAAGCAACGCAAAATTGCGCTTGTTAGCGCTGGCAATTTCGATGACGTCACTGGCATGGTAGGACCCGCGGAGCTCTATAAACAACAGCTGCAGGTCCCATATACACAGACGAAAATGAACACTTTTAACGGCATGGATTACGCATTTGAGCCCGCGAGGGACAGGCCGGTAGTGTCTGACTACCACCACATGGAGGACGATCAGTTTTAGGCTTCACTTATGCCTCGTTTCCACTGAGGGGTACGGTACAGTACAGTACGGGTCGGGTCGGGTACACCATGATCAGGCTTGCGTTTCCACCGCCAACAGTACCCTTACTTGATAGGCGTGGTATGCTGGAAAGAAGCGATCGACGTCATTTTCGCGCGAAGAAAGCGATAACAATGGATGACAGACAGCAGATCTTGTTCTTGCTTCTCGGCATGTTTGTCACTAGAAACAAGCGCTGGCATTAGGCGTTTCCAAGAAGCCAACGCAAAGTCCGACTCAGGAGAATGATCCCGAGGACGCGAGTCCAGTAATTCTGTTTATGGAACAGCGCGTTCTTGAAAGCGGCACTCAGCTCGCTCTGGCTATGCGACTCCGGTTCCCTTTCGTAGTCACTTCGAGTTACGTCAGAAGTGACGGAGATTGGGGGTTTCGCATAGAAAGCCAATCCTCTTCGAGTATTTAAAAACGAGCCAATGGCATGCAATGCCTTGGGGCTGCGGAATTTTGCATAGCGTACTCCGCCCTACTCCGTGAGTATAAAAGGAGGAAGTGAACGCAACCGCAGTATGTTTTCGCTTCGGAGCCAAGAGAACTCTTCACTCCTGAAAGCCATTCTCATTGTTCAAGACTCTTCGAGACGAGCGTCCTCTTCAGTGTTGGTGTGACGGCGGTACCCAGCGAGACTCTGCATTGCCTGCGATCTGAGCAGTGGTCTGCCAGACTTTGCGCTTCTCCCTGGTCGCCTCAGCGCTGAAAGAGTGAATTTCCTCCTCTCTTTAAGTGAAAGAGCTGCACGCGGCACGTCTTTTTAAAGACGACTCGCCCGTGTTCTTCTGGGTGCGTTCGTCTCATGTCATTCTCTGATGGTCGCGATCGCTGCTCTGTGTGTGCCTGGGCTTCAGCATGCAGAGCAGCGTTCGCGGATGTTTCATGTTCCTTCTGAATGGGAACATGAGCATCTCTACACTGTGATCGAGACTCAATGATCTGATAGTGAGAGTCCCCGTGTCCGTTACTCGTTCTGCTTCTTAAAATAGAAGCTGTTCGACTCGCGGATAGGGTGATATGACGGTGAATGTGTGACAAAAAACCCCGACGTTAGTTTCTCGGGTCACACCCACCGCTCAGTGTTAGAGCCAGTGAGCGCTGTATCGCTTCAGACGTCTGCTTCTCTGAGGTACCGTCTGTTTCGCTCGGCGCTCCAGAGAATGATGCGATGACGATCGCAGCATCACAAGGCGGGCTTGACTCCTCGGGAAGTGAGGATGCGGCCGCGGTGCCTCCCTCGGGAGCGTCGGCGTCGCCGTGTCTGATCCCGCGATGATGGCCGTGCTATCTCGGGCCTCCGTGAGCATCGGGTGGGGGTGGAACTCCGCCCTATCCCGATCTCTCGCGGCTGGATAATTGGTTTTTGGGTAACGCTGCCGCCTTACGGCCACGGCCACGGCCAACCCCAATTTCCTTTTTTTCCCCGAGTTGCATGCGGAACTGACACGCACTAAAAAAAAAATAAATAAATTAAAAAAAAAAAAAAAGCGTGCTTCAGTTCCCCGCCCTTCCTCCCCTCGGCGATGCGGCTGTCTGTGGGTACGCTGGGGCTCCCCCGGTCAACCGGCGGTTGCTCTCAGATGCCCCTCCAAAGCCTATGGGTTCTCGTCGTCTATGGCGGCGCGATTCTGTAGAGCGGCGGGACAGGCAGCCTCCGCCCTGCATATGATGAGCACCTACAAAGCTAGCTGCTCAGGAATGTGCACGAGGAGGTGACGGACCAAGCGAGCTGCGAGCCTGCCGCCTACCTTGTCCTTAAACGGGTCACGGAGGCGGTCGCTCGCTCCCTTGGTCAGGTGATGCCCACCGCTGTGGTCCAGGAGCATCAAAAAAAAAAAAAAAGTTCGGCGGTGCGGTCCAGGACTTTGCCCAGCACTTCTCGACCGCCTAGGAGCAGACGAAGGCGGTTTCTCTGCCCCGACGGCCAGCTGCTGCCTCCAACCAGCCGTCGGCTTTGGACGCCTCCGCCAGCTCGCCGCCGGGGACGCCCCCCTGCGGCTCCCTTCCCTCCCACGCGGCCCCAGCAGCAGCCTTCAGCCGGTTCGCGTCGCGGAGGAGGCCACAGGTAAGCGTCCCCCCCCCTCAGGCCGTGTGCCCCGCTAAACGCCAGGCGAAGCGATGTTCCTGAGGCGGGCCGCTCAGTGATAGTGTCATGGTTTTTTTCAGGAGGCGGTGGCAGGGCCCCTCCTTCCCCGGTGGAGGGCCGGTGGAGAATCTTTTGTTCTAGCTAGCTCCCTGAGCTGGTTGAGGAAAAGCTGACACTGTCATTGAGCACACAGACTGGAATGAGCGCGCACGACGTCCAGTGCGTCGCCCCGTTCATTCCTCTCTGTCTCGGAGGGCGCGGAAGGGTGCGTGTGTCGTCCCCGGGCTACGCCAATCCCTTCCCCCTCTGTCGCCAGACCCCCGGCAGAACAGACCCCCGTGCAACGCTCTGCCTTCCCTGGTCTCTTCTGTTGGGGAGCGGGTTTCGACGGTGCATCCGGACGGGGTAACTCCTGCACGCATGCCGGTCGACCCGCCTCGCTGCCCCTCCGGGGGGACGTCTGTGGTTCGCATGACCCCGTTGGCTCACTTCCTGGAAGCCTGGCTAGCGCTTCCCGGGTATCCCGCTGGGTCATCAGAACGATCAGATTCGGCTACGCGATCCAATTCGCACGGTCTCTTCCCCGCTTCAGGGGAGTTCGCTCCACGATGGTTGGTGGCAATGCCCCAGTCTTGAGAGCGGAGATTGCGACCCTGCTGGCGAAGGGTGCAATCGAGACGGTCCCTCCAGCCGAGGTGAGGTCCGGGCTTTACAGCCCCTACTTCATTGTCCCCAAAAAAGACCGGTGGGTTACGACCGATCCTGGACCTGCGCATTTTGAACCGTTCTCTCCATCGACTACCGTTCAAAATGCTCACGGCCAAACGCATTTTCGAATGTGTTCGGTATCAGGATTGGTTTGCAGCGATCGACCTGAAGGACGCGTACTTCCATGTCTCCATTCTCCCTCGACACAGACCGTTTCTTCGGTTTGCCTTCGAGGGCTAGGCATACCAGTACGCCGTTCTCCCATTCGGGTTAGCTCTGTCCCCTCGCGTCTTCACGAAGATCGTCGAGGCAGCCCTTGTTCCCCTTCGCGAACACGGGGTTCGCATCCTGAACTATCTCGACGACTGGCTGATACTAGCACACTCTCGAGCTCAGGTTTGCGAACACAGAGACCTGGTGCTACGGCACCTAGCCCGTCTGGGCCTTCGGGTCAACCGGGAAAAGAGCAAACTTTGCCCCGTGCAGAGGATCTCTTTTCTCGGCATGGAGATAGACTCGGTCGCCATGTCCGCGCAGCTCATGAACGAGCGCGCGCACTCACTGCTGGCTTGTCTTCGACAGTTCGAGGGCAAGAGTGCGGTTCCACTGAAACTATTTCAGAGGCTCCTTGGGCATATGGCATCCGCGGTACGCCGCTCGGTTTGTTCATATGAGACCGCTTCAGCTGTGGCTTCGCGATCGAGTCCCGAGGTGGGCATGGCATCGCGGCTCGCTCCGAGTTCCAGTGACTCCGACGTGCCGCCGAACCTTCTTCCCGTGGTCGAACCTCAGCTTTTTACGGACAGGGGTCCCTATTCAGCGAGTTTCCAGGCATCTCGTTGTCTCCACGGATGCGTCTACCACGGGTTGGGGTGCCATGTGCAATGGGCATGCAGCCGCCGGTTCCTGGACAGGAGCCCAGCGCCTCATGCACATCAATTGCCTCGAGCTG
The DNA here is from genome assembly GCF_988280905.1 of Pimephales promelas. Classification (NCBI taxonomy): domain Eukaryota; kingdom Metazoa; phylum Chordata; class Actinopteri; order Cypriniformes; family Leuciscidae; genus Pimephales; species Pimephales promelas. Next base: position 12,192,908 of record NC_142772.1, on the reverse strand, counting down.
TTGGCAGTACGGCTCGCCCTGCACCGCTTCCAAGCGTGCTCAAGGGCCAGCATGTGCTTGTCCGCTCAGACAACACTACGGCAGTAGCGTACATCAACCACCAGGGGGGGTCTACGCTCGCGCCGGTTGTCGCAGCTCGCCCGCCACCTCTTGATATGGAGTCAGAAGCACCTGAGGTCCATTCGTGCAGTTACATTCCTGGAGACCGGAACTGGGCAGCCGACGAGCTGTCCCGGGCCCGTTCCATCTCCGGCGAATGGCGACTCCATCCCCAGTCGGTCCAGCTGATTTGGGACCAGTTCGGGGAGGCACAGATAGTCCTGTTCGCCTCTCGGGACTCGTCCCACTGCGCCCAGTTTATTCTCTGACCCGCGGCTCTCTCGGCTCGGATGCGCTGGCGCACAGCTGGCCACGGGGCCCACGCAAGTGTGCGTTCCCCCAGTGAGCCTCCTTGCACGGTGGTGTGCAAGATCAAGGAGGACGAGGAGCAGGTCTTGCTGGTAGCCCCCTACTGGCCCACCAAGACGTGGTCCTCTGAACTCATGCTCCTCGCGACAGCACCTCCTTGGCCTATTCCTCTGAGACCGGAAAACTCTCTCAGAGACGGGGCACTCTGTGGCACCCTCGTCCCGATCTTTGGAGGCTGCACGTGTGGCTCCTGGACGGGACGAGGCAGGTTTGAGTTCGCTGCCACCTGCGGTGGCGGCAACCATCACTTCCGCAAGAGCGTCGTCCAAGAGACACCTTTATGCGTTGAAGTGGAACCTCTTCGTCAGTTGGTGTTCTTCTCGCTGAGAAGACCCCCGGAGATGTTCGATCGGAGTCGTGCTTCCTTCCTGCAAGAGGGGTTGGAGCGTAGGCTGTCGCCCTCCACCCTTTGGATTTATGTCGCGGCCATTGCCGCGTCTCATGATGCAGTGAAAGGTAAGTCTATGGGAAGCATGACCTGGTCATCAGGTTCCTGAGGGGAGCGAGGGGGCTAAATCCGCCTCCCTCCCCTCCTGCCCTCTGGGGACCTCTCAGTAGACCTGGGTGCTCTGCAGAGGCCTCCCCTGGAGCCTTTGCAGTCGGTGAGTTTTTGCCCTGTCCTATGTAGACAGCACTCCTGATTGCATTGGTCTCCATCAGGAGAGTAAGGGACCTGCACGCACTCTCTGTTGACGAAGTGTGCCTGGAGTTCGGGCCGGCTTACTCTCACGTATTCCTGAGACCCCGGCCTGGATATATGCCCAAGGTTCCTACCACTCCCCTCCGGGACCTGGTGGTGAACCTGCAAGTGCTGCCCCTGGAGGAGGCAGACCCAGCCTTGGCACTGCTCTGTCCGGTACGTGCTCTCCGCACCTATGTCGACAGAACGCAGTGTTTCAGGACCTCAGACCAGCTCTTTGTCTGTCATGGGGGGAGCCAGAAGGGAAGGGCTCTCTCAAAGCAACGGCTGTCACACTGAAAGAGTGGACGCCATCGCTTTGTCTTACCAGCAGCTAGGCCGGCCGTGCCCCCTTGGTGTGACGGTCCATTCCACTCGGAGTGTGGCCTCCTCTTGGGCTCTAGCGCATGGCGCCTCCCTAACAGACATCTGCAGAGCTGCAGGCTGGGCGTCACCCAACACCTTCGCCAGATTCTATAATCTGCGAATAAAGCCGGTATCCTCTCACGTACTCGTTCGGCCAGTTCTGGATCCGCTCAGGTGTCTTCGCTTGCTCGCCACTCCACTCCCCGGACTGGATAAGTGTGATATCTCCTCAGTTCTTCCATTGAAGTCTTGAGTCCTCCAGCACCGACGATGCGGGCACCACTGCTGTTGCTCTGGATGCTGGCTAGGTGCCTCCATGCGTACGGTTCCCCTTGGTAACCGTCTCATGTGTATTATCCACTGTAAGCCTCTCTGAGCATGTGTCTTCCCTTGGCAAGCCATCTGCCACCCCTGGAGTTGAATTTTAGTAGCCACCTGCGGTTGGTGCTCCAGTGTTTCCATATGCGTTCCTATGTGGCCATATGTGTATTCGTAAGTCCTCCCTTCGGTTGGCAGCTGGTAGCATGTCCCTCCCGGGATATGTTTCCCAGTGTACCTTGGCAATCCTGTGTCAAAGTGGGATCCCCAAAAAAAAAAAAAAAGGTAAGGCAGGGGTCCAGACTTTCGCAGGGCACTGGAAGACAGCTTGAAGATGGCGTGATGGCACAGACCCCCAATCTCCGTCACTTCTGACGTAACTCGAAGTGACTACGAAAGGGAACGTCTCGGTTACGTATGTAACCCTCGTTCCCTGAGTAGGGAACGGAGACGTTACGTCTCCCTGCCACTTCTGCTGTATCGCTGGGTAGACGCCGAGTTCAGTCTTGGCTCCTCAGCGAAGACATACTGCGGTTGCGTTCACTTCCTCCTTTTATACTCACGGAGTAGGGCGGAGTACGCTATGCAAAATTCCGCAGCCCCAAGGCATTGCATGCCATTGGCTCGTTTTTAAATACTCGAAGAGGATTGGCTTTCTATGCGAAACCCCCAATCTCCGTCACTTCTGACGTAACGTCTCCGTTCCCTACTCAGGGAACGAGGGTTACATACATAACCGAGACGTTATCTCTGTATGTTCATTTTTGTCAACAATAAAACGAAATATGCTATAAAACAGCACTCTGCTTCTTTTCGATTTCATTTCAATACATTTTAAACATTCTAAAGCACACAAATGTGCAACGCATAGCCTTGATTATTCACTGCATGTATTTATAACAAAACTAAATATAAAACAACCTTGCCTCTTTTCGTTTAAATTTAAAAATATTAAACATATTCCAGGCAATATGTAGCCTAATGTATTGCATAGGCTATCGCATTGGTACAAATGTTGCAAAAAACAACATTACAGATGATCTTGTAATAAAATAAAAAATGACAAAACTATCTCTTTTCGTTGAATTTCAGTTTTATCAATAATAGCCATTATAAAAGTATAAGTAAAAAGTACAAAAAGATATACAGTAAAGCTTAAATATAACATCAAGAAATTCAGTCAGTCAAATAGCCTACTCAGCGCTCAAAGATATGAAACTTCACGTAGCCTTCTGCCAAAACTATTGGCCAGGGAACGAATTATAGATTCACGAGACCAAAGATCACCTGTTAGGTTTATACAAGACGAACTATATCTCATGTTTAACCACTACAAAGAAATCCGAGTCAGCGGCAAACATCAGAACGACTAGCCGAGGAAAGGCTGTTCCAGGCGGGGGACACGAGCGCGAGCGTCCGGTGATCGCTTAGAATGGATCTCAGTCAAATTATCATAAATCTATAAATAAACCACAGATTTGAGCTTTAAAAAACTACTTTCTCGCCTGAAAAACTCTTAAAACTACATTTTGTGACACAATAACAGTAGAATTATATTTCAACTGTATGCTTCTAATGCCCTTGTAGCACGCGCGAGTGACGATACTCTGTCCACCAATCACCGTTCTGCAGTGAGTCTAGCTCCACCTTTTAGTACCCTTTCACTGTGCTAGGTACCCTAACGAAAGGGTACCCAAAAAGTGGTACGGTACGGTTCGGCTTTTTGGTACCATTCACAAGTTTTGACAGTGGAAACGCAAATAATTGCGTACCGAACCGAACTGTACCGTACCGTACCACTCAGTGGAAACGAGCCATTACAGTACAGGATCGTTTGGGGAGAAGTGATGTGGGCGCGAGCGCTGTGGAGTATGCATACTGCACAGGAGTCGATCTTTTGCAGAGAGGTCAACCTGGAACATTTATTGATCGGCGAAAAAAGGAATCACCGTCGTGCACCGTTCATTTCGGATGCTGTTCGGTGAGAGAAACGTGTTGGAGGAGGCTATGCTGTCTCTAATGGATGTCCGAGCTGAGACGCGAGCGCCCCATCAGTAGCAGGGTATTTTACGAATAGGCGACTAGGCTGGGCTAACTTGTTATACTTTTCTCAGACTGTTTAGATTAACAGCGTACTGGCAGTTCATTCTATGTGCGAGGGTGCATTTAGAAAGGAGAATCCCATCCTTTACCGTGAACTATACATCAGGAATCTTTTCCCCTCAGCCGAATATCAAGGATTCGTGTAACGTTAACGTGATGTGCTGAACTTGTAACTTGTGTAAATAAAACATTTAATGCAGACATTGTCAGACATTTCATGTACTCATTGACGAAAGTACATATCTCTAGATAGTGTGTCGCTAAAAATTCTGTTTCTTCAGCCATGTCAGCGTGCCTCAGACTGTTTACAAGCTACAGCTGTTCTGCTGGTGCGGGTAGGCAGCGGAGTGGCTTACCATGCCAGTGACGTAGTCGAATGTTGAAATCCAACATGGCGGCGCCCGTGTAACAAAAACAACACTTTCAATGTACCATTTTATCCCTTTTAACAAATTCTGCCATTTTAAAAATTGTACCAATGATAATTAATACAATACATCTGTTATGTCACCTTTTTTCAAATTTCAGTTCAGTTCATCTTTAAGGTTTCAGCTGTCAAACACATCATGTAACGTTAAGTTAGTGGAGGAAAAAAATACAATATATGCCTTTAAAGTCTAGAACTACTAACGTTAATACAATTATACTAAAGTAAACATATCTCAAATGTATGTCAATGTAAACTTGCATGATATTAAATTCCTGTCAGTATGTGTGCTAATATTTTGAACACTGTCCCCCATTATGACATCAATAATTTTGTGGGTGCATAAACGTTTACATTTGGTCAGCCTATGTTGTTGTCATTATCATAGCCATATTTGTATCTTTTGTTTTAGATTCTGCATTTTCTATTCCCCCTTTTTCCCCACAGAGAGACAGTCCACCCTAGGAAAACAAATGAGGACATAACATCAGCCCAGTCCAAAACTTCTGAGCAAAAGAAAATGCAGGCTAAACCCTAGGCTTGTTGAAGAGGAGACCAATACGGATCATCTAGACACAAAAGGTCATAAGATTATTTTTTTTTACCAACCTAAAACTAGCATCTGCATTTCAAATGTAAAAAATAACTGGCTGCCCACTATAAAGTTGTTGCTTCAGGATAAAATAAAACAAAATCATTATTACATATTAATTAAACAAATTCTTAACTACATTTAGAAATTAAATGCTTTAAAAACTTTCCATAGATCTTGACAGTCATTTTTCACAGCCAATTCCAGTACATGCAGTCTGTCAGGTGTTTATGTTGCTTTGCCTGTTTCTACTTATATACAAGTCTATATCTGTTTATCTGTTTTAATGCCATCAACTAATCCACTCTGCTAGGCCAGCTGATCTTCATTTTCTGCTAAAGAAATTGAAAATACTGATTATCAAATTTTTTGTGTGTGTTTTGCTTACTAGAAATGCCAAAACTCCTTAGTACAATGGGCAAGCTGGGAAAATGTCATGAAGCGAAGGAACAGAGCTCACAGGAACAACTGGCATCACCTTCCAGCCTACAGGAAACTGAGTATGCTGTTTTTCCAAACTACCGTAGTACAGCAAGTTACAACAGTAAAGACTTATTAAAAACAAATTCAATAATTCCAATAAAACAATTTGTCTTTTTTACAGATGCAGTGATCCAGAAATTTCCTGGAACCACGAGGGGCCAACTATTATTCAAAGTCACTGAGCTGTGGACATCCAAAAATCTCAACAAACTTAAACAATGAACTTTTCTGCTTTGCTTTTCTGGGTTTGTTTTATGTTTTGTTGTAATATTGTATTTGTATATAATAGTGATGGGAAATCTGGTTATTTTCCGCAAATCTGTTCTTTCAGACAGTTTGTTTCAATGAACCGGTAAAAAAAAACAAAAAACGTTTCACCAGTTCTTTTACGTCCTCTCAAGTAATGATGTCAATTCTATCATCCCGGCCGATAAAAATACTTTCAGAAAAAGGCATTAATTAGCCTAGAAACCAAAATCTAGTCAGGCCAATCACGTAGTGTATAGAGTCGGTGGGTGCGCTTAATGATGGCAGAGTTGTAATGGTTCTGCCTCCGTGTTCGGTTCAGAGACGGGGCTATCATGCATGCTCAGTATCTCCAACTCATCAGTTCGCTGTATCGAACGTGTCCAAAACTAAAAGTTCTCGGTTCCGTCCTGGTGATCTCAGAACTGCTGTAGCAGTACGTGCGGCGTATATAGCCTATATATATAGCGGCGTATAGAAACCTGAATATAGCCTATAGTCGACAAAACTAAAAAGTCGATGCATGTCTCCAGTATGTTTAATACGTTATGTTTTGATTAGCACATTATAAATATTTATTTTGCACTTTTAAAATCTTGGCTAGAGTTTACGTCAAATATCAACTTAGAAATTAAATGAGCTGTTCCTGAAAATAATGTTTTAGTATAATAATAGTTTAGCTTTAAAATCTATTCGTTTCCAATCTTTAAAATAATACAGTGAAAAGGCAGTAATTAAGTGATAAAGATGTTTACAATATGTTTTATTTTGTTACACTTATTGGTGTTCAAATAAATACTTAAGAAACATGCATTTCCACTGCATGAAAAAACTGAAAAAAATTGTACGCATGCTCAGCTCATCGGTTCTCAGTATGTCGAAACGTGTCCGAAAGTAACAATTCTCGGTTCTGTACTGTTGATTGAGAAACGGCTGTACCTGTGCGTTCGGTAGTATGTGTATGCTCAGTATCAGCTGCTCGTGCTCATCACTTCTCTCAGCACATGTCTCAGTTCAGTGAACTGTTGAAATTACTGGAGTAACATATACTCCAGGATATTGCTTTATTTCAAGTCAGATGTCTGAAAGTGAGTAGTTGTGGATGCGCTGACGCAAGACGCAAACTGTTTCGCTCGATTCATTCCGATTTGGTGTACCGGTTCACTAAAAACAACCAGTTCAAAATAACGATTCGTTTCAGAACCGGACATCACTAGTATATACTGTATAATAAAGTTGTGTGTACTGTGTACAGTAGTTTTCTAATTTTGCTCAGCTTAACAATTTTTCTTTTTAAATTAAAACGGTTTTAATAAAGTTTTAATGTTTTAACTGTTTTACTGTATTACTTCTTTTTTGCTAACTGCACCGTTTGACATTTAAGGTTTAGGCATGTCATGTGCATTGCATTGCACGTGTGTAAGTAAGTCAATATAAGACAATGTAAGTAAGACAATATAAAAACGTATTAGGGACATATGAAGAGCTCTTTTCCAAAACGCTATTAATCCATTTCAATAGTTTTCAGGAAAACTACATTTTTTACCTAGACCCACACATTTTGTGAATATTCAAATTATCCTGTTTAAATGTTTTATTGGTTCAGTCTGAACATTTTGAGCAATAATTATTAAATCAAACAACAATATTGTTAATGATAATTTAAAAGTTAATTTTATTTTTTTCCAAAACGCTATAAATCCATCCATTTTTTGTATCATTTTTAGTAAAGTCATTTTTAGTAAAGAGTCAAACCTCAAACAAATAGTACCAATTTCAACATATGCATGAAAAAAAAACGAATTATTAAAAATGATCAATATATGATAACGATATTCAAAAAAGGGATGGGCACCCCTCCAGCACATGCACACACACACAGGCTACATAACATGTGAGCAAAGCGGAGCAGCATGACGCTTAAATATAAGTTAAAAAAAAAATAATAAATAAATAAACATAAAATATACGTTTCACATTTGTTTTTAATAATATTACATTACTTATTTTTATTATTTCATCTATGTTGAGTAGGCTATGAAAAGGGAACCGCATGAGATGAGTAAGATAGGATCAAAATTCAAAAGCTGCCCAATATCGGAAAATATTTGGAGTGCGTCAGACATGATTTTGACCACTTATTAAGTTTTGTTTTGTAGAAAGCTTGTAAATTTCGTTTCATATAAATTGTATCTTCATTTTAATAAATGTTTCATCGACAAATTGACTGGATTAATACATTAGAAGTAAATATCAGACAATATAATCAGGACACAGAGGCGCGCAGGTGAACCGGAGCGCGTCTCATAATATGAACCGAACCGAAGCGATGCTTGCCTCACACAGGCCTGAGAACTAAGCTACAGAAAGCTTTAAATATCTACTTTTAAACAAAACAATTAAAAACTAAAATAAATTGGCAACTCTCTGCGTATGTAGGCTAATTCGAAGTATGCGTTTCTCTAGGCCTATGCGCGTTCACTCCGAAGATGGCGAGTAAGCATCATCAACTTTATCTTTGTTGCTGACACTGACAGAAAACACTAGTTTATTAATAAACAATTCAAATGTTTCATGCATAATCATTACTTTTTGCCGGTTCTTTTATGCATACGTTGAAATGCGGAATAGGCAATTAAAAACGCTCATATGGTTTCTCTCCCATTTAATTAAATCAATATATGTGATTACTGATAATACAAATGGCTTAAATGATCTACTACTAGTCGACTAGAAAACTAGGACTCATTTTGAGGAATAAATGAACATAATAAACCTCTGTTCAGAGTGCCGCCGTGCTGGATTGTGTAGAGCGCTCATTGAATTTGAGGATTTATCGTGTTTAGGCTAAAAACAGGGCTGGCGCTTATCGCGGCTTGGAAAGAAACTGTATCTTGCAGTACATTTTAAACAAGGAAATATAGCGATTTGGCATGAAACGTTGATGGAGCAGTGAAAGGGTTCTGTCCACAGCAGAATGACACGACAAACTCATTTTTTTTTAAAATGGCGTTTATCGCTTTTTGGAAAAGAGCTCTTCATATATATGTCACATGTATGTAAGCAATATACTATGCATATATGTGTACTTTGTAGATTGAACATATATACAAAATTTTATATGTCATGTATATTGATAATTATATATGTGACATATATGTATATAAAATACTTTTATACATATATAAAATATATGGGCTAGTTTTATATGTCAATATATGAAATTGTTCCATTTTCGAATAGGTTTTATATATGGGCAGATATATATGTACATATATGTTTTCACTGTCTATGTACATATATTTAATATATGCGTATTTCATACATGTTCATATATTACATTTCCGTATGGGCACTGACAAGATAAATGACTACGGTCTAATCTTACCACTAAATCTGTATTGATAATAATATGATAACTTATGTTTAGAAAAGCATCAGAAAACACTAAATGGTAGAAGGAATTTACCCCTCATTCAGACGAAGTCGATCGGCAAACCCTTCTTTATACTGGCAGAGGTTGTTGAAGTGGGGATCCTTGAAGTGCTTCAGGTCATTACATCCAACAACGGAACATTTTGACTTGCCCTCTCGTAACTTCTGCATCATTGAGCTTGGACTACAAAATCGGAGCGAGAAATAATAATGACGGATTGCTCGAAGTGTTGTACCGGTAGTCGATGTCCTTATTTGTCAGTTCCGCTGCAAATATTGTGACGTAATTGTTAAAATGTAAGAGAACAGAAAAATCTGTACAGGTTGAAAAATATGACCAAAACAGAATATAAAGATATAAACGAAGCACCTGAAGAGAATAATTTCATCTTTTCTGTACTTATAAACACTTCAAATATACAGCAAAATGCATTTAAGGGCTAAAAAAGTGGATTTTGCATGATATGTACCCTTTAAAGGAGTAGTCCACTTTAAAAAAAAAACAAAAAACGTTTGCTGATAATTTACTTACCCCCATGTCATCCAAGATGTCCAAAGGGGTATTGCACAAAAGTAGAATTAAGAAAGCCAGGATAACTGAACAGTCGCGGTTTGACCTAGTCTGATCAGTGCATCCTGGCTTAATCCGTTGCATGTTTGCTGAGCCAGGATGAGAACGCGCGGCTATGTCAAGCCAGGTGTATATAGTTTGGATAAATGCACGTTCACGGCATTCTTAAAAAGAGCGCGAAATCGATCACAGAATCACCGATCCAAAAGTGGACAAAACGCGTGCGGCATACTTTTCACCTAATGAGCAACAGCTTCTTATGGAAACGTATGAAGAAGTGAAACATATAATGAAACATATAATATGTAAAAAAGCCAATACAGATGCTGTAATAAAACAAAGAGAGAATGCCTGGCAAACAATAGCAGACCGATTGAATGCTAAGTCCATAAATATAACCACACTCTAAAAAAATGCTGGGTTGTTTTAAGCCAATTTTGGGTCAAATATGGACAAACCCAAATGTTGGATTTAAAAATGCAATTAATAAATTCAATCCAACAGCTGGGTTTGTCCATATTTGACCCAAAATTGGTTTAAAACAACCGAGCATTTGAGTGTGCAGTGCTCCATTGTAACCCTCATAATTACAATTTGAGGAGTTACTTGTCATTTAAAAAAATAATTGTATATTTTGCCTTAAATGTGACCAGTGGACATACATTTAACATGAAGAATAATTGCAAACACTTACCTACTATGTGTATATTTTATATATTTAGTTTATTTTATGTCTATTATCTCTTTAATCTTTTTACTCTTATCTATTTCTATGTAGGTTTTGTTTCTAATTGATTTAATGTAATCTATAATCAGATATTTTGCACTATTTTTATCCATCTAATCTATTTTATCATTTGTATCTATTCCTCTTAAAGAACAAACATGTCTGGCCAAAAAAGGACTTGGCAGAAAGTCTAGATTAAATACAAGAATATTTTGCAGGCTGGTAAGTGACTTGTCTGCAGAGAACATGGTGACATGTTTGCTGACATTTAATCGTCTGTGCTGATTTTAGCAATAAAAAAAAGTCATATATCTGGTACGGGGGTGGCCCTCCAACCCAAGACTTCACCACAGCACAGCACCACAGGCCTATAAAGGGAAGCCAGTGATTCCAATGGGTCTGCCCTATCTCGGATGACTCTTTCATGGCTGAATGCTCGTCTGAGTATTAAAACTTCCTCATCAACTACATCATCCAACAAAGGGCAAGCCATTGTGAATAGGAAAAACAAATCTTTAGTCTATATATACTATATATTGACCTTGTTGTTACATGAAACCACATTTACGACTTAATGAGCCATTTCTTATTATCTCATCAACTGCAATAAAATAGCCTATAATTTTTTTTTTCAACTATACATTTCTACTCTATATTTGCATGCATAGATATACATAGTCTTTCTATTTCTCATATTGTATAGTAGTTCTTTTGCATGTGTTGGCATTTATTGTGGACAGCAAAGTTATAATTGCTCAGGAAAATCTGCTTTCCTCACTGCAGGTGTATGCCAATAAACGCTTTGAATCTCAAATAATATATTCATCAAACCTCTGACAGTGAAATGAACAGCAGTTTTTAATAATAACTAAAATAGCAGTACGCATTCTTAGATGAATGGCAGTATATCTAGTATTTTAATGCAGGAGCATAAAGTAACTAAAACATTAATATCTAGGATTTAGGGAGGAACTAGTCGATAAATCACTAGGATTAATCTTAGCCTGGTTGTTAGCCTGCTCTGGAGCAGGCTAGCTGCAAAGTGTAAATCTCCATAGTAACTTAATGTAGATTAATTTAGCCTCCATTCGTGCAACCGAGTCAGGGCTAAATTCAGCCAGGATAACTGGAAAATCCCAGCTTAATCCCTTATCTTGCTTTTGTGCAATACCCCCCAAGTCTTTCTTTCTTCAGTCGAAAAGAAATTAAGGTTTTTGATGAAAACATTCCAGGATTTTCTCCATATAATGGACTTCATTGGGAACCAAATGGTTCAAGGTCCAAATGAGAGTTTCAGTGCAAACTGCAAACTGTTCAAAGGGCTTTAAACGACACCAGACGATGAATAAGGGTCTTATCTAGCAAAACTATCGGTCATTTAAAAAATAAAAAAAAGATTTTACAAGCACAAATGCTCGCCTTGCTCTGTTCTGTGATGACTCTCCTGTTCAAACTCATTTATCAAAATGAACGAATCTTTTTTTGAGTCAATTCGTTCATTTCTTTCGTTGAATGAAACAAATGACACGAAAAAAGATTTGTTCATTTCGTTCATTTCATCAGTTCGAACAGGAGAGTCACAAACACGCATCACAGAGCAAGGCGACCATTTGAGCTTATACAACTTAAACTTTGTTATTTTATTTTTTTAAATGAGCGATCGTTTCGCTTAATAAGACCCTTATTCATCATCCGGAATCGTTTAAAGCCCTTTGAACAGTTTGCACTGAAACTGTTTTTTGGACCTTTAACCGTTTGGTTACCAGTATGTCCATTATATGGAGAAAAATACTGGAATGTTTTCATCAAAAACCTTAAAAAACCTTAAAAAAAAATCGCTCCCCAAATGTAGATCTACATTTTGCTTCATTTCGCTCAGACATTTAACGCCGTGTACATACACGTGGAATCACTCGGACATTTCGTTTCGCCGTGGACATACACGCAGATAGCTCAAAATGCAATAGATAACACATCACTTGACTTGAAAGTTTTGAAATGTTTTGAAAAGTGACTTGAAATGTTTACGCAAAGTCATGATGCCATGTTGCGCAGTTATAAATAAATAAATAAATGAGATTTAATTCAAGATTAATACTTAACCAAAATGTCACTTTTAATACTAGTCACTGGTCATTATCTTTACATAACAGTTTCAAATGTTTAGAAAAAAACAAAAGTTAGCAAATATGAGAATGTACTTTAAAAAAAAAATGTATCTGGGAAATTGATACATCATGTACAAAAATATTTATATTTACCATAGCATTACGCTCATTCCTCTCCACCTGTTCCTCATCTTCTCTCATTATCTTGGCTTCTTCTAAACCTCTCTTTCCCTATTATCTTGGCTTCTTCTAAACCTCTCTGTCTTGTTGTCAGATAGTTTTATGTCTCAGATACTCAGTTACCAGAGTCTTTCTCAGTCCTGTCCTGTCTACGGAATAACTTCTACTGCTGGAATTATTCTGTGCTCGTCATTGTACATCCACAGAACCTTACCTGCTTAAGGCTGAAGCTGTTTACCTGCTCCGTGTTCGCCAACTGTATCCAGCTCCATCTGTTTCTCCGTGAGTTTCACGAGTTCACACTTACATATAATTTTGAGTGAGTAAGATTCAATGCGTATTTGGCGTGCTGTCCGGAGGGAGGGCTCCGTGCTCGGAATTCTGCCCGAACCCAGAGTACTCCCCCCGTATGTAAGTGATTTTTTAGAAAGAGGAGTGTGCAGGACTAGGAGTGTGGAGAAGGGGTGGAGGAGGGATGCTGCAAACTGCCAATGGATCGAGGTAAGACTGCTGAGTCTATATATACCCTCTTATCATTGGTTGCTGATTGCTGATTGCCGTCCACTCGTGTTAATTATCTGAACGTGCTCCTCCCGAACTTAGTTATTAACAAAACTTCATTACGAGAACCGCTTCACCAGCCTTCTGTTCGTCCCTACCACAGAGGAGATTTATGTTCATGTGATATTGCCAGTTCTACTGGTATCTTCGGTTGCTGATTATTATTGAACTTTCAGTTTGGATTACCCGTGGTCTGACATTTTAATTCTATTAAAGAACTGTGATTGTTACTCTCGTTTTTTAGTCCTCTCTAACCTCATCACAGTTATAGTGTAATGTTTATTCAGTGTATTTTGTATTAGTAATGTGAGCATTAAAGGATTACTAAGTTATCAATAAAGATAGGTAATGTTATTTATTTTTAGATGAGATCCTAAAAATCTGTTATTTCAAAAAGTCACAATTTAATATGCCATAAATAGTTAGATCCAAATGTTAATAAATTTGTAACATAATAATTTCATTTTTTTAACACTATACATTTAGAACTACTAGTTAATAAAAAAGAAACACCTTACTAGGTTTGCGATGCTAATAACTGGAATCGCATCACCACTGTCTGTGAAAAATGGTCCATGGGTTAAATTTTGTTTAACGTACTACTTGAATGGGCATGAATGCAATTTAAACCCTTTAAATTAAGGAGCATCTTGATAGTTAAAGGAAAGGTAGTAGAAAAAACTTCCTTCATTAATGGTGACGCAATACCAACAGTTTCTGAGAAGCCAGTGAGAAGTCTTGGTCGATGGGGATCTAAAGGACACAGTTCGAGTGGGAGAAGTTAGACGACAAGCAGTGGAAGGGTTGAAGAGCATAAACCACTGTGCTCTATCAGGCAAACTTAAACTCTGGTGCTTTCAGTTTGGTCTACTGCCGAGGTTGCTGTGGCCACTGACTGTGTACGTATATGTATATGTTTCTTTGACAACAATGGATAAGCTGCAATCGTTAATAATAGGGTTTGTACACCTTTTCCAAGGTCAAATTCAAGCACTTTTCAAGCACTTTCAAGGTCCATTATAAAGTTTTTTCCAGGATCTTATTCACCGTAAATTACAAACCAATACATAGTAAAAAAAAAATATTATTTTGCGTTTTTTCCACATTAAAAGAGATAGTATGAAATAAACAGGCAAAATTGTGTTTCGTAATAGCAGAAGGATCAGATATTGAAGCAAAACACAGGTTTTATTTTTCAAAATGTTGTTAGAGGATTTGATCCAAATGACATGCAGTAGGGGTGGGCGGTATGACCAAAATTCTGTTTCACGGTATGACTAACTTTATTTCACGGTAACGATATATTTCATGTTATAGTTATTTATACATGTAGTTAAATCATCATAAAGGGCTTTGTATACTAAATAAACCCAAATACTTCAGAAATGAAAAGTTATTTTCCTTGTTTGACTTTTATTTGGCAAATAATTTTTTTGGCAAACTATTTTGATAGCTAAATATAGTGAAAAAAACATATTAACTTTTAGAAGAACTTCCCCCAACTGACTGATATTAAATACAACTCATAGGTATAATTAAACTTTAAATAAAGTGTTGCTGAATAATTTTTTAATCTCATGTTATTGCTTTACCTTATCAATCAGTTAATATCTAAATATTTTAATTTGAACTAGTATTCATCATAATTTAGTAACTTCCTTTTAATTTGGTAGGATAATATTAGCAATACTATTATGTTTAAATGTGTTCACCTGGAGCTTTCAAGAAACGTTCAGAATCAGTTGCGTCAAGTTCAGAAGTGACTAGAAGGAGAGCAGCAGTATGAAAACCGTACAGCAGCTACTGTTAATGTTGACTCAGTTATACACACCTATATTATACACACCTTGTAACTGCGTCATTATTTAATATGTTACAACTTACCACAGCCGCGGCCCGCGGTACACACTGAAACACCGAGATCCCTCTCAGTGTGTGCACGCGCGTGCTTTGCATCAGTAAAATGCGATCGGTTCATTTGAGCGTCAGGTTGTATCACGGACCGAATCAAATGAAGATTTTATCAGCTGGTTCAGAGGCCAATTGTTTAGAGTTAGAAATTTATAATTCGCGCTGCATATTTAGTAATTTTGCCTCAGGTACCGAATCTGAGACTACCTGGAGGAGGTGCTCCGAGTTCGGCTGCTCCCGAACCATGCCGCGGTTCGCGTGAATGTGAAAGAATCACGGACAGGACTCGGGTGCGCACTTAGTAAAGTGACCTGCGCATGCGTTTTACTTTTAGCTGATTATGATGTAAAATAAAAACACATGTATAAGGGATGATAGTGTTGATGATTTACCTTGGATACGAGCGAGAGTAAGTCTACAGTGTATTCGCACACACATATAGCGCGTGGACTCAGGCTAACAAATTATAGAAGACGTCCACTGTCTCCTGCGTTTGAAATCAGCAGAGAGCCAAATGCGATACACAGTAAACCTGTTGTTCACTCAGCTGCGCATAATAACACCACATTAATAAAAAACACAATATATTGACCCGCGTTCTGTTTTCTATCATGCGTCGTGCACGTTTGTGATGACGTAGGATGCAAGCAAACGCACCAGGATTTGATAGAATCAAGTTGAGTGTGAAACCAGAAACCAGGCCTACGCTGCGGGGCGGGGCGCCGGTAACAAACGCGCTCGGGCCGCAGCAAACGATTTTTTTCGCCATTTAATAAACAAAATATCAGTCAGATAGGTATTTGTTGTGAAAGAAACAGTTACAATTTCAAGCACTTTCAAGCATTTTATCCAAAATTTAAGCACTTTTCAAACCTTGAAAACACAACATCAAAATTCAAGCATTTTCAAGGATTTCAAGCACCCGTACGAACCCTGTAATAAGTTCATACATCAGGAAATGGTTGGGAGTTCCACGCTGCCTCAGCAGAGTGGGACTTTATAGTAAAGGAATATTGCAGCTGCCATTCTCTGCTTTAACCGAGGAGTTTAGAGGTCAGACTGGAGGTCAGGTCAGACTGGAAATGACCTCAGTAGAGTCACAAATGTGTAAGGGAGGCAGCACCTGTGTTAAAAACTGGTAGAAAGTGGTCAGCAAAGAAATCTAGGTAGAGGCAAAGGCTGCCCTTCAAATTGGTGATATCGTGGGACAGGTACAGCATGGAATAGGGGGTTTTGGGCTCAGTTTAGCTCCTCCTAAATGGCACAAGGCAGGCCCAGCTCAAAGGAGAAAGCTGGTAGTCAATGAGGTGCGAAAGCAGGTGGAGAGGATGAGGAAACTGTGTGTCTGCGCCATTCATTCACACAGAGACATGCAGAATATGCAGGATTCAGAAGTCTTTTTACAGATAATTATATATATACACTAGTCTATAGACTAGGGTTGGGCGATGTCTACCAATTTGGCATCAGACAATGTCTACAGTGAAACATAGATATCGGGAGGAAGGTAACATTTTCATTTTCGCAATATTCTCATTTTCGTCTAGATCTCATCAGCAATTTTGATATCGGCAGCTCTGCACCAGCAAATTTCATGTATTTCAGGAGAAACTGATGAATTCATGTGCTGTAATAATAACTTAAATCCAACAGACAGGAATCTCTTAACTGCAGCCCGAAATGTCAGCTAAGCATCATGATATCCAACGCATTCTCACCCCAAGGCGTCACCTTTGACCATGCTTCAATATTTGACGCTTAAGGCGCCCTTTAGCATCAGTTACATGACGCGATCCTACGGCGTCATCAGAGAAAGTCTAATATGAGGAGAACTCCCACTCACATTAAACTTCCGGGTTCTGAACTGTTGCAGTTCCACTCTGGTTCCATATGAGGGCGCTCACAGGCGGAGTGCAGAATGAATGGAGGTCTATGGAGCAATACCCCTAAAAATCCACTTTTCTCATGATATAATTTTTTTTTTTTTTAGAAAGAAGATGCAAATAAATTACACATTACTAGGTGTTCGATTTTTTAGAGTCACTTATTTGCTTTAAAAAGTCTTTTAAAAATGTCAATGACGTCATACACATCGTACGACCAGACACCTGCTTTACGGCAATCCTCCAGTCAGTGGTGCTTCCGCGCATAGACAGATGAGAGAAGCCGCGAAACTTAAAAATACTACTGTTATTGTGTGACGAAATGTGATTTTAATAGTTTTTCAGTCGACAATGTAGTTGTTTAAAGCTCAAATCTGTGGTTTATTTATAAAAATAGCGCCTATTTTAAAATTTGATCTTACATTTTCGAAGTGTGACATACAAGGCTTTACCGGCGTCTCAGCGCTCTGCACCCCGCCTGAATCAGCCTTACCTCGGTTAGTGCTTCTGACGTTTGCCGCTGGCTCTGAAGTCTCGTCTTGTGGTTAAACTTGACATGTAATTCGTCTTGTGTATATCTAACGGGCGATCTTTGCTCTAGGGCACCTTTAAACATTGGTACATATTCAACAGTTCTCTGAGATTTGTTTTCATGATTATCTAATGTAAAGAGTTTTATCTCTAACAACTGTTTAGCTCATAATGCTAGTATATGGGGCATTGAGTAATGAAAATAAAAATCGCTAGTTTGTACCACTAACAAGGCTCAAAATAGCCCAACACTAACTCGGTAGCATAATGAGGGTCCCTGAATGCAAAACAAAGCCTTGACAACGTTGTAAGTGTACAGACCGTTTAATAAGAAGATACTTTATAAAGACGGTTCACTTCGCGAAAACAGGGATGAGCCATCTTTGGAAAACAGACTCGATAAGTCGAACCACGAACAACGAGCCAAGTGCGCTGGTTAGATGTGAATGAGCCAGAACTTTGCTCGTCGTTCGTGGTTCGACTGCTCGAGACTGTTTTCCAAAGATGGCTCCTGTCTGTATTTGTGAAGTGGACTGTCTTATAAAATATTTTTTTTATTAAACGGTCTGTACACTTACAAAAGTTCTCAATGCTTCATTTTGCATGTAGGGACCCTAATTATGCTACCGTGTTAGTGTTGGGATATTTTGAGCCTTGTTAGTGCTATTAACTAGCAATTTTTACTTTCATTACTCTATGCCCCATATACTAGCATTATACGCTGAACAGTTTTTAGAGGTAAAACTCTTTACATTCAATAATCATGAAAAGAAATCTCAGAGAACGGTTGACTATGTACCAATGTGTAATTAGAGCAAAGGTTCATTTTGCGCCGGAGTTCTCCTTTAAGTCTTGTAAATATTTTTTTTTTCCATCTGCTTTTTTAGGATGAGAATTCCACCTTACCAGACCAAGCTGGCCATAGTGAAACAAGAACTGTATCTGCACTTAGAGGAACGCCTCCAATCACCCCTCAGGAATCCACTCCATTGTGGAAGAACAGCCCAAAGAAGACCCTACAGCTTCCCAGTCCTCCAGAATATGTGGTTTATACAGACAGTGAGTTGGAGCAAGCTCGTAAGCATTTCTTTGAAATTTCTTTGAAGTTTAGCATCTATGTTTATTTTTGTCTAACATTCTTTATCTGTGACAAAGCTCGAAGTTTCCCTTTTTAATTGTTAGCTCAATGTGACATTTTATTTTCCACAGCTGAGTATTTACAATAATCTTCACAAGAGGCTTCAAAACGTAAAGTCTCCACAAAAGAGACAGGGACCAACACCAGAGAGGGGCCAACCAAAGAAAAGGTGTCGCATTGACTTCTCATCAAGTGACAATGGAGATGATGATGCGGACTCAAGTGGTGGATCCACTGTTATTTTGCATGAAACACCGGGGAGTAGTTCTGATGATGGCCACCACAGTGCGTGTAAGTTGATTACAACAAGGCTGGGCAATATTATGATACTTTTTAATATTTTATATTACAGATATTTATATTTTACTTTTCTGATTGGGTTTTGATATAATGTGATTAAACAGATGACTGCTAATTTTTCTTATTACTTTGTGTGTTGAGGGTTATCATTTATATAACGTGTGTTATATCTATATTTTGCACTTTTAACTGTCAAATTGTTTTTAATGTCATTATGCAGCCAAAAGAGTCTTTATTATGATTTTTTTAAGGGTGGGTCTGATTATAATTTCACCAACAGTAATTCTGGATTGCCTCCACCAAACAAGCAAAAACAGCAGTATGCGGGCAAGCGTGGACCACTAGTGTTTCTTCCACTGGCTCATGGCCTGATTCGAGATAGCTCGTCAAGCAGGATGGCATTCTGCGCGTGTATAGGCCTTCTGTTTTTTGCCCTCGTAACATGAGCGTGAGATTCAGACTAAATAAACGCGTTCACATATTGTGTCTTGCGCTCTCAAGTTCGCTATTTCAAATGTAGGCTTGTGGGTCGCGGTAAGCGCTCTCATAATTGAAAAGATTTTTCCAGACGCAGCAAGATGAAAACTCTTCAACTTTTCAGAATGCAGCAAGCGCATCGCATTTCATGTGACAAGAACCAACCACCATTGAAAGCTCAGTAAACGTGAAGGATGGGGGTGCGCCCAAACACTACCGGTGTTTTTCTCTTCTCTGTAAATAAATCTTGTAGTCGAGCAGAACTATAGAAAGCGTTTTTTGGTGGTGAAAATCTATCAGCTACTAAAACTTCTTTGTCGTTGTGGAGAGCACAGTGCATGGACTGAATTTTACTATTAATTATAAAAGATAAGCTAATGTGCATTAATGTAAATGTCAAGTAATTTTTTTTTTGACTCATTCTTTTTATAAAAATGATTTTAAGGCTGAAATATGTGAGGTTTATCTTTTTATAACACCTTTTGGTAACACTTTAGAATACGGTTCCTTCGTTAATGAATAACTACACAAGAACTAATGAGTAACACAATATTAACAATCTAGTAACTATTATTAACTAACAAGAAACTCTGATTAACAAATTAGTAAGTAATAGCGCACAGACGAAAGTGGTAGTTTACTATTAAGTTATCAATAACTACTATTTTTTTAACACTTCCCAGAGAACTACTGAAAAGTTTATTAATAATCTAGTAACTACTATTAACTAAAATAAATTCTTATTAACGAATTAGTAAGTAAAACTCACAGATCAAAATGTTACTAGATACTTCTGTGGGAATTACTAATTATTTGGATTCGTATTATAAAGTGAAGATCATTGGAACTAACTAGTAATTACTCAAGTGTTACTAAAGACATTTTCTAAAAGTATACTAAAGTTCACCAAAAATCTCAAACGTTTGCACAAATCATCATGTAGTAACACTTGAGTAATTACTAGTTAGTTCCAATGATCTTCACTTTATAATACGGATCCAAATAATTAGTAATTCCCACAGAAGTATCTAGTAACACTTTCATCTGTGAGCTATTACTACTAAATATTTGGATCCGTATTATAAAGTGAAGATCATTGGAACTAACTAGTAATTACTCAAGTGTTACTACATGATCTAGTCATGATTTGTGCAACCGTTTAAGATTTTTTGTGAACTGTAATACACTTTTAGAAAATGTCTTTAGTAACACTTGAGTAATTACTAGTTAGTTCCAATGATCTTCACTTTATAATACGAATCCAAATAATTAGTAATTCCCACAGAAGTATCTAGTAACACTTTCATCTGTGAGCTATTACTTACTAATTTGTTTACTTACTAATGAGTTTCTTTTAGTTAATAGTAGTTACTAGATTGTTAATAAACTTTTTCAGTAGTTCTCTGGGAAGTATTAAAAAAATAGTAGTTATTGATTAGTTAATAGTGAACTACCACTTTCGTCTGTGCGCTATTACTTACTAGTTCGTTCATCAGAGTTTCTTGTTAGTTAATAATAGTTACTAGATTGTTAATATTGTGTTACTCATTAGTTCTTGTGTAGTTATTCATTAACAAAGGAACCGTATTCTAAAGTGTTACCCACCTTTTTTGTGAAAAATATTTCAAGCCTGAAATATGTGAGGTTTGTTTTTATAAAACCTTTTTTTTTTGTGTGTGTGTGTGTGTGTGTGTGTGTGTGTGTGTGTGTGTGTGTGTGTGTTTGTGAGTGAAAAAATGATTTAAAGGAGAACTCCGGTGAACAATGAACCTTTGGTTTAATAAAACATCGGTACCTAGTCAATCGTTCTCTGAGATTTGTTTACATGATAATCGAATGTAAAGAGTTCCCTTTCGTAGTCACTTCGAGTTACGTCAGAAGTGACGGAGATTGGGGGTTTCGCATAGAAAGCCAATCCTCTTTGAGTATTTAAAAACGAGCCAATGGCATGCAATGCCTTGGGGCTGCGGAAATTTGCATAGCGTACTCTGCCCTACTCCGTGAGTATAAAAGGAGGAAGTGAACGCAACCACAGTATGTTTTCGCTTCGGAGCCAAGAGAACTCTTCAGTCCTGAAAGCCATTCTCACTGTTTCAAGACTCTTCGAGACGAGCGTCCTCTTCAGTGTTGGTGTGACGGCGGTACCCAGCGAGATTCTGCATTGCCTGTGATCTGAGCAGTGGTCTGCCAGACTTTGCGCTTCTCCCTGGTCGCCTCAGCGTTGAAAGAGTGAATTTCCTCCTCTCATTGAAAGAGCTGCACGGGGCACGTCTTTTTAAAGATGGCTCGCCCGTGCTCTTCTGGGTGTGGTCGATTCATATCGTCATCTGATGGTCACGATCGCTGCTCTGTATGCCTGGGCATTCAGCATGCAGCAGCAGCGTTCGTGGATGACTCATGTTCCTTCTGTGGGAACATGACCATCTCTACACTGAGGTCGAGACTCAATGATCTGACAAAAGTGAGAGTCCCGGTCCCCGCCACTCGATCGGCTTCTTCCATGAGAAGCTCGTCGACTCGGGGATCTGGTGATCTGACGGTGACGGTGTGGAATAAAGCCCCGACGATTCCTCGGGCCACACCTCCCGCCTCAGTGGCAGAGCCAGTGAGCGCCAGATCGATTCAGTCGGCTGTCTCTTCAGGGGCGCCGGCAGTTTCGTGCGGCGCTCCAGATGATGATGCGATGTCAATCACAGCATCACAAGGCGGGCTTGATTCCTCGGGAGATGAGGATGCGGCTGCGTTGCCTCCCTCGGGAGTGCCAGCGTTGCCCGTGTCTGATCCCGAGCTGACGGCCATGCTGTCTCGAGCCGCTGGGAGTATCGGGTTAGAGTGGAACCCTCCGCCCTGCCCCGATCTCTCGCGGATGGATGATTGGTTTCTGGACAAAGCTGCCGCCGACTCCAGTGCCTTTCTTCCCTGAGCTGCATGCGGAGCTGACGCGCTCTTGGAAGGCTCCCCTGTCCTCTCGAGAGCGCGATCTAGTCTCCCCCGCCTTTCCTCCCCTCGATGGTGGGGCCGCCCGCGCGTACACTGGGTTGCCCCCGGTGGAGCACTCTGTTGCGATGCAACTGTGTCCACAGAGCGCCTCCTCCCGTGGTCCTCCTAAGCACCCATCCAAAGCCTGTAGGTTCTCGTGCGGTTCTATGGCGGTGCGTTCCTATAGAGCGGCGGGACAGGCGGCCTCCGCTTTGCATGCGATGAGCACTTTGCAGGTTTTTCAAGCGAAGCTGCTCAGAGATATGCACGAGGGCGGGACTGACCAAACGGCATTTAAGGATCTGCGAGCCGCCACTGACCTTGCTCTCCGGGCGACGAAGGTGGCCGCTCGCTCCGTTGGTCAGGTGATGGCCACCAGTGTGGTCCAGGAGCATCATCTCTGGCTCAACCTGGCAGACACTCGGGACGCTGAGCGGACTCGTCTGCTCGACGCCCCACTCTCCCAGGTTGGCCTTTTCGGCTGTGCGGTCAAGGACTTTGCCCAGCAGTTCTCAACTGCCCAGAAGCAGAGGCGATTAAATATATTCTGCCCCGACGGCCAGCTGCTGCTTCCACCCAGCCGTCGGTACAGACGCCTCCCTCTGCTAGCCGCCGAGGACGTCCCCCTGCGGCTCCCCTCCCTCCCACGCGGCCCCAGCAGCAGCCTTCATCCGGGCCGCGGCGTGGAGGAGGCCGCAGGCAGGCGTCACAGCCCCCTCAGGCCGCACGCCCCGCTAAACGCCAGGCAAAGCGACGTCCCTGAGACGGACTGCTCAGTGATGAAGTCGAGTCTTTCCCAGGAGGCGGTAGCAGGCCCCCTCCTTCCCCCGGTGGAGGGCCGGGGGAGAATCTTTTGTTCTCAGCTCCCCGCTGCTCACCCACGGGTGGGCAGCACCCTGAGTTGGTTAAAGAAAGACTTGACATCATCACTGAGCACACAGTCGGGCATGAGTGCGCTTGACGTCCCAGTGCGTCAGCCCACTCATTCCTCTCTGTCTCTGAGGGTGCGGAAGGGAGCGTGTGTCGTCCCTCGACTACGCCACTCCCCTCCCCCTCTGTCGCCAGACCCCCGGCAGAACAGACCCCCGAGGAACGCTCTGCCTTCCCTGGTCTCTTCTGTCGGGGAGCAGGCTTCGACGCTGCATCCGGGCGGGGTAACTCCTATGCGCATGCTGGTCGACCCGCCTCGCTGCCCCTCCAGGGGGACGTCTGTGGTTCGGATGACCCCGCTGGTACACTTCCTGGAAGCTTGGCTAGAGCTTCCCGGGGTGTCCCGCTGGGTCATCAGAACGATCAGATTCGGCTCCCCGTTTCAGGGGAGTTCGCTCCACGATGGTCGGTGGCAATGCCCCGGTCATGAGAGCGGAGATTGCGACCCTGCTGGCGAAGGGTGCAATCGAGACGGTCCCTCCAGCCGAGATGAGGTCCGGGTTTTACAGCCCCTACTTCATTGTCCCCAAGAAGACCGGTGGGTTACGACCGATCCTGGACCTGCGCATTTTGAACCGTTCTCTCCATCGACTACCGTTCAAAATGCTCACAGCCAAACGCATTTTCGAATGCGTTCGGCTTCAGGATTGGTTTGCAGCGATCGACCTGAAGGACGCGTACTTTCATGTCTCCATTTTGCCTCGACACAGACCGTTTCTTCGGTTTGCTTTTGAGGGCCAGGCATATCAGTACATGGTTCTCCCATTCGGGTTAGCTCTGTCCCCTCGCGTCTTCACGAAGATCGTCGAGGCAGCCCTTGTTCCCCTTCGCGAACACGGGGTTCGCATCCTGAACTATCTCGACGACTGGCTGATACTGGCTCACTCTCGAGAACAGGTTTGCGAACACAGAGACCTGGTGCTCCGGCACCTAGCCCGTCTGGGCCTTCGGGTCAACCGGGAAAAGAGCAAACTTTGCCCCGTGCAAAGGATCTCTTTTCTCGGCATGAAGATAGACTCGGTCGCCATGTCCGCGCAGCTCACGAACGAGCGCGCGCACTCACTGCTGACTTGTCTTCGACAGTTCAAGGGCAAGAGTGCGGTTCCACTGAAACTATTTCAGAGGCTCCTGGGGCATATGGCATCCGCGGCCACGGCAACGCCGCTCGGTTTGCTTCATATGAGACCGCTTCAGCTGTGGCTTCGCGATCGAGTCCCGAGGTGGGCATGGCATCGCGGCTCGCTCCGAGTTCCAGTGACTCCAGCGTGCCGCCGAACCTTCTTCCCGTGGTCGAACCTCAGTTTTTTACGGACCGGCGTCCCTATTCAGCAGGTTTCCAGGCATCTCGTAGTCTCCACTGATGCATCTACCACGGGTTGGGGTGCCATGTGCAATGGGCAGGCAGCCGCGGGTTCCTGGACAGGACCCCAGCGCCTCATGCACATCAATTGCCTCGAGCTGCTGGCAGTATGCCTGGCCCTGCACCGCTTTCGAGCGTTGCTCAGGTGTCAACATGTGCTTGTCCGTTCAGACAACACCACGGCAGTAGCGTACATCAACCACCAGGGGGGTCTACGCTCACGCCGGTTGTCGCAGCTCGCCCGCCACCTCTTGTTATGGAGTCAGAAGCACCTGAGGTCCCTTCGTGCAGTATACATTCCAGGAGACCGGAACCTGGCAGCCGACGAGCTGTCACGGGTCCGCCCTATCTCCGGCGAATGGCGACTCCATCCCCAGACGGTCCAGCTGATTTGGGACCAGTTCGGGGAGGCACAGATAGATCTGTTCGCCTCCCGAGACTCATCCCACTGCGCCCAGTTTTATTCCCTGACTGAGGGTACGCTCGGCTCAGATGCACTGGCGCACAGCTGGCCGCGGGGCCCACACAAGTATGCGTTTCCCCCAGTGAGCCTTCTTGCACGGGTGTTGTGCAAGATCAAGGAGGACGAGGAGCAGGTCTTGCTGGTAGCCCCCTATTGGCCCACCAAGACGTGGTTCTCCGAACTCGTGCTCCTCGCGACAGCACCTCCTTGGCCTATTCCTCTGAGACAAGATGTACTCACTCAGAGACGGGGCACTCTGTGGCACCCTCGTCCCAATCTCTGGAGGCTGCACGTGTGGCTCCTGGACGGGACGAGGCAGGTTTGAGTTCGCTGCCACCTGCGGTGGCGGCGACCATCACTTCCGCTAGAGCGTCGTCCACGAGACACCTTTATGCGTTGAAGTGGAACCTCTTCGTCAACTGGTGCTCTTCTCGCGGAGAAGACCACCGGAGATGTTCGATCGGGGTCGTGCTTTCCTTCCTCCAAGAAGGGTTGGAGCGCAGGCTGTCGCCCTCCACCCTTAAGGTTTACGTCGCGGCCATTGTCGCTTCTCATGAAGCAGTGGAAGGTAAGTCCTTAGGGAAGCACGACCTGGTCATCAGGTTCCTGAGGGGAGCGAGGAGGCTACATCCGCCTCGTCCTCCCCTCGTACCCTCTTGGGACCTCTCGGTAGTTCTAAGTGCTCTGCAGAGGCATCCCTTTGAGCCTTTGCAATCAGTAGAGTTAAAGTTTCTGTCCATGAAGACAGCACTCCTGGTTGCATTGGCCTCCATCAAGAGGGTGGGGGACCTGCACGCATTCTCCGTTGACGAAGCGTGCCTGGAGTTCGGGCCGGCTTACTCTCATGTGATCCTGAGACCCCGGCCTGGATATGCGCCCAAGGTTCCCACCACTCCCTTCCGGGACCAGGTGGTGAACCTGCAATCGCTGCCCCTGGAGGAGGCAGACTCAGCCTTGGCACTGCTCTGTCCGGTACGTGCTCTCCGCACCTACGTCGACAGAACGCGGTGTTTCAGGACCTCAGACCAGCTCTTTGTCTGTCATGTGGGGAGCCAGAAGGGAAGGGCTCTCTCAAAGCAACGGCTGTCCCACTGGATAGTGGACGCCATTGCTTTGTCTTACCAGCAGCAAGGCCGTCCGTGCCCCCTTGGTGTGACGGCCCATTCCACTCGGAGTGTGTCCTCCTCTTGGGCTCTAGCGCACGGTGCCTCGCTAACAGACATCTGCAGAGCTGCAGGCTGGGCGACACACAACACCTTCGCCAGATTCTATAATCTGCGAATTGAGCCGGTGTCCTCTCACGTACTCGCTTCCGCCAGTACTGGACCCGCTTAGGTGTCTTCGCTTGCTCGCCATTCCACTCCCCGGACTGGATAAGTGCGATATCTCCTCAGTTCTTCCATTGAAGCCTTGAGTCCTCCAGCACCGACGATGCGGGCACCACTGCTGTTGCTCTGGATGCTGGCTAGGTGCCTCAATGTGCACGGTTCCCCACGGTAACCGTCTCATGTGTATTATCCACTGTAAGCCTCTCAGAGCATGTGTCTTCCCTTGGCAAGCCATCTGCCACCCCTGGAGTTAAATTAAATCCTACTCAGGGAACGAGGGTTACATCCGTAACCAAGACGTTTTATCTCTAAAAACTGTTTAGTGTATAATGCTAATACTGGGGGCGTTGACTAACTAAAAAGAAATTGCTAGTTTATACCATTAACATGGCTCAAAATAGCCCCACACCAACACAGTAACATAATGAGGCTCCATACATGCAAAACGAAGCATTGAGAACTTTGTAAGTGCACAGATCATTTAATAAGAAGATAAGTTATAAAGACAGTTCACTTCATGTATACATACAGAAGCCATCTTAGGAAATAGTCTCGATAAGTCAAACTACGAACGTCGTGCTGAGTGAGCTGAACTGTATGAAGTTCAACAAACTTCTGAACTGTATGAACGGCGTTCGGGGATCGACTTATCGAGACTATTTTCTAAGATGGCTTCTGTCTGTATACGCGAAGTGAACTGTCTTCATAAAGTATCTTCTTATTTAACAGTCTGTACACAAAGTTCTCAATGCTTCATTTTGCATGTATGGAACCTCGTTATGTTACTGCGTTAGTGTGGGGCTATTTTGAGCCTTGTTAGTGGTATAAACTAGCGATTTCTTTTTAGTTAGTCAATGCCCCCAGTATTGGCATTATACACTAAACAGTTTTTAGAGATAAAACTCATTCGATCATGAAAACAAATCTCAGAGAACGATTGACTAGGTACCGATGTTTTATTAGACCAAAGGTCCATTGTTCGCCGGAGTTCTCCTTTAAAGGCTGAAACATATTTACTATGTGCCTAAGGGTAGGCCGGGGATGGCAGGGGTTGGTGGCAATGCAAGTATCTGGATATTTTCCGCAGGGCGAGGGCTTCGATTACCTCTCTCTTTTTTGACCATACATGCGTTTGCATCCCTGGTCTCTAGTACACTGTATTGCTGTGTTCTTGCTCAGACATGGGTGTATGATTGTGTATATTGCCAATGTAATGCCGATTAAACAAACCTTACTGTGATTGACATGACAACGTATGAAACGGCTTCACACACATCATTTTCAACCACAAAGTATATTTATGTGTTAAAATAATTAAAAGTATTTGGTTAAAAGTTTTGATTTCAGATGTAAACACTGATGTTTAAATAAGTGATCAAATAACCCTTTGAAAGTAACTTTTACGCTTCACATAAAGATTGCATCGCCAACATGTTGTGCGACAAATACTGATTGTTTAAAAATGTATTTGTCATTGAATCATTTATTCAAGAGATTCAAACAATGCTGATTCATCCAGTAATGAAATAAGTGAAGTCTTTATAAGTGAATCATTCATTCAGACCAATGTTGTTGTTTTATAATTTTCTTAACTAAGCATGGACCTGATAATTGTCTTGTTTAAGAAAAATAATTGTGAAGTAAAAGTTTATTTGTTCTGTTGTAGTGGAATATGCCATGGCACTATTCAGGGCACTCCCCACACTCTTTCCTTCTCCAACTGCACCACCTAAGAAGATGGGACATGCCAGTGAGGCATTGCTTCATGTCCTTCAGGTGAGAGTTTGTTCACATTTTGTCACATCCAACACTTTTTTTTCTGGTAGTATGCAATGACTTTTATACATTTTGATGATTTTATGTTCTACCCTAAAGAAATTTGTCAGGTTTTTTATTTTTTTACTTTTTTTCTCAGCCAGAAGAAGACCCCACCATCTACCTTCAGAAGAGATCTCTCTCCAGCCCTGTTATAATCTTTGATGGTTCCAACTGTCTTCTCGCTATTGGAACCACTCCCATCACCACATTTGCAAAGGAAGACCTCAGTGAAGGTCTCCTTTATCTGATGGCTTACTACTACACCCTTCATCTTACCTATCCCAAATGCGTGGCGACTCTCCTTTCTGTCATTCAGAACGAAATATTGCAGGACACACTCCATGAGCTAGACGCCACAGCATCATACAAAAAAGCCATGGCAGAGTGGAAGGATTTTATTGGGAATTAGAAGTGTTAAGAATAACATTTTAGCACTGCCAGTAATTTTGAGTAACATCTGAGGTGAAAGTGAGCCATAGTTCTGTGTTAATGAAATGTAAGAAACAACCACTGTTGCCACTGTCGCCTTGCTTTTGGCTTGCTTTGAGCTTGCTCAGTTGGGGTTATTTAGCAATGTTGTTGATCTATGTTGTGCTACTTTCATGTTATCAGTGTGAAGCTGCTTTGATACAATCTGTATTGTGAAAAGCGCTATATAAATAAATGTGACTTGACTTGACAAATGGAGATGCAAGTTTAATTATTTATTTATTTATTTGTTCTTTATCTGCTGTAACACAAAGTACTTACTGGGTTTTTTTTCTTGACCATCTTTGCAACAAGTTGTTCTGGATTCCTATTTCAGTTCCAGTGACAGTTCCTTGAGCTAAAACATGAATGTTATGCACTATTGTACCATCATTTGTTTTTCCTGAGTGTCAGGGAATCTCTTTCAAGTGACAGTTCAACTTTGTGAACAAACTTTAATTTGAAATATTGAATAAATAATTGTTGGCTGTACTAATTCGGCATGGTCTTGATTTCAGTTATTATTTTCTTAAGTAATCTTGTTTTAAGTTTAAATTCTTTGTCTCATTTTAAGACAGGAAAACTAATTTTGACAATTCTTAAATAAAGAAGAACTCCCTTGTTTAGTGGCCCTGGTTTTAAGATCTTTTCTCACAAATTAAGAAAGAAGAAAACACTTAAAAAATAATTTGCAAGCTATAAGTTATTTTGACTAAATGCACTGCTTGGAATACGTATATTATTACTTCTTTCAAAAGATTTTGCACTTTTCCGAAGCCTGATATTTTTTTCTTATTTCAAGAAATCTTATCAAGTGTAATTATCTTACTGCACTGGCAGATAATTTGACTTGTTTTTAGTCTGTATCTTCTTAAATCTAGCATTTATTTCTTGAATTTAGAGTTAATTTTTGCAGTGAAAAACCCCGTAAATGTGGCTTTTCTTTAAGGATAACAACAGAAAAACAACGGTACCGTTGTTTTTCTGTTGTTATCCTTAAAGAAAAGCCACATTTACGGGGTTTTTGTTTTGTTTTGTACTTTTACAGAATTCATAGATTTTAGAGTGGAAGCTAATTCCAATTTTTGTGTATTTTATATCTATTTTTGTCTTGCCTTGGTTTCTAAACCATTTTCAACCCCAAAAAGACAAAGCTATTGTTAATGCTGTGAACCTGTGGTCACAGTCGGAAATAAAAGACCCTAAATTTAAGTTTGCCTGTGTTTTGACCTTTCATTCCTTGACGGCAAGTGGTCAGCTGGCAACATACCTATATACTGGGTGACTATCCTCACCTAATTTTTTAAATACTCTCTTCCAAATGTTTTTTTGTTTTGTTTTTGCAAATTCACTGCTGCCAAAGGTTAATAAATCATTTTTATGACTAAAAAGAGACAAGCAAAAATATATAAGAACAGCAACCATGACTTCTAAAGGCAAATTAAATATTATGATTATAATCTTAACAAACCTTTAATCCTTAATAATAAACGTCAGTGTGTAAACTCAGCAGTACCTATTTTTCTATGAAATAAATACTCTTTCCATATAGAAAAAAAATAATGCAATAAACTCAATGGTGTTTAGTTTCATTTGCAGCCTGTGTTCAAAGTTGGCAATAAGCACTGTTAAAATACATGAAATGCAATACAATAAATAAAACTAAATAAAAATAAAACAGATAATCTCAGTGACACACAATGAAGCAAACTATTTTCTTTGGGCCTTCATACAAAGAAAAATGTATGCCTTTACACTTTGTATTCAAATGTTTCCAGAGCAAAACTCCTTACTGGTTTTCAACAATAACATTTTATATCAGCCTCTGTACTATCTATTGTCTTCTATACTTACTAGCTACACACAGATTACTAGATGCTTAGAAGTGGGACACTTTTAGATTTGGTCTAAACTGGAAGCATTCTTCCAGTTCTAAAATTCGTAGAATTCAAATCTGCCTTACAATATGTTCAAATAAAAAACAACATCACAAATTTACAAATTGATTTGGCTCCGACTTAAATGTACACAAAAAGGTGCAATATTTTAGGAGGAGAAAAAAAAACCCTCATGTAATGGTTAAGTAAAAAACATACACACACACACACACACACACACACACACACACACACACACACACACACACACTCACTCACTCACGCACACACACGCACACACACACACACACACACACACACACACACACACACACACACACACACACACACACACACACACACGCACACACAGTGGGGTTTACAGTGTGCTGCTATAGTATATAATGGCAATCACCTATGAATTTTAGCTATGTGTGACTCTTTAAGAATGATTTTTTATGTATGTTATACGTGTATGAGAAATCTGGTTTCAATAAAATTTTTATTATCACACTGTTACATTTAATTGCATCACTTTGGACAAAGTGCGATTAATAACAATTGAGAAAGGTGAAGTAGTTAGTATTAGTAAAGCAGCAGCAGTGGAAGTAGTAGCAGTTCTTGTTGCTAATTTTAATTATAGTTTTTTTATAGTTTTAACTGTATAACTTCAACAGAGTATACACCTTCCAGGAAGTTTGTCAATGGAGAGTGGCCAGACTCTTTTTGTAAATGAAATGAAGTATGAGAGTCTGGTGGGACCAGGCTAACCTGTCTTGGCCACTGCCTGGAAATCCTCCTAAGGGTCTGCTCCAAAACCACCTCAGTTCTCTACAGGGACTCATTTGACACAATCCATCTGCACACATTCCACTCCGCATACACTAAGCCCCACTATCCAGGTTTTTTTGATAAATCCTCCCAGTTCCATATTCCATGCATGAGCTCTTCCGCTTTATACAACATCACATCTCATATATCTCTGGACTGCCCTGGGAATGGGGTCTGGTGCTGTTTATGTTTATTTAGATCCAAGGGACAATGACCAACCATTTCTCTAATCTGAGATCTCTGGCTGCTACTGTTTTGTCTAAGGTCAGGGAGAGAGAGTTGTTTGGGGTAGGCTCACATGTATTTTGTGACACACATGGATATCACATGCCAAAATTAATTTAGGCTACACATGCCACCTATATTTAAGTGTGCAAAATGTACACCTTGCTAGTATGTTTATCCAGGGCTGCTTAATTGTTTGCTGTATAGATTATACAATATTTTGGAAA
The DNA here is from genome assembly GCF_988280905.1 of Pimephales promelas. NCBI lineage: Eukaryota > Metazoa > Chordata > Actinopteri > Cypriniformes > Leuciscidae > Pimephales > Pimephales promelas. The sequence continues at coordinate 12,160,898 of NC_142772.1, read as the reverse complement.
TTCCTTATCAATAAACTTCAACCGCAGTTGTTGATTTC